>NW_028291924.1:955000-1482500 GCF_963383615.2 Lipophrys pholis | reverse complement strand
AATAGAAGATCTTTGTTATTGTTTTCTTTGTTTAACATTTCTTCCTAATTCTGCATTTCTTACAGCTTTATTCACATTGTTGTCTAGATATTCTGATTCCCAGTCACTTGTAATAAATAGCTCTTCTCCACCAGCTCCTACTCAGCCTTACTCCACTTGACCCTACTGGCCTTGCCTCTACTCCACTCAGCCTCACTTGTTTTCCATTACAATAGAACGCCCACGGCGTGGGCGGAGTCATCGGAGCTTTCTCCGTCATGCACAAGTAATCACCCCGATGTGATGCTTCACTGTCCGGTGTTTCGGTTTCACTGGTGCTCCTGTTAACTGGTGACTTCTGCCACAAGCTGTTAGTAGCTACTGATGTTAAAATAAGAAAAACAAACCATACGATACTTTAAATTCTAATAGAAATGTGGTTAAACAGCGTTCACCAGAACAGCTGCGGACTTTGGTCTTTTTGTTTTTTATTGTGTTCAGGTTTAAAAAATGGCGGGTGAATGAGCAGCCTGCCGTCTCCTCGTCTTCGCTCGCTTGGAACCTCAGTGTACTACGGTGTACCATGAAAGTACCTGGTAGCAGGGACCATCATGTAGTGGGAAAGTGTCAAAGGTGAGTAGAGTCAGGTGGAGTAAGGCTGAGGAGGTGGAGCAGCACCTTAACCTATTTAAGGTGCTGCTCTGGTGAGGACAGGTAACTTGTTTAGAACGTATTCAGGAGCAACACTGATCAGGTCCAATCAGCAGTTTTTCCTTTGGACATGTCAAAGTATTTATTTGATATCCACAGTCCAATTGTTGATTCCTGTCCTCAATGACTCGCCCAATACTGAGTTCCTCTACCACAATAAATGTTTCCTCCTACTGCCACTCTCCCTGGCCCGGTTCACAAACTGTGTCTGCACACCTGGCATCCATTAGGTGGAGGCTTTAGAACCTCCACCTTGCCCTAGCTCTGTACTCTGGACTGTCTGTATTACAATCTGTTGTCCTGATTGTTTTGTAAACAGTTGATGTTGTTGGGAACACTGGTTGTACATCAGGCAATTTGACTGTTGATGTTGATGAGTAACTGTGATATGAACACTTTATTCAGTAATGAGTAATCTAACGCGTTACTATTTCCAAACCAGTAATCAGATTAAAGTTACTTCTCCAAGTCACCATGCATTACTATTGTAGCATTACTATTGTTGCATTACTATTGTAGCGTTACTATTGTAGCATTACTACTGTATTATTACTATTGTAGAATTACTTTTGTAGTGTTACTATTGTAGCATTACTACTGTAGTGTTACTATTGGAGCGTTACTATTGGAGTGTTACTATTGTATCATTACTATTGTAGCATTACTATTGTGGCGTTACTATTGTAGCCTTACTATTGTAGCCTTACTATTGTGGCCTTACTATTGTGGCATTACTATTGTGGCATTACTATTTTAGAGTTACTATTGTAGCGTTACTATTGTAGCGTTACTATTGTAGCGTTACTATTGTAGCATTAGTATTGTAGCATTACTATTGTAGCATTACTATTGTAGCATTACTATTGTAGCAATACTATTGTAGCGTTATTTTTGTAGCATTACTATTCTAGCGTTTCTATTGTAATGTTACCACAGTAGAATTACTATTGCAATGTTACTATTGTATCTTTATTATTGTAGTTTTACTATTGTAGCATTACTATTGTAGCATTACTTTTGTAGCGTTACTATTGTAGCATTACTATTGTAGCATTACTATTTTAGCATTACTACTGTAGCGTTTCTATTGTAGCATTACTTTTGTAGCATTACTTTTGTAGCATTACTTTTGTAGCGTTACTATTGTAGCATTACTATTGTAGCGTTACTATTGTAGCAATACTATTGTAGCGTTACTATTGTAGCGTTACTATTGTAGCATTACTTTTGTAGCATTACTACTGTTTTGTTACTACTGTAGCATTACCACTGTAGCGTTACTAATGTAGCGTTACTATTGTAGTGTTACTATTGTAGCGTTACTATTGTAGCGTTAATATTCTAGCCTTATTATTGTAATGTTACTACTGTAGCATTACTACTGTAGCGTTACTAATGTAGCATTACTTTTGTAGCGTTAATATTGTAGCATCACTATTCTTTTATAACTACTGTAGCATTACCACTGTAGCATTACTAATGTAGCGTTACTATGGTATGGTTACTATTGTAGCATTACTATTGTAATGTTACTACTGTAGCGTAACTATTGTAGCATTACTTTTGTAGCGTTACTATTGTAGCGTTGCTATTGTTTTGTTACTACTGTAGCATTACCACTGTAGCGTTACTATTGTAGCATTACTATTGTAGCATTACTATTGTAGCATTACTATTGTAGCAATACTGTTGTAGCGTTATTTTTGTAGCATTACTATTCTAGCGTTACTATTGTAATGTTACCACAGTAGAATTATTATTGCAGTGTTACTATTGTAACTATATTATTGTAGTTTTACTATTGTAGCATTACTATTGTAGCATTACTTTTGTAGCATTACTATTGTAGCATTACTATTGTAGCATTACTATTTTAGCATTACTACTGTAGCGTTTCTATTGTAGCATTACTTTTGTAGCATTACTTTTGTAGCGTTACTATTGTAGCATTACTATTGTAGCGTTACTATTGTAGCGTTATTATCGTAATGTTACTATTGTAGCATTACTATTGTAGCATTACTATTGTAGGATTACTACTGTAGCGTTACTATTGTAGCATTACTATTGTAGCATTACTATTGGAGCATTACTTTTGTAGCGGTACTATCATCGCATTACTATTGTTTTGTTACTACTGTAGCATTATCACTGTAGCGTTACTAAAGTAGTGTTACTATTGTAGAGTTACTATTGTAGCGTTACTATGGTAGCATTACTATTGTAGCGTTATTATTGTAATGTTACTACTGTAGCGTTACAATTGTAGCATTACTGTTGTATAATTACTTTTGTAGCGTTACTATTGTAGCATTACTATTGTTTTGTTACTATTGTAGCATTACTATTGTTTTGTTACTACTGTAGCGTTACTACTCTAGCGTTACTAATCTAGCGTTACTATTGAAGTGTTACTCTTGTAGCATTATAATTGTAGTGTTACTATTATGCCATTACTATTGTGCCATTACTATTATAGCCTTACTACTGTAGCATTACTATTGTAGCATTAGTATTGTAGCATTACTATTGTCTCGTTACTATTGTAGTGTTACTATTGTAGCGTTACTCTCGTATCAGTACTACTGTAGCATTACTACTGTAGCGTAACTATTGTAACGTTACTATTGTAGCATTACTATTGTAGCATTAGTATTGTAGCATTACTATTGTAGCATTAGTATTGTAGCATAACTATTGTAGCATAACTATTGTAGCATTACTATTGTAGCGTTACTATTGTAGCATTACAATTGTAGCATTACAATTGTAGCGTTACTATTGTAGCATTCCAATTGGAGCATTACTATTGTAGCTTTCCAATTGGAGCATTTCTATTGTAGCATTACAATTGTAGCATTACTATTGTAGCATTACAATTGTAGCATTACTATTGTAGCATTACAATTGTAGCCCGTACAAGAGCTAAAAATGATTAAAATATGACTGATAGTCTTGCCTCTGCTCTCTCATCCTCCTCTCTTTCCTTGGTGGATCCTCAGCCTCCTAAGTGATGATATTTTCATCCAGCCACAGGAGCACACCTGAAGTGAGTGTCCTGCTGCTGCTGTGCTTGTCTCATGTGTGGTGTTCTTGCTCGTAGTCGTGTCGGTGTCAGAGTCTGAGGCAGAACTCTGTGACATGGAGCATCACAAACACAGTGAGTGGAGGAAGTAAAGCTGCTGCTCTCCACCTGAACTTACACTGGAAACTTTACTTTGTAGTTTTACTTCCTGATTAATAGAGGAGAAAATATCAAGAGGCTGCAGTGTTCTACTGAGATGTTTTACTGATGTTCTAGAGATGTGAGCAGGAGAACAGAGAGTGGTGGATATTAATGATCAATAATGTCAGAACCTGAGAGCTTCCAGTTTACAGTGAGGACTCTCCAGTCCAGCCGACAGCAGCTTCACTCCTGAATCCTGCAGGTTGTTGTTACTCAGGTCCAGATGTGTCAGACTGGAGGACTGAGAGCTGAGGACTGAGGACAGAGCTCCACAGCTTCTCTCTGACAGACCACAGCTGCTCAACCTGAAGAAGAAGCAACAATGAAAACCAGTTCAATGTTTGTCATGGACTCAGTTCTACATATTTGTTCATGACCCACGTACACAGCTTTGTTGGAGGCTTTGACCACTGGCAGCAGATTCAGAAGAGCCTCCTCTGAAGCAGAGTATTTCTTCAGGTCAAACTCCTTCAGATCTTCTTCTGATGACAGTAAGATGAAGACCAGAGCTGACCACTGAGCAGGAGACAGTCTATCAGTGGAGAGACGTCCTGATCTCAGGGACTGTTGGATCTCCTCCACCAGAGAACCATCGTTCAGTTCATTCAGACAGTGGAACAGATTGATGCTTCTCTCTGCAGACAGATTCTCACTCAGCTTCTCCTTGATGTACTGGACTGTTTCCTGATTGGTCTGTGAGCTACTTCCTGTCTGTGTCAGCAGACCTCGGAGGAGACTCTGGTTGGTCTGCAGTGAAAGACCCAGGAGGAAGCGGAGGAACAAGTCCAGGTGTCCATTTGGACTCTTCAAGGCCTCGTCCACTGCTCTCTGATGGAGATGGTGGAGATTGTTCTTCATCGGGACTGTTTGTTGTTGTTCATCCAGGAGGTTGATTCCAGAGCTGATGAAGGTCTGATGGACATGAAGAGCAGCCAGAAACTCCTGAAGGCTCAGATGGATGAAGCAGAAAACCTTGTCCTGGTACAGGCCTTGCTCCTCTTTAAAGACCTGTGTGAACATTCCTGAGTACAGTGAGGCTGCTCTGAGATCCAGGCCACACTCTGTCAGGTCGGAGTCATAGAAGATCAGATTTCCTTTCTGCAGCTCATCAAAAGCCAGTTTTCCCAGAGACTCCACCATCTCCCTGCTCTCTGGACTCCAGTGTGGATCTGTGGCAGCTCCTCCATCATACTTGACCTTCTTGACTTTGGCCTGGACCACCAGGTGGTGGATGTACATCTGAGTCATGGTCTTGGGCAGCTCTCCTCCCTCTCTGCTCTTCAACACCTCCTCCAGAACTGTAGCAGTGATCCAGCAGAAGACTGGGATGTGGCACATGATGTGGAGGCTTCGTGAGGTCTTGATGTGGGAGATGATCCTGCTGGCCTGCTGCTCCTCTCTGAACCTCCTCCTGAAGTACTCCTCCTTCTGTGGGTCAGTGAACCCTCGGACCTCCGTCACCATGCCGACACAGTAAGGAGGGATGTGATTGGCTGCTGCAGGTCGTGTGGTGATCCAGAGGCGAGCAGAGGGAAGCAGGTTCCCCCTGATGAGGTTTGTCAGCAGCACATCCACTGAGGTGGACTCTGTAACATCAGTCAGGATCTCAGGGTGCTGGAAGTCCAGAGGGAGTCGACACTCATCCAGACCATCAAAGATGAAGACCACCTGGAGGTCTTCAAAGCTGCAGAGTCCTGCTTCTTTGGTTGGAGAGAAGAAGTGATGAACAAGTCCCACCAAGCTGAACTTCTTCTCCTTCAGCACATTCAGCTCTCTGAAGGTGAATGGAAATGTGAAGTGGACGTCCTGGTTGCTTTGGTCTTCAGCCCAGTCCAGAGTGAACTTCTGTGTCAGGACTGTTTTCCCAATGCCAGCCACTCCCTTTGTCAGCACTGTTCTGATTGGTGGAGATCTTCCAGGTGAGGCTTTAAAGAGGTCTCCTGGTCTGATGCTGCTTTCTGCTCTGGCTGCTCTCCTGGATGCTGTTTCAATCTGTCTGACCTCATGTTCCTCATTGACCTCTGCAGTCCCTCCCTCTGTGATGTGGAGCTCTGTGTAGATCTGCTTCAGGAGGGTGGACTCTCCTGCTTTAGAGAGCCCCTCAAACACAACCTGGAACCTCTTCTTCAGGGCACATTTCACCTTCTGTTGGCAGACTCCAGTAGAAGTTCCTGAAAAGAAGAAAGCAGGAATGAGTTGAGTGTGTTTGACATTGAATGTGAAGATGACAGTGTGTTAGTGGAGATGTTTCTCCTCCATCAGCTCCACCCAGCTCCTCAGTGGAGACCAAACAGCCTCTGATCTGATGCAGATGTTTGCATCACATGAGCAGCAGAGTTCAGGAACTCTCTTTGTGTCTCCTCTTCTCTGCTGCTTGTTTTGGACTTCCTGCCTGTTTCACACTTTCTGTGTCTGACCTGGAAATGACCTGTGTTCTCTGGATGGACTCTGTTTCTGACTGCTTTCTGCTCCAGCTGAGAACATTTCAGCTTCATCTTCATCCTGGGAAATGAGATCAAATCCTCTTACTGCTCCTCAGACGCTCAGCCAGCTCCTCCTGCTTCATCCTCCTCAGGAAGTCCAGGGTGATCCTCAGAAATGACTCTCTAATGCTCCTCTGCTCTTCATCCTCATCCTCCCTCTCACTCTCTGAGCATGCTGGGTAATCTGGACTCAGGAGCTTCTTCATCTTCTTCAGCTCCTTCTTCATGAAAGTCACCATGTTGTCCTCCAGCAGCTGGAACAGAGAAACATCTGGAGTTGACTTTGAGCTGAAACTGAAGCCAGATTGAGATGTGAGTGTAAATCCAGTGCAGAGAGCAGGATGGACAACATGTGAAGCCAAATCCCACTTCATGTGGGATCTCCAGCAGAAGCAGCTTCAAGCATCAGTGAAGCCTGGAAGCTGGATGAAGGTTGGACTGTTTCACTTTGGACCTGAATGGATCTAACAAGCTGAGTGTCTGTTTCATGTTTCAGCTGGAAGTCACAGCAGCTTCTTCTGTCTCATGATGTGACAGTAAAGTGTTGAATGGAGACGTGTTCTCACCATAAATGTGGAGTCCAGATGTCTTTGATGCTGAGGGGCGGAGCCACCAGGGAGAAGCTGGGAGCTCTGCTGGCTCACGCTGCAGAAACATGTTGACTTTGTTAAAGCTGCTGTGTGGTGTGATGAGGAATCCTGAGACAAACACTGATTCTCACCCCTCATCACCACTTCCTGCTCCACATTTAAAGGTATAGGGTTGGTCCTTAGACCAGTCACTCTTCATGGACACACAGCTGGATGGAAACCCAGAGTCAGAGCTAAAAACAAACACAACATCAGGAACAGACTGACTGGAACAATGGAAGATACATGGAAGAACTGAGACTTTGATTCTCTAAGTCAGACTTTGTGAAAATACTGTGAGGATATTTAATAGTTATAAACTGTAGTTCCACATTTAAAGTTACTCTACCAGAAAAACAATCTTCAAAATGTACTTTCCATAAAACATCTCCCTTCTGCAGAGAGAATAAACCAAAACACCAAAACAAGACCATCAACACTCATTTGGACTCGTTTCCAACCTGCAGTTTCCCAAATCGATCCACCAAAGTTGATGTTTACAAACCAAACATCAAACTGTGTTGATGTTTCTTAACTGACTTCATCTTGGGAAATCTGCCACAAGGGTTTCTGGGATATCAAAGATGGCGTCGCAGAAGCTGAAGCAAAATGATGAAGATTGGACCAATTCAGCCCAAAATAAAAGACTGGACTTTCTCAGAGAAAGAGGATTAGAACCTCCAGAATATTCTTAAATGTTGTGAAACTGATCATTAATCAGTAAGAGGTCAACACACTGGTATGTTCCTTTAACTTTAAATGCTGGAATGATGTGTTTGTGTGAGTGTCATGACCAATTCCATTCAGAAAGGTATTAATGTATCAGAGATCAACATCAACAACTGAAACTGGATCCTACATTTTTCATGTTTCCCAAATGGATTCTGGTCAAACAACTTTAAAGTGAAAAATCATTCAGGTCAAATCTTTTCCATCCCCCCCATCCCCCTCTCCTCTGGTGTTCCCCAGGGCTCTGTACTTGGTCCCACCTTCTTCATTGTCCATCTCCTCCACTTGTCCGTATTTCTCATAAATACATCATGAAGTTTCTTTGCTATACAGACGACACTCAGCTCTACGTCTCCACCAATTGACCTCCATCCTCCCACCCAACTCCATCAGTGACTATCTACAGGACATCAAGTCCTGGTTCTTCTTCTAATTGATCAAACTCAGCAGTGATAAAGAAGTTCTCCTCATATGATTCAGGTCCATTAAAGGTCCTAGTTTGTCCTCCATCATGGACAGCTCCTCTGGTTCCCCTCCAGTCAGGGTGAGGAGTCTGGGTGTCTTCCTCGACAGCACTCTGTTATTTCAAACCCACATCAATAGAATGACTGAGTCAGCATATTTCCACCCTGGTAACATCCACCACTGTTGCTCCTCCCTCTCACCCAGCAGCATCTCCACACTGCTCCACACCCTGGTCACCTCCACCTGTTTCCTTCTCTCTGCTCTCCCTCTCAAATCCTCCATAAACTCCACCTGCTGTCAAATTCTTCAGTATGAATCATCATCAGAACACCTTCCATCCTTCACATGACACTGCTTCTCCAGAAACTCCACTGACTTCAGTTCAACAGCTTCACTTCACAATTCTTTTCCAGACATTCAAGTTCCTGATGAAGCTCCTCCCTCTGTACCTCATTGATCTCCTCTGTCCCTCACCCTCCTCCTTCACGTCTCACCAACGTCCACAGTACTTCTCTGACCTCCTCTCTCAGCCTCACTGACCTCCAGCCTGGATGAACATCAGGAGGTCCAGAGCCTTCAGCCAGCAACTCTGGAACTTCTTCTCAACCAACATCTAAATCATCCAATCACTGACAACTTTCAAATCTTGTCTTCAAACTTTGAAACCAGCAGATTCATCATCAAAATAGGACTTTAGAAAGAGTGTAGGATCAGACTTTGCTGCTCAGTTTGCAGTTTGGACTCTTGTACTAAAATACTGGAAGTGAATCTTAGAGTGAGCACAACTTCTCTCACTCTGGTTTTGAGGAAAGAAAAGAAGAGAAAGAGTTTCTTACTTTGTGTCTGAAGGTCCAGGTTCAGGACTGAAGTCTGGTGGATTACCTTTGGACCGGTCACTCTTCATAGACAAGCTGCTGGATACTGAAGACCCTGCTGTGTGTCTGAGCTTCTCACCTCTATATACACACACACACACACACACACACACACACACACACACACACACACACACACACACACACACACACACACACACACACACACACACACACACACACACACACACAGTTAAAATGTTGTATTAGATCAACAGATCACACTTGGTTCTTATCATTTCATTTCCTGTTTTCAACAAAAGAACTTTAATGTTATTTTTTTCTGGAAAAGTTTTCAGGACTTGATCAGTAAAAATATGTTTGATGAAAGAACTTCAATAAGCTTCATGTCATTTTCAAACTTCCATTTGTTTCAAAGTTCCTGGAAAAGTAGTAGCATCTGATCTTGACTCTGACTTTTCCCACAATAATCAGTATGAACAGTTCCAGTCTGGTTTCCCTCAATGAAGCTCAGAAACAGAAACTCTCATCAGAATCACCATCAACCACCTGACTGCAGCTGACTCTGGACTTTTACCCTCCTCCTCCTCCTCCTCCTCTTCCTCCTGCTCCTCCACCTCCTCCTCCTCCCCCCCCGCCCCTCCTCCTCCTCTTCCTCCTTGAATCACCAACTCCATGTAACCCTCCTCTACAGACTGACGTCTATCAGACTGTCCATCACATCACTGGATTGGTTCCATTCAATTCCATTTGATTCCATTTGATTCAATTCAATTCATAGAGAACCACAATAATCTCAAGGTACTTCTACAGAGAAAAAACTCAACTGTTCCACCACAGCAAGTAAAAGCAACAGTAGAAAGAAAAAACATTTTAACAGGAAGAAGAGTGTAGAACCAGACTCAGAGGAGGAGACTTTCTGTAGAACCAGACTTAGAGGAAGATACTTTTTGTAGAACCAAACTCAGAGGAGGAAACCTTCTGGAGAACCGGATTCAGAGGAGGAGACTTTCTGTAGAACCAAACTCAGAGGAGGAAACCTTCTGGAGAACCGGATTCAGAGGAGGAGACTTTCTGTAGAACCAGACTCAGAGCAGGACACTTTCTGTTCTTCTAATTGAAGGTTCAAAGATAGAAAGTGATGAAGTGAGAGGACAGGGACAGAGAGCGACAAGCAACATACAGATTTGTCTTTAGTTGCATTGAGTTCATTCAGTTCAAATCTTTTACATCCCCCCCATCCCCCTCTCCTCTGGTGTTCCCCAGAGCTCTGTACTTGGTCCCACCTTCTTCATTGTCCATCTCCTCCACTTGTCCATATTTCTCATAAATACATCATGAAGTTTCTTTGCTATGCAGACGACACTCAGCTCTACGTCTCCACCAAACCAACTCCACCCTCCCACCCAACTCCATCAGTGACTATCTGCAGGACATCAAGTCCTGGTTCTTCTTCTAATTGATCAAACTCAGCAGTGATAAAGAAGTTCTCCTCATATGATTCAGGTCCATTAAAGGTCCTAGTTTGTCCTCCATCATGGACAGCTCCTCTGGTTCCCCTCCAGTCAGGGTGAGGAGTCTGGGTGTCTTCCTCGACAGCACTCTGTTATTTCAAACCCACATCAATAGAATAACTGAGTCAGCATATTTCCACCCTGGTAACATCCACCACTGTTGCTCCTCCCTCTCACCCAGCAGCATCTCCACACTGCTCCACACCCTGGTCACCTCCACCTGTTTCCTTCTCTCTGCTCTCCCTCTCAAATCCTCCATAAACTCCACCTGCTGTCAAATTCTTCTGTATAAAACATCATCAGAACACCTTCCATCCTTCACATGACACTGCTTCTCCAGAAACTCCACTGACTTCAGTTCAACAGCTTCACTTCACAATTATTTTCCAGACATTCAAGTTCCTGATGAAGCTCCTCCCTCTGTACCTCATTGATCTCCTCTGTCCCTCACCCTCCTCCTTCACGTCTCACCAACGTCCACAGTACTTCTCTGACCTCCTCTCTCAGCCTCACTGACCTCCAGCCTGGATGAAGATCAGGAGGTCCAGAGCCTTCAGCCAGCAACTCTGGAACTTCTTCTCAACCAACATCCAAATCATCCAATCACTGACAACTTTCAAATCTTGTCTTCAAACTTTGAAACCAGCAGATTCATCATCAAAATAGGACTTTTGAAAGAGTGGAGGATCAGACTTTGCTGGTCAGTTTGTAGTTTGGACTCTTGTACTAAAATACTGGAAGTGAATCTTAGAGTGAGCACAACTTCTCTCACTCTGGTTTTGAGGAAAGAAAAGAAAAGAAAGAGTTTCTTACTTTGTGTCTGAAGGTCCAGGTTCAGCTCTGAAGACTGGTGGAAGATCTTTGGACTGGTCACTCTTCATAGACAAGCTGCTGGATACTGAAGACCCTGCTGTGTGTCTGAGCTTCTCTCCTCTACACACACACACACACACACACACACACACACACACACACACACACACACACACACACAGTTAAAATGTTGTATTAGATCACCAGATCACACTTGGTTCTTCTCATTTCATTTCCTGTTTTCAACAAAAGAACTTTAATGTTATTTTTTTCTGGAAAAGTTTTCAGGAATTGATCAGTAAAAATATGTTTGATGAAAGAACTTCAATAACCTTCATGTCATTTTCAAACTTCCATTTGTTTCAAAGTTCCTGGAAAAGTAGTAGCATCTGATCTTGACTCTGACTTTTCCCACAATAATCAGTATGAACAGTTCCAGTCTGGTTTCCCTCAATGAAGCTCAGAAACAGAAACTCTCATCAGAATCACCATCAACCACCTGACTGCAGCTGACTCTGGACTTTTACCCTCCCCCTCCTCCTCCTCCTCCTCTTCCTCCTTCTCCTTCTCGTCCTTCTCCTTCTCCTTCTCGTCCTGCTCCTGCTCCTCCTCCTCCTGCTCCTCCTCCTCCTCCTCCTCCTCGAATCACCAACTCCATGTAACCCTCCTCTACAGACTGACGTCCATCAGACTGTCCATCACATCACTGGATTGGTTCCATTCAATTCCATTTGATTCCATTTGATTCAATTCAATTCATAGAGAACCAAAATAATCTCAAGGTACTTCTACAGAGAAAAAACTCAACTGTTCCACCACAGCAAGTAAAAGCAACAGTAGAAAGAAAAAACATTTTAACAGGAAGAAAAATGGAGAACCAGACTCAGAGGAGGATACTTTCTGTAGAACCAGACTCAGAAGAGCAGACTTTGTGTAGAACCAGACTCAGAGGAGGATACTTTCTGTAGAACTAGACTCAGAGGAGGAGACTTTCTGTAGAACCAGACTCAGAGGAGGAGACTTTCTGTAGAACCAGACTCAGAAGAGCAGACTTTGTGCAGAACCAGACTCAGAGGAGACTTTCTGTAGAACCAGACTCAGAGGAGGAGACTTTCTGTAGAACCAGACTCAGAAGAGCAGACTTTGTGCAGAACCAGACTCAGAGACTTTCTGTAGAACCAGACTCAGAGGAGGAGACTTTCTGTAGAACCAGACTCGGAGGAGGAAACTTTGTGGAGAACCAGACTCAGAGGAAGAAACCTGCAGATCCAGACTCAGAGCAGGAGACTCACCCAGGAATGTGATAAGAGCAAGTTGTGGTATAAAACATTTCAACATGGGCGAGGCTTCACTTGTTGGCCACTTAAAGGGGATTAAGCATGAAAAAGCTGCTGCTGCTCCTCAACCTGCTCTTCACATCGGTGACTTTATGAACGTTGGTGCATCAAATACATCCAGTGAAGCTGCTGCACCTCAACAGCCGAGTTTAGTGACTTTTGTTCTGCTACGTTTACACTATGTTCCCGGCAGCCACGGCAGCTCGTTTGCCAGAAACGCAGTGCGCCGTGGAATTTTGGTCAATTCTGAGGATTTTTTACGTTCTGTCAAGGCTTTTTATGGATGAAATGTGGACGTTGGACCATTTTGAAGCATGTTTATGCCTCAAAGCTCCACCAGAAGTGAAGCAATCATTGTATCCTGAGACTTTTGCTGGGTGCTGACATACCTCCTGATTTCTTTTTCGGTGGCAGAGCTTGTAGGTGTTCTGTTTGTAATTGCTCAGACTCCAATGAAACTGAGAGCGCAACGTGTCGGGTCCACAAACCGTCACACGCCGGGACAAGCCGCGATTGAACGTGATGAAAAAGCTACCCTACACCGTAGCTACGCCGCGAGAACCGTGAAGAATCGCGGCACGATGTGATAACACACGAAGCAACATGTAACACCCGTGATAGAACGCGCAGTAAAGGTAACTTCCTGTTAGCCTCCCGTCCCACTACGGACCGCCTCCAGGTTCTATTACGTGCTGCCATGTTTTGTGACGTTCATCCGGTTTTGCTACGGGCTACTGAGTTTCTCATACGCACCGTAGCCGCTGTGGCAAATCTTTTGACAGTTTGACATTATGAGTATTGTTGTTCTTAATTACCTTCTATGTGTGTGCATGTTATGCAAGTTTGAGTCCTGTCAAAGACAAATATCTGACACCGTTTGGGTCTGACAATAAAATTCTTTCTATCTATCTTAATTATCTGGCACGGCACCCACGGCAATCACGGCCTGTTACGTTTGCCCATCCCGTCCTCCTGCGTTGTCTCACGTCCATCCTGTTTTGTCTATGATGGCCTGAAACGTGGTTGCCTTGGCAGCCGGGAACATAGAGTAAACGTACCTTTACTTTGGTTTACAGAAAACTTGAAGTGGAAGTTTTTGTTTCACATGGAGTGACGCACCTGCACCTCCTAGTTAAAGTGAATTGTTAACAACAAATAAGGTCAGAGTTGTAATTTGACATAAGAGACATATTGCTGCATATTTCTCAATATCCAATAACCTAAATAAAAGCATTAACAGATTCCCGAAATAGACCCTCGGCCCCACAGGCTCCCCCCGATGGCCGCGGATTGTAGGACAACTCGTTAACCGATGAGATTTCAGAATTTTTGGGATGAAATAAATCCTGTACAATATACTTTTACATATTGTTATTTCTAATGGATATTTTATATATTTTCATATATCTAGTATATGACCATATATATTTAGTGTATTATCGTATGGCTTTGTTTCTCTTTGTTTAGCATTCTCTTAATGGTAAACAAATTGAACAAGTGCATTTAAATACATTATTAGGAATTACTTTTAATGAAAAGCTTGGTTGGAAGCCGCATATAAATACCCTGAAATCAAAATTAACCAAATTTATTGGCATAATGTGTAAAATACGATCAGTGTTGGATCAAAATTCACTCAACTTATTATATTACTCCCTCATTCGTCCATACAGGAGTTATGGTGTGGAAATATGGGGAAATAATTATAAAACAAACATTGGTCTTATTTCTTTTACTTCAGAAGGTCATTAGACTCATAAATCAAGCTGATTATTATTAAGCTCCAACAAATCCTCTGTTTGCCATATCAAAGACGCTAAAAATACATGATATTGTCGAGCTTAATACAGTAGCAGTAATGTATAAGGCGCATAAGTATATTCTTCCACCTCAAATCCAGAAGTCATTCAAACAGAGAGAGTCGATGTAGCCTCAGAGGTACTGGGTTTTAATCCTTCTAAACGTGTCAATTTTACTTTGAAAACCCATCCTTCAAATCAATAATGCTAAACGATTTAGTCGTGGACAAGTTGTCCAGGATTACAGTTTTGTGGAAGAGTTGTCCAGGATTACAATTTTGTGGACGAGTTGTCCAGGGTTACAGTTTTGTGGACGAGTTGTCCAGGGTTACAGTTTTATTGATGAGTTGTCCAGGGTTACAGTTTTGTGGACGAGTTGTCCAGGGTTACAGTTTTGTGGACGAGTTGTCTCCACCATGGCCGCGCTGTGTGGCTGCCTGCTGACGGGTCAACTACATGAGGAAATTTCCCCGAGCTCATCATGATGAAGACAAACGAAGTGAGAAGGTGAAAATTATGTGTCATGTTCAGTGAATAATTTTGTAAAGAATGAAAGAAAATACAGAACAAATGAAAGAGAACGTACTGTGTCTTTAAGGAAGGAGGTTCTCTAGAATCTGCAAGTGCGATTTTGGACCAGAAACTCCTTATGGACTGAAAGCTGGGTCCTGGTTCTTGTCCTGGTCCTGGTCCTGGTCCTGGTCCTGGTCCTGGTCCTGGTCCTGGTCCTGGTCCTGGTCCTGGTCCAACTTCAGATCCTGGTCCAGGTTCAGGAGAGTCACCTCTGTTCTGCTTATTCATCCTAAAATAAAACACATTCAGATTTGAATGAAGGAGAACGAGAAAGTTTGTGTGTGTGTGTGTGTGTGTGTGTGTGTGTGTGTGTGTGTGTGTGTGTGTGTGTGTGTGTGTCTGTGTGTGCGCGCATGTGTGTGTGTGTGTGTGCGTGCATGCCTGTGTGTGTGTGTGCGTGTGTGCCTCTGCCTGTGTGTGTGTGTGTGTGTGTGTGTGTGTGTGTGTGTGTGTGTGAGAGAAAATAAAGATAAAGATGATCATAACTTCTTCATTCTTGTTGATGTTTAACGTTCAAATCAAATCAAACTTTATATACATAGAACTTTTCATACAATTGTAGTCGTACACTTCACATACTTTAAAAAGAAGAAAAACACACACACAGACACACACACACGCACACACACACACACACACACACACACACAGGAGCCGAGTTCCTCTGAGAACCCTTCGGTTCTGCTCCTCATATCTGGAGAGCAGCTGCCAACACTTCTGTCTGAGTCATTTGACACCAGCCTCACTGTTTGACAGGGATTCAGTCAGTGAGTTCTTCCTCATGTAACCCTGTTATTTTGCCCTGTCTTATCCTAGAATAGAGTCTGATTGAAACACTTGTTAAAATGGATGAAGTGTAATTCAGAGTTTCGCCAAAAGGTGGCAATGCTAACACACTTAGCACACTTCTTCGTTTTTTTCTTTCTCTGGCATCCATCTTGCTGAGCTAAGCACATCGTGGAGAGACAAACCCAGAGCACCTGTGAATGTTTAGAACTCGTTGAAACTTAAAAAGAAAATCGTTTAGAAACGTGGTCATCCTGGTGAGTCCTGACTACATTTTCTGTGTATTAGCACACGAGGGTTGCTGATTCAAACATAAGAAATGACTAAACATATTTGTGAACCTTGCTGACGAGGAAAACCAGTCAGGAGAGTGTTAATTGTTGAACCTGACTCCGGAAAGAGTGAAGTTATGAGTTTTGTCTGAACAATCACCTTTCATGGAAGAAATGACAGTGAACAAGAAGTTGCACATTTCTGGAGTTGTTTTGTGTATGTTAAGATGTTTACAATACTATGATTTATATTGTATTGAAGATAAATAATATGTGTAAAATGAATGCCAATTTTGATTGTAATACTGTTTTATTTAGTTTATCCCAGCTGATAAGCTAAATCTGAGTTGAGCAATGGACTATGGAATATAAATAAGAACACAAAGACTGATTAGTAGTTAATTTTCTGCACGTTCTGCAGACTGTTTTTTTTTTTATAGAGGATTTGTCTGGATCTGATTCTTGGTTCTGCTGAAACTTGATTCTTCTTCGTTCGTTCTGGTGCCTGGTTCCCTGATCCATCTCCTCGTCTAACAGCGACGGTCACACTGGGGTATCCCTCTCCCTTTCCCTCTCCCTCTCCCTCCCTTTTTTTTTTATGGACACTGAGTATTACAGATCCTAATTTGAGTGCACTCAGGGGTAAATTTTATTTGGTACCCACCGTTTTATTTTTTTGTCTTTTTATTTGATTCTTTCCTGAGATCTCAGAGGTTATATTGTGGCTGATCTGTACATTTCGTGTGTTATTTCAAATGAAACGTTGATTAAAAAAAAGAAAGAACTGGAAAAATGAATACTAATTCAAACTAAAACTTAAATCTGTTGTCATGTGCTTCTTTTGGAGTGGAATCTACCAGTTATTAAACTGTTAGATGTATTTACAACCAGCCTCCTCATCGAATCTAGATTTAGACAGCCTTACCTTAGAATCTTAAGAGTTCCTACTAGCAGGAAAAGCACCGTCGGGCTACACTCAGGAGAAATGTGCCAGAAAGCAAAGCAATGTAAAGAAGCCTTCTGCTCTCTCCTGGAATCTGAAACAAGCAGGTGGTCCAGGTGGAACATCGTCAGCATCACTGACCACAACAAACTGCCTTTGAGCAACGCGTTGATGCACTTTGGAAAAGAACAACCAGTGCATGTTTGTTTCTAGACAACTGACAGATGGTAACATTGACTGTCCTTTTATGAGAATGCTTTGTTGTCTTATTGAGTGTCTTCTGACTCCGTCCTCTGTCCGTTGGTAATAGACAGAACCAGACTGCAGAGAGAATCACACAGGACCTCCTCAACAAGCCCAACCACTGGTACCAGATGAGAACCTTGAAGAACATCAGTCAATCAGGGTTGATCACTGCAGCCAGGCTCTGTTTTTAGAGTTCCACCTGTCAGGTCATAGGTTCACTTTAACAACATGAAGATCTTTACTAACATGAAGATCTTTACCTACATGAAGATCTTTATGGCCATGATCTTCACCTACATGAAGATCTTTACCTACATGAAGATCTTTACCTACATGAAGATCTTTACTTAAATTAAGATCTTTACCTACATGAAGATCTTTACGACCATGATCTTCACCTACATGAAGATCTTCACCTACATGAAGATCTTCACTTACATGAAGATCTTCACTTACATGAAGATCTTTACCTACATGAAGATCTTTACCGACATGAGGGTCTTTACCTACAAGAAGATCTTTACTAACATGATCTTCACCTACATGAAGTTATTTACTTACATGATCTTCACCTACATGAAGATCTTTATGGCCATGATCTTCACCTACATGAAGATCTTTACCTACATGAAGATCTTTACCTACATGAAGATCTTTACTTAAATTAAGATCTTTACCTACATGAAGATCTTTACGACCATGATCTTCACCTACATGAAGATCTTCACCTACATGAAGATCTTCACTTACATGAAGATCTTCACTTACATGAAGATCTTTACCTACATGAAGATCTTTACCGACATGAGGGTCTTTACCTACAAGAAGATCTTTACTAACATGATCTTCACCTACATGAAGTTATTTACTTACATGATCTTCACCTACATGAAGATCTTTACTACCATGAAGAACCTTACCTACATGAAGATATTTACTAACATGAAGATCTTTATTGACATGAAGATCTTTACCTGCATGAATATATTTACCTACATGAGGGTGTTTACCTACATGAAGATCTTTACTAACATGATCCTCACCTACATGAAGATCTTTACTTAACGGAAGCTCTTTACTTACATGAAGATCTTTACCTGCATGAATATATCTACCTACATGAGGGTGTTTACCTACATGAAGATCTTTACGAACATGATCTTCACCTACATGAAGATCTTCACTAACATGATCTTCACCTACATGAAGATCTTTACTTACATGAAGATCTTTACCTGCATGAATATATCTACCTACATGAAGATCCAACAGGAACAGTAAATCTTTCATTCCATCCATCAGTCTGCTCAGTAACAGTAACTCGAGGTGTCAGTATGAATGAGCTCTTCTTTTCTATTCTGGATGTTTGACTGATGTCTGGAATCAAATTGTCCCTCACAGGGAATAAAGTTCACCTTCAACCTTGAACAATGTCGCCTCTTGAAGTTTAATCCCTTGTAACCAAGGAAATAAACTGGTGTGTGTGTGTGTGTGTGTGTGTGTGTGTGTGTGTGTGTGTGTGTGTGTGTGTGTGTGTGTGTAAAGATAAGAAATTATTATAATCATAAACTGAACTGTGCATAATTGTTAATGTTTAATTTGATTGAACTCTGACACACACACACACACACACGGACACAAGTTATGTTTATAGGCCTTATGAGGACACCACATTGACTTCAATATATTTCTTGCAGACTTCAACTAAACATGACTGTAAAACATGTCCCTTCAAAATAAATTGATTTCCCTCATGAAGACCTCCACAGTGATAATACAGAACAACACACACACACACACGCACGCACACACTAGAACAAGACATCCCCATGACGTATGCTGGACACACACACACACACACACACACACACTATAACAAGACGTCCCCATAACGTGTGCTGGACAGACACACAGGAGAAGAAGACGTCCCCATAACGTGTGCTGGACAGACACACAGGAGAAGAAGACGTCCCCATAACGTGTGCTGGACAGACACACAGACACACTATAAAAAGACGTCTCCATAACGTGTGCTGGACAGACACACTAGAAGAAGACGTCCCCATAACGTGTGCTGGACAGACACACACACACACTAGAAGAAGATGTCCCCATAACGTGTGCTGGACAGACACACACACACACTATAAAAAGACGTCTCCATAACGTGTGCTGGACAGACACACTAGAAGAAGACGTCCCCATAACGTGTGCTGGACAGACACACACACACACTAGAAGAAGATGTCCCCATAACGTGTGCTGGACAGACACACACACACACTAGAAGATGTCCCCATAACGTGTGCTGGACAGACACACAGACACACAGACACACAGCGAGCAGCCACAGTGAAATCAGACAGACAGCGTGATGAAAGCTTTGTTAGGAGCTGACAGAGATTCTCACCTGCTGAACTCTTCACTTCTTCTCACAGACACTTGGAGAGAAGAAGTTGCTCTTCGTCCCTCGTCAATCCTTCTGTCACTAATTGATCTGAGGACGCCGTCACACCCTCATAGCTCACAGTGTCAAAGTCCATGTTGTTCAGCTCGGACACGCCCTCATGACGTCACCGTCCATCTGAACTGAGCCAAGTTTATCTGGAGAGCAGCCTCCAGAGACAAGTCAATGATTGATGAGACGTCCTGGCTTGGCCGTCACCAGCTTCATTTAGGGCCGTGATGAGAGCAGTGGATCCTCCAACAAGGGGAATTACAGGGAGTTTACAGAAACAGGAGCTGAATAGGACTCTGTCCCGCCACACAGCTCCAGTCATAAGCTGGCTTTTCTGCTCTTTTTTCCAGGGATTCCTCTCTTCTGACTCATGTGTACTGACATCTATCTGTTGTCTCTTTTAATGTTTCTGTGTTTTTTTTATTGTAAATAGTAAAAAAACAAAAACAAACAGACATGAAATCACTGATATTATTGACTAATACACCACTTACTTTGATATTATCTATAACATGTGCAAATATATTATCTCTAAAGGTTGCACAATGAGAAGTGGTCCTGCTGGAATTCAATTAAAACTCCATTGTATTTATGAAATCTTCCACCTGGCTGGCTGCTGTAACAGAATCTGACAGGCACCACCGTCTCCGGGACACTACATGGCGCTGGTGCATCCCTCCAAACGACCCCCAGGAGGCCCGGCTGCAGCTTCTCCCTGTGGAAGGGAACATCAGCCCTCACCTCCAGAGTGAACATAAGTCATGTCTGTAAATTACATCCATCATCCATCCATCCATCCATCCATCCATCCATCCATCCATCCATCCATCCATCCATCCATCATCCATGATGTGATCCAGCAAACATGTCCAAGCAGTAGTGTTGTGTTGTTGCTTCTCATTGTCAATAGAACCATGAGAAAGTATGAGAGTGACTGATACGCTTGTATGATCACTGGACCTTTTGAAAGCAGTCAGACTCTCATACTGTACCAGTAGCATCTGTGTCATTCACAACCCGTCTCCATCTTAACTGGACTTTCTGTGTACACACATGATTTTGTGTTTTCATCTGTGGTCTGGTGGCTAGTGAGTGTGTTGCCTTCAGTGGCAAAGGGAAATAAAACCTCTGCATGAACAGGAATCATGGAGCCTCCCCCTTCTCAGCTCCAAGTGTCCAAATCTGAACAGCTGGTCTGGGCTCTGAGTGGAAGCTGAGGTGGTCATGTGCCTGGGCCTCCAGACTAATCCACTCCACTCCAAGTCCGAGTGTAAAACTCAGTCTCAGTCTCTCAGTCTCTCTCTCTCTCTCTCTCTCTCTCTCTCTCTCTCTCTCTCTCTCTCTCTCTCTCTCTCTCTCACGGTGCAACCTCAGCTCCGCCCACTGCTCCCAGAGTCCAGATCCATATTTCACTTTCTCTTGTATTGTTTGATTGTACACTCATAGTGACAGGGCGTCTTTTCCTTTATAAATGAGTTCCCAGTCATCCGATTGTACCTCAATAACTAGTTTATCCAGGGATTCCTCTCTTCTGACTCATTTGTAATGATATCCATCTGTTGTCTGTTTTAATCTTTCTGTGGTTTTTATTGGAAATAGTAAAAAAACAAACAGACATGAAATCACTGATATCATTGACTAATAAGCCCTTGTACGTTTTCTTCATTTGACTTTTATTTGCTGATTGTTTCATCTGAATGTCTAATCTGTTCCACCTCATTAAGCTACATCAATAACCAATGTAATACGCCCCCTGGATTTGGTCACCACAGTCACACGGTCAAAGAGCAAGTCAGCCTCGCTGCTGCCCCCTGCTGGCCGCGCCCCATCACTATCTGTCAAATCCTGTTACAGAGTGCTCTGGTGTCTGTGGGAAAAAACTTGAAACTGAGCAAGATGACTATTGCAGCAACACGTCATCAGTAGGATAAAACTAAGCTGTCTCTTGATGGTCTACGACAGGGTGTCCAAACTGGGTCAGAGAGTGCTGGTGTCCTGCATGTTTTAGTTCTCTGCCTGCTTCAGCATACCTGAATCTAATGATGACGTCATCACCAAGGTTGTGAAAAAGAACAATAATGAGCCTTTCATCACAAAGTGGATGGGAGAGGCACCGGATGGAGATCAGGCAACGTGGACCTCAGATCTTCATCAAGCTGAACGGGACACCGGAGGAGGAGAAGGTCCTGGTGATCCCAGACATGGAGGAGCTGGAGAGATTTAGCTGAGCACTGGACAAAAGGTCAAACTACATGGACTCACCACGTTCTGAAGACACTCAATATGAGGACGAACTCATCATCAGCTGCTGACTGATCATCAGCTACAATGACCGTCAACTCCAATCATCTAGAAGTGAAATCATTTCATTCCACTGAACACAAACATCAGGACATGGAGGACGATGTTGACGGACAATACCTTCTACTAGGACATCACTGACAACTGCTGCTCCGACTCTGAAGATCAATTAAAACAGACAATAAACTTTCTGTGATACATTTCAACAGCAGGAGCTTTGGAGTCAAACTTTAGTCCAACCAAACAGTATGGAGGACATTTCAAACAACCTTCAGTGTTTTTACCGTCTCTGAAACGTGGATCTGCACTGAGAAGGAAGCTGATTGGACCTGATGGACACGAGTTCAGCTACTTGAACAGAGAGAGGAGGACTGGTGGAGGAGGAGCTGTATATGTGGACATAAACCTGAAGTACAAAGTGGAGGAAAATATGACCACAGTACTGAAAGATGTACTTGAATGTAGAAGAGTAGAACTGTGTATGGAACAGAAAGAGAATGTACTTGTAAAGTGCATCTATAGAACAGCAGGTTCTAACCTAGAACTCTCCAGGGATTGGCTTGAAGAAAGGTTTTGATTTTAACATCCATCTGCCGAAGCCAAATCATCACAAACCAACAAAAGAGTTTCTAGATACGATGTACAGTCTGAGCCTTTACCCTAAAATCACCAGAGCAGTAGAGTCACGTCTCATAGAGCCACATTAATAGATCACATATTCACAAACCTGATAAGTGGATTATTGATTAACAATATCAACAATCATTTTCTGGTTCGTCTACAGAACTGAGAGTCTGTATGAAGTGAAGACAACACTGATAGAGCATAAGAATAGTTTTTATATACCTTCAAACTGTTTTATGATAGAAACTGTCCAATAAAGAAATACACTGAATTCAATAAGTATTTAGACACATCATGGATCACAAAGGAGTATAAAATACCTGTAAAAAAAAGAACACACTTTAAGTAGAATTCATTAAATATAGAACTGAAACAGCAGAGAATAAATACTACAAATATAATAGTAAATGAACAACTATTTCATGGATATCTAAACCAGCATACTATAGAAATCATTAGATAAGAATACAAACAAGATGCAAAGTAAATGGAATATATTGAATAATGTCATTAGAAACAGATCAAAACAAAGTAGTAATCCACACTTTTTTACTAATAATGAAAAGAACATTGATGATATGAATGATCATTAGCAATCCTGTTTCTGAAGCTTCCTGCCCAGATCAGAACGCCCCTTAATACAACTACATGGAGCGGCAATATGTTGCTGGCAGGAAGCTGTGGTCTGTCAGGAGGACATTGTTTAGAGACACAGGACATTTCAGGAGCACCAGGAGACACAAACACAGCACTGATATGCTTCCTGCCATGAATGTGGACATGAAGCTTGGAGAAGCTGAGGGTTGAAACAAGGAGCTCATACATACTGAGCCTGCTCCACCCTCTCTGGAGTCACTCCTGAGTCCGGTGACTATGAGTCCAGGTACTGAGAAGCAGATCTTCCTGTCCCACAGTGAAAGCAGTGATTGTGTGTCAGCTTGCTAAGTGGTGTCCTCCTCAGAGGCCGTAAGCTGTGTACTGAACATGTGTCCTGATGGGGAGACACAAGACAGACAGGCTCTGACACGTCTCACTCACAAACATGAGACACTTTTCTGTCCCATTCTACAAACTTCAGGTGAAGCCACTCAAAGTAGTGATGGTGTTCTAGTGGTGAGCATAGCTGCTGAGGTGACTCAGGTGGTGATGAGGAGAATGAAAAGAACTTCACTGAGGCCGTCTTGCGTGAACATAGAAAATATTTCATATCAAATTGGTGGCATCACAATCACAGCAGCGTGTCAATATGCTTCTCTCCCAGAGCAGAAGTTCTGGCTGATTATATACCGTTAAGAGATGGTGAACATGTGATTTACCTGTGAGGTGCAAAACAACTGATATGATCAGAACATCAAGATAAAAACAGAACATGGATCTTTGCTCAGAGGCCCTTTACAAGCCGCACCCATCATACCAGGGTGAATCATTAACCTGGAGCCTGGTCTTCTCAACGCCAAGCTCCAGGGTGCGGAATAAGTAGATAAGAAAAGAAATTTCATATGGAAAATATACTTCACTGCCTTCCAAGCAGTTGACCTGGGTTCGATTCCCGGCCGTCACAGAGGAGAGACTTTACAAGCTTGTATGTGTGATCTTTTCCAGTTCATTCAAATGGTCCTCTCATCATCATCAAATGTCCAGGTAGAGCAGGGGTGTCCAACCTCAGTCCTAAAGGGTCCCTGTCCCTCAGGGTTTAGCTCCTCCCAGTTCCAACACACCTGATATCAATGAGGGGCTCGTTATTGGGCTTTTTAACAACCTTGGTGATGACATCATCATTAGATCCAGGTATGCTGAAGCAGTTGGTCATTGTGGTATCGACGTCTGTTACCAACTGAGATCGGATGTCCCATGTGTTGTTTTGCCCGGAGACGCTTACCAAGCAAACTGAGTCTAGGATGTTTCAGTCGTTCTAATCTCAGGTCAGTGACTCTGAGAGACTCCTGCAGGTGTATCACGGAACTGCTCCGGGTTCTCCACGACTCACTGGTGCAGGCATTTTTTATTCCAACTCAGAGGAGCATTGAAGCTCAGTTACGCATATTATTTTCCCTCCCTTCACCCCCTTCTAATGTGAGCCCTTCTTCCCAGTGCAACCACAACACAATGTTGATTTCATTGGGATTCATTGAAGCTTCAGGGAGCCGCTACAGAGGAGCTGAAGAGCCACATGTTGAACAGCTGCCATAAGAAAGAGCATTTAAAGGAGCAGCTTCTTCTCTCCACAAGTTTCCTCACACATGGAAAAGTGTCTGGAAGAAGAAGTGAAGAGAGTTCAGGTGAGAATCTGTCAGCTCTTTAGAAGCTTCCACAACGGAGCAAAAGACTTTCTAACTTCTCTTTTTCTCTTTCATTCACACCATCACAAACCTCTGACAGCTGCTTTCTTCTTCTTCACCTGTTGGACAATCATCTCCTTATTTATCATCCAGATGCTTCATTTTTTCCCTGAAACCTCCATCTGACATTAATCCTATTGATTGTTGTATTTTCCATGTTTCTATATTTACGTACGACACAGCACCCTACCAATGGTACTGTATGGTAAAGTACACCCAGAACAAATCTGTGACGTGGTTCCACCACAGAGAGTACGGGTAAAATGGAGACGGCGTTGTGAATGGCAGCAGAAGGAAGCAGGTATGTGACATCATCACACAACAGTAAACGCAGGACCAGCGAGGGACACAGTGGAGGACATACTCTGCATCGTGTTCTGTGACACAACCTGGAAAACTTTCTCTTTCTGAACAGCAGCGTCCAGCTCCTGCTGAAGCTCCTGTTATGGAGAGGAGCGTCTGCACCTCGTCAGAACACCAGGGGGCAGTGTAGTGCCGATATTACAATAAACCCACTTAACTAAACAACCAGTGAGCACACAGTGGAATATGTGAACAAAGGGAGGGTTTATACGGCCAGTGAGATACTTGAATATTCTGCTTGGTGAGAGTGACAATCGACCAATCAGCAGACGGATGAGTTGTTCCCGGGGGTGCGGCGGGACTCGCCGCCGGGGTTGGGGGGGCTCTCGGCCCGCTCGGCCCGGGGGCCCTGCTCCGGCCCCTTCTCGACTTGGCGGCTTGGGTCGGGGCCTGGGGCCCTGTGCCCTGTGCCATTTATCCTTCTCTTGTGGGCCCCTCTTGCCTGGGGGGGATTCCTCTCTGCATTCTCCGTCGGGTGCTTTTTGGACGGGGGCGTGGCTCTCTGGGGTGGTTCGGCCTGGGGGGCTTCCGTCTGCCGGGGTGGCGGTGTCCGGGCCCGATGGCCTCGGACCCCGGGGTGTCGCCATGGGTCCCCCCACAACAGTTCCGGTCACACCCAGAGGACAAACCACACACACACACACACACACACACACACACACACACACACACACACACACACACACACACACACACACACACACACACACACACACTTCCACTCCTCACGAAAGGTGCTTCTGAAGTTGCTTGTTCTCTGTCATCATTTGCTCAAACTTTAAAAATCATGTTCCTCTTTTGTTGTCACCTCTTTGTTAATTCATGTTCCTGCTTCACGTTACCGTCTAGATAGAGCTGCTCAGGCTGGTTAATCTAGAAAATCATGTTACTGTCTAGATAGATCTGCTCAGGCTGGTTAATCTAAGAAATCATTTTACTGTCTAGATAGAGCTGCTCAGGCTGGTTAATCTAAGATATCATTTTACTGTCTAGATAGAGCAGCTCAGGCTGGTTTAATCCAAAAACAGTTGGAAAATATTTGGATCAGTGTGATAACTGCAAATAATATATGTAGCACAACAAGGATATTGTATGTTATCCCCCTCCCCCCTCCCCCCTCAACCTTTTTTCTCTCTTTTCTCTTCTCTCTCTCTTTGTGCGTTCCCCCCCCCGGTCGTGTACAGCAGCCATGCCAACTTCTGACGGAGAAGGCAACAGGAGGAGACTCCAGGTGACCCTGTTGCAAGACCAAAAACTGTTCTGACTCCGAAGGTTCTAGATCACATCATATTGTTGGTCCAAGCTGCCGAACAGGACAAGGGCAAGAAAAAAAATTGAAAAAAAAAAAAAAAAAAAAAGGGAAAAGCTCCGACTCCATCGTCATGTAAACGGGAGAAAAAGTCATTTTCTGGAGACTCTCAGGCTCCGCCTCCTTGTAGACAGAAAAATCTGTTCCTGGTCACCATGTTGGTCGTAACTAGTTCTTCTGCACATGCTCAGTAGAGACAATCAGAACAACGTTTCCTCCATGTTGTCATGACTGACAGTCCATATTCTCTACACTCTCTCCACTATACTAACAAGGAGATGGGAGTTCAACCACTGTCAAAGTCTCTCAGGGGCGGAGCCAAACTCTGCACATATGCTTTAGTAACCACAGCAGAGTGTCATTCAAACTGTGGGGGAGGGGCTCAAGCAGCACAGCAGTTGGATCACATGACCTCTCTTGGTGGGAATCTGCTGCTATGTGACCGTTGGTGGTTCAGTGGTAGAATTCTTGCATGCCACGTGGGAGGCCCGGGTTCAATTCCTGGCCAATGCAACAGACCTTTTCAGCGGTAGAACGCCCGGGCCCCGCTACCCCCCAATTTTAAACCGCACCATAGACACACACATTGCATCCACCTCTTCAAAACACAAAGACACACCCTTACATACATCCAACACACATATAGGGCAGGGGAAGGGCGGGAGACATGGCTCCCACCAGCACCTCCCGCTGGAATGCGGGGGGGGGCGCTCCCTCCATCATTTTATTGTCTAGATAGAGCTGCTCAGGCTGGTTTAATCCAAAAACAGTTGGAAAGTATTTGGATCAGTGTGATAACTGCAAATAATATATGTAGCACAACAAGGATATTGTATGTTATCCCCTTCCCCCTTCCCGCCTCCCCCCTACCCCCTCACCTTCCTTCTCTCTCTTCTCTTCTCTCTCTCTTTGAGCGTTCCCCCCCGGTCGTGTACGGCAGCCATGCCATCTTCTGACGGAGAAGGCAACAGGAGGAGACTCCAGGTCTCTCCCTGTTGCAAGACCAAAAACTGTTCTGACTCCGAAGGCTCTCAATCACATCATATTGTTGGCCCAAGCTGCCGAACAGGACAACGGCAAAAAAAAAAAAAAAAAAAAAAAAAAAGAACTAGAAGCTCCGCCCACCTCACTACAACCTCCACTGGACTCTCTCCACCTATCAAGGCCAGCTGTCACTACAGGCTCAGAGGCTCAGGTGTTTTGTTGAGCTGCTGCTGCCCCCTGTTGACCGCTGTGTGACGGTACAGATCACTCAGTGTGACCAACACACAGCAGAGGAGTCATTTCACTTTCAACACACAATCAGTCCAACGCTCTCTGTCCATGCAGCTCACTCTCTGTGCTGTGGACACGTCCTCAGGTGATGGAGGTGAAGGTGGTGAACAGCTCCTGCTGCACTCTACACAAGCTGAAAAACTCCCACACACACACCATGTCACTCTCTGAAGGTTCCAGAGTCTCATTGTCCTCTGAAGGACACTTGTTAAGGTCCAACATGAAGGAACGGGATTCAAACCTAACAAAGAATTTAGAACAAGAAAAAATCTCTACAACTTCTAATGAACCAACAATTAAAGAGGAGGAGGAGGAGGAGGAGCAGGAGGAGGGGCAGGAGGAAGAGGAGGAAGAGGAGGAAGAGAAGGAGCAGGAGGAGGAGGAGGAGGAAAAGGAGGAGCAGGAGGAGAAGGAGGAGGAGCAGGACAAAGAGGATGAGGAGGACGATGGGGGAGGATGAAGGGGAGGAAGAGGAGGAGCAGGAGGAGGAGAAGGAGGAGGAAGAGGAGGAAGAGGAGGAAGAGGAGGAAGAGGAGGAGGAGCAGGAATGAGGAGGAGGAGCAGTTGTCACCCTCTCTGCTCTCCTCAGTGGATCTTCAGGACACAGTGTCCCCTCTGCTGGAGGACCCCTGAGACACTATGACAGACAGGCAGCAACATCAGCATCTCCTCGTTAGTATAGTGGTGAGTATCCCCGCCTGTCACGTGGGAGACCGGGGTTCAATTCCCCGATGGGGAGTGAGAAGCTTTTAGTTTAGTCATGGAGAACCATTGGGTTCATATCAGGAACAGACTTTCTACCAACCACCTCCTTCCAGATGATCCTGCCTTGGCAGACATGAGAGTGTAAAGGCCTCTTCATCCTCCATAAGAACAAGAAGAAAGTTGTTTGTGATGCGTTCAGGTGCATCATGTAAGCCTGCACTCCGACATTTTAACGAGCTGCGGCGCTCGTACAGTAGCGATGTTATAAGCTAAATATGATTAAAATATGACTGATAGTCATGAGAAAACTGGAACACGCATGCGCAGCACACGACAGAGCAGAAGTTTGGGCAGAGCAGCTCCTACATAGTTCAGCAGGACGGTTGGAACAACCTAAACTAATTTCTTCAGCCAGAAGAAGCTGGAAGAAGGAAATTATGTCATTTTGTTCGGCAGGACCTGAACTGCTGAACTTTCTTCTTGTTCTTATGGAGGATGAAGAGGCCTTAAATCCAGAGCCTTGGACCGCTTACCCAAACTATAATCATATAATAATAATAAAGTCCATTTATATAGCACTTTTCACAGACAACAAGCCACAAAGTACTTCACAACACAATTCAAAACCATCAGAAAGTACACAGAATATAAAAGGCCAAGACAAGACAAAATCCTAGCAGCACAAAGGGAGTTAATTAAAAGCCTGAACTAATAGACGAGTCTTAAGTTTGTTCTTGAAGGTGTCAACAGAGTCAATTGAGCACAAAGAGGGAAGAAGATCCTTCCAAAGCCTCGGAGCAACAGCCTGGAAGGATCTGTCAGTGGCAATTAGTGCAGAGCCTCCTCCATCACCTCCTCCTTGTTCTCCTTCTGCGCCTCCTCCTCCACCTCTTCCTGCACCTCCTCCTGCACATCCTCCTGTGCCTCTTCATGCGCCTCCTCCTTCACACATCCTGCGCCTCCTCCTGTGCCTCTTCCTGCGCCTCCTCCTGCACCTCCTTCTGCACCTCCTCCTGCACCTCCTCCTGCGCCTCCTCCTGCACCTCCTCCTGTGCCGCTTCCTGCGCCTCCTCCTGTACCTCCTTCTGCGCCTCCTCCTGCACCTCCTCCTGCGCGTCCTCCTAAAAATAACATACATACATACATACATACATACATACATACATACATACATACATACATACATACATACATACATACATACATACATACATACATAATCAATAAATGTAGTTAAAAACATAAACTTCTTGAGCTACTTCGTTTGCGAAGTTAATAAATGATAATTTTGTGAAGATCAAAGTGAAGATCGGAGTGGAGATCAAATTGAAGTAAGAAATATTGTCACTTTGATCTTATCCATTCTTTTATGACATCACTATGACGTCACCAAGCAGAGTTAGCAGATAGAACCATCAGGGTATCACACTTCCCAGCCTCCCTGGGAAAGTTCTGGAAGACATAGTAGAGAAAGTGTCAGTAGCAGAGGAAGGTTTGGATCCATGGAGCTCTGGGTTCTGAGCCCAGCAGGGTTCCACTGCTCCACTCTGCTCAGGTATATCATCATATTATACTATTTCTGAATGTATAATATACAATCAATTATGGCCACAAATGATCGTATAATATACAATATGTAATAGTATCTTCCATGCAGTATTTTTGACATGAAAAGAATGCAGCAGAGCTCGTGACTTGAATAATTTATCATTACGATGTGAGAAATTAGAGGTCTATACTCCAGCATGATGGATGATGGATGGATGGATGATGGATGTAATATACAAACATGACTTATGTTCACTCTGGAGGTGAGGACTGATGTTCCCCTCCACAGAGAGAAGCTGCTGGTAGCTCACTCTCTATGTTCCTCTGGAGGTGAGGGGGGAACTCCTGTTCTCACTTTTATTGTCACTTTAATTTGAAAAAAACATATATTCTATTTTCACCAAGATGGTGGTGAGTTAGTTTTACCAGTAAATGGCTGCTCCATCCTCACTTCTCCTATAACCAGGCCCCCCCCCCCCCCCCCCCCCCCAAACACACACACACACAACAGCCTGCCCTCCTGGGAGTCGTTTGGAGGGTCATAATTTATTTACACATGTTATAGATAATATCAAAGTAAGTGGTGTATTAGTCAATGATATCAGTGATTTCATGTCTGTTTGTTTTAGTTTTTTTACTATTTACAATAAAAACCACAGAAACATTAAAACAGACAACAGATAGATGTCAACACAAATGAGTCAAAACAGAGCAGTCCCTGGAAAAACTAGTTATTGAGGTACAATCAGATGACTGGGAACTCATTTATAAATACAAGAGAAAGTGAAATATAAAGATGTTTAATGGATGACAAAGGGCTTAAAAAATGCATCCAAGGAGAAGAATACATGACATAGAGAATCCAATAAATGATGAACGAAGGAGATGGAAAATAAATCCAAGAAATGTAAAACAAAGTTCACTCATATGATGAGAAAATGTATAAAGAATTCTTTTAAGAAAGTACCAGAAAACAATAAAGACCATGTCAGCAGTACATAGAAGGTTCTACATAGTATCATTCAACAGGCCTCCAGTAAGGATACCGTTATTGAAAACAGACACACTTCACAAACTACAGACCCACAATTCTCCCAAATCCTAGAAAAACTCTGCAACGACATACTAGATACATTCAGAGAAATGAAATCTAATTCATTAAATCTAGGTCAAACCAAAATCATGATATTTGGAAAATATGAAATAAATAAACAGGTAAAGGTTCAAGTAGAGGGTGTAGATAGAGAAAAGGTGATTGAAGACAAATTTCTAGAAAAATGTAAGGATGAGTACGAGCACATTACAACTCTACAAAGCTGATTTCCTTTGATCTGAGCGTCTCCATGGCTCCAGTGCTGATATCCTATCAGATCAAAGGAGATCAGTGCCTTTTGCCATGGAGATGCTCAGATCCAAGATTTCCTCCGGCTTTGATCTCCGTTGATCTCCATCCGGTGCCTCTCCCATCCACTTTGTGATGAAAGGCTCATTATTGTTCTTTTTCACAACCTTGGTGATGACGTCATCATTAGATTCAGGTATGCTGAAGCAGGCAGAGAACTAAAACATGCAGGACACCAGCACTCTCTGACCCAGTTTGGACACCCTGTCGTAGACCATCAAGAGACAGCTTAGTTTTATCCTACTGATGACGTGTTGCTGCAATAGTCATCTTGCTCAGTTTCAAGTTTTTTCCCACAGACACCAGAGCACTCTGTAACAGGATTTGACAGATAGTGACGGGGCGCGGCCAGATGATGAAGTGATGAACTGAACCAGAAGGTGAAGTGGTGAATTGAACCAGATGATGAAGTGATGAACTGATCTAGATGGTGAAGTGGTTAATTGGTGAAGTGGTGCATTGAACCAGATGAAGAAGTGATGAACTGATCTAGATGGTGAAGTGGTGAATTGGTGAAGTGGTGAATTGAACCAGATGGTGAAGTGATGATTTGAACCAGATGGTGAAGTGGTGAATTGAACCAGATGGTGAAGTGATGAACTGAACCAGATGGTGACGTGGTGAATTGAACCAGATGATGAAGTGGTGAATTGAACCAGATGATGAAGTGGTGAATTGAACCAGATGGTGAAGTGGTGAATTGAATCAGATGGTCAAGTGGTGAATTAGTGAAGTGGTGAATTGCACCAGATGATCAAGTGGTGAATTGAACCAGATGATGAAGTGGTGAATAGAAACAGATGGTGAAGTGGTGAATTAGTGAAGTGGTGAATTGAACCAGATGATGAAGTGATGAACTGATCCAGATGTTGAAGTCGTGAATTGAACCAGATGGTGAAGTGGTGAATTGAATCAGATGGTGAAGTGATGATTTGAACCAGATGGTGAAGTGGTGAATTGAACCAGATGGTGAAGTGATGAACTGAACCAGATGATGACGTGGTGAATTGAACCAGATGATGAAGTGGTGAATTGAACCAGATGATGAAGTGGTGAATAGAAACAGATGGTGAAGTGGTGAATTAGTGAAGTGGTGAATTGAACCAGGTGATGAAGTGATGAACTGATCCAGATGTTGAAGTCGTGAATTGAACCAGATGGTGAAGTGATGATTTGAACCAGATGGTGAAGTGATGAACTGAACCAGATGATGACGTGGTGAATTGAATCAGATGGTCAAGTGGTGAATTAGTGAAGTGGTGAATTGCACCAGATGATCAAGTGGTGAATTGAACCAGATGATGAAGTGGTGAACTGATCCAGATGTTGAAGTCGTGAATTGAACCAGATGGTGAAGTGGTGAATTGAACCAGATGGTGATGTAATTATTTGAAGCAGATGCTGAAGTGATGAACTGAACCAGATGATGAAGTGATGAATTGAAACAGATGGTTAAGTGGTGAATTAGTGAAGTGGTACCGCTCACCAGAGGGCGCTCTTTGTGCTTCTTTTAAACTCATATTTTCACAAACATATCAGCATCGCCAAATGCTGCATGACCTGGAAGGAAGTGACTGGGAGGGCATTTCTGATCTGAAGGTTATCAGTAAGTGAACTAAAGACCGGCACTCCCCATCAGGGAATTGAACCCCCAGCTCCCACGTGACAGGCAGGGATACTCTCCACTTTACTAAGGAGGAGATGTTGCTATGCATGCTGTCTGTCAGGGTCGTAGCCAAACGTAGCATCTCTTCTTGTGTCACCATAGCTGAGTGTCACTCAGACTGCGGGGGAGGGGTTCACTGAGAACAGCAGTGGGATCAGATGAGCTTTGGTGGCTGGAATGTGCTGACATGTGAGGTGGTGGTTCAGTGGTCCACTTCTTTCCTGCCACGCTGGAGCCCCGGGTCCGTTTCCTGGCCAATGCAGTGGATGGTTTCATTAAATACCACTCATTCACTAGTTTTCATAATCCCAGGGAGGGCGCTGAGGGGGCAGGGACTTGTAGTGGGTCCTTACAGCCTATTGGCTCTTTCACTTGTTAACTAATCACCATACAGATCTGTGGCTCATCTATAAAGCTGGCTTACGCACAAAACAGGTCCTGAAAGATGCGTACGCCACATCCCAGGCAAAGTTTGTGATTTAAAAAAATAAGCTTTGCATGAGAATGTGCGTACCGGTACACAAACTTTGAACCTTGCACACACACATCTTGGAGACGGGAAACCTGCAGCGCGGATGGTGAGGTGGAGAATTGAAGCCAGATTCATCTCAAACATTTCTTATCTTCAAATATCAGACTTACAGATCCACGTAATCATGAGCAGCCAAGCTGCAGTGTTCTACGTGTTTCTTTAGTGGAACGTTGATACTGAATCAGCAGCACCATGTTCATATGTCAAACTTCCATCTTCAAATGATTCAGAGGACAGAACTGATTGATTATTAATCGTGACAAAGTGAGTAACAATCAGTTTAATTTCAGAGTAAGCACACAAATAGTGCGGAGACAGCTGTGAGTAAAGCTGCAGTGTCTGGAGGACACTGACTGTCTGTCTGTCTGTCTGTAGGCTCTGGGGACGTCTGCTCTGTTCCAGCTGCTCTTATTAGGATTTACAGCCAGAAGGTACAAATATACTAAACTGTATGTACACGGGAACAACTAAAGTGAGTCTCTGGGAAAGTCTCATGCAAAAAATAAACTGTAATTGAGATGATTTACCAACGTGTGAAATAAAGAAATGATAGGTTTTATATTGCTTATTTTATTATTATTATACATATGTGATAAGTGATACAGTTTAGTATATTTCTACTTTATGGCTGTAAATCCTGATAAAAGCTGCTCGCGGTGCTTTCATCCGCTCGGGACGCACTGCTGCTGGAGACAGATGACCTCCTCCACCCTCCGCCTCCACCTGTAGAGTGACTGAGGATAAAACATAAAGTCCACTGAGCCTTTTTAGAGTCCCTGTTCATATATTTATTTTATACATTTAATATTCATATGAAACTGAACTTTATCGGTCCGCTGTGTCTCCACCAAAATGTCTCTCCGACACTCTGACACACGCTGACCCTCACAACCATGGAGGCTGTTTTGGTGTCCAGAGGTGAGCTCTGGTGCTGACCCCATGATGTCACTCTCCTCTGACCTAATGATGTTACTCTCCTCTGACCTCCATGAGGTCACTCTCCTCTGACCTCCATGATGTCACTCTCCTCTGACCTCCATGATGTCACTCTCCTCTGACCTCCATGATGTCACTCTCCTCTGACCTCCATGATGTCACTCTCCTCTGACTTCCATGATGTCACTCTCCTCTGACCCCATGATGTTACTCTCCTCTGACCTCCATGATGTCACTCTCCTCTGACCCCATGATGTCACTCTCCCCTGGCCTCCATGATATCACTCTCCTCTATGATGTCACTCTCCTCTGAACCCAGGATGTCACTCTCCCCTGGCCTCCATGATATCACTCTCCTCCATGATGTCACTCTCCTCTGGCCTCCATGATGTCACTGTCCTCCATGATGTCATTCTCATCTGACGCCATGATGTCACTCTCCTCTGACCTCCATGATGTCACTCTCCTCTGACCCCATGATGTCACTCTCCCCCGGCCTCCATGATATCACTCTCCTCCATGATATCACTCTCCTCCATGATGTCACTCTCCTCCATGATGTCACTCTCCTCTGGCCTCCATGATGTCACTCTCCTCTGACGCAATGATGTCACTCTCCTCCATGATGTCACTCTCCTCCATGATGTCACTCTCCTCTGACGCCATGATGTCACTCTCCTCTGACCTCCATGATGTCACTCTCCTCTGACCTCCATGATGTCACTCTCCCCTGGCCTCCATGATGTCACTCTCCTCCATGATGTCACTCTCCTCTGGCCTCCATGATGTCACTCTCCTCTGACGCAATGATGTCACTCTCCTCTGACGCAATGATGTCACTCTCCTCTGACCTCCATGATGTCACTCTCCTCTGACCTCCATGATGTCACTCTCCTCCATGATGTCACTCTCCTCTGACGCCATGATGTCACTCTCCTCTGACCTCCATGATGTCACTCTCCTGTGACCTCCATGATGTCACTCTCCCCTGGCCTCCATGATGTCACTCTCCTCCATGATGTCACTCTCCTCTGGCCTCCACCTTCACATCAGATTCTTCTTCTTCACCTCTACAGTCACTGTTCTCTCTGTGACTCTCACACTATTTCCAGCGGTGACGACGTGCTGCCGATCGTTGTTTTTCTTATTCCATTTATTAGTGATTCCACTACTGTGACACCAAATCATATAATTTCCTGACCTCCACCTCCTCCATCACTTTTTCTCTCTCCGTAAAATGATTTTTCTTTGTCTTGTCTGTCAGGATTTAGCGTCAAATGCCGGCGATTAACAGTCTGAATGAGATGCAAAAATATTGACGAGGCCCTTTGCATTGACCATTTCTGGTAGAAAGTGTGCGTGTTGAGGGCGGGGATATGAGCTGCACCACCTTCCAGGTGGATTGTGATTTATAAAAGAAAAGTGCGTGCAGATGTGCGTACGCAAGGTTTTATTGATTAAAATTGTTTTGGGCGCATGCCATTTTCAGCTTTTGGGTGCATGTACATTTCTAGTAGGAATCCTACACTAAGTTTTATAAATGAGGCCCCTGATCTGGATCTGACCTGAATTTGACCGCTGACAATAAGAGCATAATAATGGAAACTGAGACAGAAAGCAGAACAGAGAGAGTGTGGATTACATTGAGTTGTGCGGCACAATTTGCGCTACTTCAGCACCATGGACAGCGCCATAGATTTGACCAATAATGAGCTCAAACCTGGTCAGATAAAGGTTAAAAAGTTAAGCAGAGTGGGAAACAAAGGAGAAAAGGTCAATGACACCCAAGTGGGAATAGTGAAAGTGCATTTTTTTTGTTTTTATTTTTTTCAAATTAAAATGAATAACAAAGTGATATGGTATGAAGCAGTTGGTGACACGGTGAAGCTCCTAAGGAGCTGATGGGGGTCAAAGATCATGCTCTGGACCCACAGTGGTGACCTCTACCTATAACCTTCAGATCCCAAGTCTTCTGTCATTGAGGACACCACAGTCTGAAAACAGAGCTCCGCTCAATGTGGGGCTTGAACCCTTGACCCTGAGATTAAGAGTCTCATGCTCTACTGACTGCGCTAGCCAGGCTACTTGTTCTGTGGTGATGGAAGGTTCACTGTAATATCCTACACATGAGACGACCACTGCTCACTGTGGCTGGCTCACATTGTAGAAACTCCATTGTTGTCAGTGTGTCTGCTGCTGTTGTGTAAAAGTAACACTTTTCTTCAACAGACAAGTTGTTGTCACTTGGAACCTTGTGATGTAAATGGGGTCCAAACCGACCCGTTAACATGAGACTGGGTTGTGAAAGTTCACACAGGAGGAGGGTGAAGAAAAGATCTATGGCATCAATTGGCCGGGAATCGAACCCTCCTGAGTGGCAGGAGAGAATTCTACCACTGAACCACCAATGCTTAAACTTCAGCTCATTCCAGCCAGGAAATGTGAAGCGTTCCACCTTCAGGGCTCCATGAACCCTTCCCCCACAGTTTGAGTGATTCTCACTGTCACTGAGTGAAACTAAACCAAACTGTGACCGGACACTTTTTGTCTCCTGCTGGAAAATAAGAGTCAAACTGTCAATAGTAAGAGAAACATGAAAATCTGCCAACTAAATGGACAAAGCTAAGATCCTGAGAGGAGCTGAAGTCAACATTCTTCCATTTGCCATCAGGAAACAGACAGGATTAAACAGCATCATGTTTCTCTCCTCCTGCCTGGCTCATGAGCAGTCACTCCTCACTCTGGGCAGCAGGGGGGCTAATCAAAGTCCACCATCCTGAGTTCCCACACTCCAACTGGCTGGATGAAGAGAATCCATGCATATGATGCAGAGCAGAGCACACAGATCCACTTCCTCCCAGTCATTGAAGGTGACCTCATGACCTCAACACCATCTTTACCTTCTCAAAGAGTGCAGACGGCTCTCTGCTCCACTGCTCCACTCTGCTCAGAATGGATATCCTGTCAAATGCCTCCTCCCTGATTGAACCATTTATTTCCAACACGATAAGTATGAAAGAGTTGGTGACAGGGTGAAGTTCCCAGGGAGCTGATGGGGTCAAAGATCATGATCTAGATCAGAGGTCTCAAACTCAGTTCCTGGAGGGCCTCAGCCCTGCATGTTTTCCACGTCTCCCTGCTTCAACATGGCTGATTGCAATGAGTGGCTCCTTATGGAGCTTTGTGCTGAATGTGGTGATGAACCATTCAGGAGTGTTAAAGAAGGGAGACATAGAAAACATGCAGGGCTGAGGCCCTCCAGGAGTTTGAGACCTCTGCTCTAGATCCAGAGTGGTAACATCCTCAAGCCTGGTATCGAACCGATACCCGATACTAGTATCGGTATTATTAAACAGAACCAGCTGCTCCTCCATTCTCCTCCAAACTGACAGAGACACAAGCAGCACATGATGCAGTCTGCACACTCACCTGACCCGCCCCCTTCTCCACTCTCAGCCAATCACAGGCCAACTCGCTCTGTTCAGATGACACAAACGAATGGGAACAAACTAACGGCATCAATAAACCTAAACATTGCAATCAGCCCCCTTTTTTTCAATCAATCAATCAATCAATCAATGAAATGCTTTATTTTTCCCCATGGGGGGGGGGGGGGGGGGGGGGGGGTAAAGGTTACATAGAGCAGGTAGTGCAAATAAATAAATAGATAAATAGTGCAACAACGGACTACAACTTGGTACAAATAAATAGCAGTGATAGTAAAAATGTGATAATAAAAGCGTGAGTCAGATATAAATACAACAAAGAATGCAGGTCAAAGGTTAAATATGTATCAGCAGGAGGCCAGGCAGTGATCAGAACTGAGTTTTTAGAAAAACAGTTGTCATTTTTATCTTGAGATGGTGGGGGTGTGTTGTCGGCAGATGCTGAAAGTAAGTAAAAGTTACTTCTAATCCAATTTAGTTACTTGAAAAAACAAGTAATCAGTACAGTAACTAGTTACTTTTAAATGAGTAACTAGTAATCAGTAATCAGATTACTTTTCAAGATAAATGTGGCAACACTGCTCAATTCTCACCTGAGGTTTATAAAATACCTTAGGTGCTTAAAACAAGAACATTCCAGATGAAATAATGTGTACCTACCTCTCCTTTGTTCTCAGCATCTCCATGGCAACAGACGCTGATCCCCTTTAATCTCCTTTAATCTCATTTAATCTCCTTTCATCTCTTCCATAAGGAACCTCTCCCATCTGCTTTGTATGTGACATTGTTTTGCAGTTTTTTTTGGGATGCAGTTATCTGAATCGTTAACAAAAGTCCTAGCAACCTGTTCCTGATGAGCTTTTTGTATCTGTGCTCCAGCAGTGCAGGACTAGTTATACACCAAATAACTGAGACCCTGTCACATTGTGGAGGGGGGCGGAGCCATGCTGTACTGCACCTTACAGACCATTTCCTGTTTCACTTGTTAATAAATGACATTATGGATCTGATCTGGATCTGAGCTGAATTTGGTCGCTGCCAAAAAGAGACTGAATCAACGGCTTTAACTTCAAAAATAAAAAAGAACTCTCACACGTTGAACCATCAAAATATGAAATAAAATCATGGATCATCAAAAACACTTGGTAAAGGACCAGATATTACTTAAAGGGGACATATCATGCTAAATCCACTTTTTTAGCCCTTAAATGCATTTTGTTGTATATTTGTGTTTAGAAGTACGGAAAAGTTCAAAGTAGTCTCTTCAGGTGCTCCGTTGATATCTTTATATTCTGTTTTGGTCATATTTTGCAATCGGTTTCGATTTTTCTATTCTCTATTACGTTTTTTGAACAATGACGTCACAGTATTCTCAGCGGAACTGCCAAATTAGGACATCGACATTTCGAGCAATCCGCCTTTTTTGTTTCTCGCTGCGATTTTGTAGTCCAACCGAAGTTACGAGAGGATAAGTGGAAATGTTCGGTTGTTGGCTGTAGTAACCCACAAGCTTCGTTACACCGTCTCCCAGCATCAGAACCTTTTCCAAGTGCCTGATTGAGTTTTATTTTTCACAGAAATGTACCCACATCTGTGGGTAAGGTCATTTTTGTGTGCGCGAATCACTTTAAGGACGACTGCTTCAACAACCTCCGCCAGTATAAAGAAGGATTTGCCGAAAGACTTGGTCTGATTGAGCGGTCAGTTCCTTCTATCTATGGAGACGACGAACAGAGCACTTCGGTAAGCTGTATATAACGCTAAAAAGTGTGATGATAAGACGTCCCTGTCATTGTTTTGTTAGCATTAGCAGTTGCACCGTCTTCATATGTTAGCGCTGTGTGCTCGTTTTAGATTAGAATGTAACTTCTGTGTTAAATAGTCGTTGTAATACAGGCAGTATTGTAGTAGTGGGCATGGATGGAGAAGTTAGTGTAAATATAGTAACACACCATTGCGTTACATCCATATGAAGACGTTGTTCTGCAGGTGCATCATGGTCATTTTCATCTCGCTCCGCCGGGTCCGACTCTGGCTCCAACATGTATGGCTGGATGGACAAATCTTCCCTTGTTGACATTTTGTAAATAATGTGTGAATATAAAGTTTCTGCGCCGCTAGATAATTGTATCTGTTCTATCAAACTACAAAGATGGCCGAACAGGGTGGCGTTGAACCGAGTGTGACCTCTGCAACCTGGAGAGGAGGCGGGGTATGAAGAGACCGCCCCAAAACGAGTTGCTCTCAGAAGCACATCAGAAAAGGGGTAGAAAAGGGGCCTGTGGAGCTCTAATAATGAGGAATTCAGACCCAAGCATTGCAGTTCTGCGTTGTATAGACCACAACTGTATGATTTATATGTAAAAAGGAAGGATTTAAAAGCATGATATGTCTCCTTTAAAGGACCCAGATCAACATGAACCTTGGTGGAACCACTGGGCCCAAACAACATGACCTCGGCCTTTTCATTGTTTAAATGTAAAAAGTTCAGGGACGACCAGGCCTGGATTTCTACAATGCAGTCTGTTCTGCCCTGCGGTTCTCAAGTTATTGTTCCTAGTGGGACCGCTTTCAGGGACGGAGCAGTTGTGCAGAAGCGTGAAAATCAAAACAAGTTGGCTTTCTTTAAAGAACTCCATCAGATCTTTGTCTGTAAGTAACTACACAGTGATACTGTAGTTCATCCTGTAGTACATTGATTTACATTTGTGATACATTCTGTTATGATGAGCGGCTGTTGTTTTTGCCGTTGTATTGTTCAATCTGCCCAGCAGGGGGCCTCGACGCTGCGTCACAGGTTAATGAGAGGATTTGATTTGATCTGTTTAGCCACATTTAGTGTGTTTAGAAGTTTAAAACTTTAGATTATTATTTTCTACAAGACTAAAGAGACATTATACTTTTCTAATGTTCATTTTATGTTTATTGTTTCAGTCTTACGGACTCAAATGTAGAAATAGGTGTAAAGAAATAAAACTGAGGAAGAAAAAAGAACAAAAGACGAAACCTCAAACCTCAACTAAACTTCTGGAGCTTCGTCTCTTCATGCTGTTATCTATCTGTCTTGCTGCACAGAACTTTGAACGTGTGTCGAGGGCAGAATAGTAAGAAGACATTAATACATCAAGTTCAATACGAAGCAGGTCAACTTATCCACTGATTTCATTGTCGCTTCCCGTCGTCCTCCGAGCGTCCAGGATGGACAAACAGCAGAACTCAGAAGAATCACATCAGTCTCAAGGGACCAGATCCATTGTCCAGTCTTCACTGCAAATCCACGATGTCCAACATCAAATAGACATCCAACTGTCATGGAACACACACACACACACACACACACACACACACACACACACACACACACACACACACACACACACACACACACACACACACACACACACACACACACACACACACACACACACACACACACACACACACACACACACCTTCCCCCTGTCAGAAAGGGTGGAGGTGAGGACTGATGTTCTCCTCCACAGAGAGCAGCTGCTGGTAGCTCACTCTCTATGTTCCTCTGCAGAAAGTGATGAGGACTGATGTTCTCAGAAGAAATTTTTTATCATCCAGAACAACTGAGCTGAGTGAGGAAACCAAGCGGTCCAAGGAGCTGTGTTCTTGTTACACTCTCTTCTGGATTGAGTTGCTGTTTGTAGTCAAATGTTTTCACACGACCCTGTTACCCTCCAGCAGAGTGTCTGTAGTGTAGTGGTTATCACCTTTGCTTCACATGCTAAAGGTCCCCTGTTTGAAACCGGGTGGAAACACAAAGAAAGCTTTTTGAAATTCATCAACACAGTTTTCCAACATATCAAGAACTTTGAGGACGACGGCTTCTTGTTACTTAAGCAAATATAACAACCCAAAACATTGTAACTGACAGTGGAGGGATTTGAACCTACGCATCCTCAGAGACTGGAACCTAAATCCAGTATCTTGGACTGCTCAGCCACACTACCTGCATCCGCGTAAAGTAAGCCACATTGTGACATCACAGTGATGTCACAATGTGGACTCTGTGACATCAGATCCAGATGTTCCCCAACTGTCATGAAGATACTCTTCTGTAAATCCAGTATTGATCTTTTACTTTGATCTTGACAAAGTTCCTTTCCTCCCTTGTACTTGTAGTGGTTCCTTACAGCCTCGTGGCTCTTTCACTTGTTAACAAATCACATTCTGGATCTGATCTGGAGCTGAACTGAATTCCGTCGCTGCCAAAAAGAGACTGAATGAACCATTTGAACCTCTAAAAATAAAGTTTCACAATTTGAACCATCAAAAAATAAAAATAATAAAATCCAACATTTGAAACTGTGACATTGACCGCCTGTAATGACACAGTGGATCATTTAGTAGCGTTAATATTTTTTACTTTGATGCTCACTTTAATATGAAAAAAATCCTTTTATGGATTTGATGTTGACTTTGGGGCCCCGGCCAGCTCAGCTGGTAGAGCATGAGACTCTCCTTCTCAAGGTAGTGAGCTCATGGGCGCCACCTTCCTGTGGGCTCTCCACCTGCAGGAAGGTTCTTAATGGGTCAATGTGATCTGGGTGACGGTGCTCAGACTGACACCCCCGCGACCTGGAAAGGGAAGAGCGGAAGAAAATGGATGGATGTTGACTTTGACATTTTTCTTTCTTTCTAATAAGTTTCTAATGAAAAAAAAACAGCCAATCACATGACTGATCCAGAAGAACCAGGAACCATCAGGGATCACCAGAAGAAGAACCAGACTCAGTGACCTGCAACTGTTGTGTTGTTTATTTCAGTAGTATCCAGACCATCTTGTTATGTTCCGTGGAACATTTTGGTAGTTTTTCTCTGAATGGCCGGCAAGTACATGTAGGGAGAGATCAGACGGAGATTACTGAGTGTATACTGAGAGCACTGAATCTGACTACAGTATATTGTTGTTAATTACTTTGATTTCCTCAACAAAAGACAGTACTTTATGGAGGAGACAACTGTAGATTGCCCCTCTGTGTTTCTCTAAGGTAAGTACAGTAACTATCAACCCCTCATAAATCATCCATACTGGGGGTCAATATGATACTATGATAACTTTGTTTGATGATGTACCAATTCATCATAAATACAGTGAAAGAGAGTTTTACTGCATTCAAGATGGAATTCAATGTTTTACTGCATTTCTGTGTATAATACATGCTGTGTAGGATTGGTACCTTACCAAATGTATGGTAACTGTTCAGGTTCTGGGGTTTAGGCATGTTTTATTAGTTCCTGATGCCTTCATGATCTCTGTCATGAGCTTTCAAAGTGAAAGGATCTAGAACGATGTTCTGCTCACTATGTTAAGTAACTCTGCAACTGTAGGATCAGTATCAGCCATCATTCATCCATCCATCCATCCATCCATCCATCCATCCATCCATCCATCCATCCATCCATCCATCCATCCATCCATCCATCCATCCATCCATCCATCATCCATGATGTGATCCGCCTCCTCCTGAAAATCCTCCTGCACAATCCTGCGCGTCCAACTGCACCTCCTCCTGCGACTCGTCCTGCACAATTATGCGCCTCCTCCTGCGCAGATCCTGCCCCTCCTCCTACGCCTCCTCCTGAAACTCCTCCTGCACAATCCTGCGCGTCCAACAGCGTGTCCAACTGCACCTCCTCCTCCTCCACCTTCCTGCACACATCCTGCGCCTCCTCCTGCACACAATCTGCACCTCCTCCTGTGCCTCCTCCTGCAACTCCTCCTGCACAATCCTTCACCTCCTCCTGCACCTCCTCCTGTAACTCCTCCTGCACATCCTCTTGCGCCTCCTCCTGCAGCTCCGCATGTGCCTCCTTCTTCGCCGCCTCCTCAACTTCCTACTGCGCCTCCATCTGCGCCTCTTCCTGCACGTCCTCCTGCACCTCCTCCTGCGCCTCCTCTTAAACATAAACATACAACATTTCTTTCTTCACTTTGATCTCCTCTCTCTCTCTCTCTCTCTCTCTCTCTCTCTCTCTCTCTCTCAGCAACAACATTTCACATATACTGTACAAATCCAGCTTTAATACATTTTACACCTCACTTGGGTTTGAGGGAATCACATCCAGAACAGGATAGAACACAGGAGCCATCTTGGATGGGTCTACTGTCCTTTACAGAGATCTGGAACCTTTTGCATGACCAATCTGGTTCTAGACAGACCTGAAAGCTAAAGGAAAAAATCATAATGCTAAAGTCTGAGCCAAAATGAAAGACTTGCTGAAGTGCTTCAGTTTGGTTCAATCAGTTATAAAGACACAAACTGGAAATTACAACGAGGTTTCTCTGATAAAAAGTCCATGAGGTGAAGAGCAGAGATCAGCCAAGCCTCCAACATAAAGTCTCAGTCTCTTTTGAAATTGAACACAAAGAGATCCTGGTTGATGACCAAAGTTAAAATCATCTGTAGGAGAGGGTCAAGGTAACTCCAAGGGCTCATCTGGGAATTGATCCCAGGATCTCTGACATCCAAAGTGAGAATCATACTCCCAGACCAACGAGCCAAAGTGTTCAAGAAGCTAAAGGACTCAACTGATTGTCCTAAATAAGGCAGGAGATCAGGACTCCTGACAGCCTTGACAGAGCTCCTGGAATGACCACATCCTGACCAAAGTAAATGAAAACATTAGTCATGGCCGACCTTGAAGAAATGAAGCTGAAGGTTCAACTGCTGTTGGAGGATTTGTAACTTTATGGTCCATTTGACCTGAAGCAGTTTTCAGGTTTGTGAGTGAGTTCTGTCAGAGCCTCTGAAGCTTGTGTGTCTCCATCAGGATTCATTTTAATACATGGCTTACTGCCATGAGGACAAGTTCTCTTTGACATTTAAAATGGAGACGGTCTGATCTGATGTGTCAGCATTGGTGCTTCAGACAGTGGTTCATGAAGCTTCATTTGGCCAGTATGGGGATTGAACCCATGACCTCTGTGTTATTAGCACCACACTCTGACCAGCTGAGCTCCACGGCCCACGTTGGTGAAAACATCTACTTTCTTTCTTCCAATATTTGTGTTGAATGTGATTGTAAATGTTTTCTATACAAGAGCAAAACAAGATGTGAAACATACAAAGAAACCATCAGTCATTCATCCAAATCTTCTGCATCCTGGATCAACCAGCAGCAGGAAACTAGTCAAGACTTTGTCTTCATGGGACAGCTTCATTGTTGACAGATTTTTAATCACACGTATATGATTTTGCTGCAGATTTGGTTTATTTATTGTGTTTTAAGTTGCTGTGATCTTAACCAGAAATGTTTTTAATGTTTAGTGTTTCTTACATGCAGTAGTTTTATTTCCCATTGCCCCTGAAGGCAACACACACACTCACCACCAGACCACAGATGAACACACAATCATGTCCATACTCCACTTCTGGGTTAACTTCAGTGTTTGTTCAATAAAGTAACGTAACAATCCTGAAAATATCTCTACTTCTAGTGGCGGCGTTCTCCTCATTTCCGGAAGTACTTTATGTTTCACTCCAGGAGTTCTGATCCATCTGGAGCTTGATTTGCTTTTTAATTGCTCATAGTGGAGGATAAGGATTTGGACATAACTTTAATTCGAAAAGAACTCCTATTTTCATCTTGATGGTCATTTTAATTTGAAACACACTCCTATTTTCACTCTGATAACAACCAGTGAGCAACAGCAGCAGCAGGCGAGGAAGTAAAAGGAGGAACAGCAGACAAGCAGAGGATGAAAAAGGACAACAAGGACAGAGCGTCCACTGAAAGTCAGTACATGTAATTTTGAAATGCGATCAAAAGATAGAAGTTTTTGACACAATGACTGTTGAGTAATTTTATCTGTGATGTTAGCAGAAGCTGCTTTTTCAGATGAAGTCTAGTAAATGTGGTGAATCTCTAATGATACTTCACAAACTATGTGATAGATGTTTGTAACCACGAAGGGACTTGAACCCTCAACCTTCTGATCCAAAGTAAGACACCTTATCCATTTGGCCATGTGGTCCTATGACTCCAAATTTTCAACCAAACACTGACAAACTCACTTCCTTGATAAAGTGTCAGGTGTGTTCAATAATGTCAGAAGGTGGACTGGTCATACACAGAGTTACTTGTTAGCAGTCAGTTCTATGGGCAGCCTGGGAATTGATCCCATGACCTTGGTGTTAGTAGTGCCACACTCTGACTAGCTGAGCTAACATGCCAATCACAAGGTTGTTGAACAAGTTGTCCAAGTGTCCAAGAACCCCTGGCGCTGGACTGTGGAAGACTAAATGAAACCCTCAGCCCCACCTGGGGAACCTTCCAGAAGCTGGATCAGAACAGACCAGGGTGGAGATCCTTTGCTGCCCCACATGCCTGAAGAGTGAGCGAGACGTAGTGAGGAAGTACTGAGTGACTTGGTTTTACATTCTTCAATGATGATGCACAGACTCACATCAAATACACAATAGAACTAGAATTGATGTCAGATATAAAAACATCTTTACAAAATAACATTAGAAAGTAACTTGATCGATGTTTGTAACCACGGGCGTCAGTCTGCACAGACAGTTCCAGCAGATTAAGCGGTTTATCTAAGAACACACACACATGGTCCTTACACCCAGTGTTTCTCCACCAGCAGATAGGATTTATGCAGCACAACAATGTCTACAAACACATGAATTAATGATAATAGAGAAGATTTCTCGAACACTTGTAATAATGTGAGTACACAGCTTTACACATTTAGAAAAAAAAAAATATATACTTTTTGGATATTCAGGGCCTAATTCTCACACAGTATATCTGCCTACAGTACAAACTCAAGTCAACACTCTTGTTCTGATGGAAATGTCAGGATGAACAGATGAACTATTGAGTTATCAAGATCAAGCTGCAAATCACAAAGTCTTGAAAAAGTTATATTTTCTTAAACCTAACAGGCCAACATGCGATATTTAAACTTGATTCAAAGTACCTAGAAACTTTACTTTTTTTTTTACATTGTAAGTAGCAAATATTGTATGCATTAAAATAAATGTCAACATTTATTTCTCTTTCAAAGAACATAAGTATTAAAAAGTTCAAATATTTTGGGGTGTCATGTATCTTCAGACTAAAAATGACATTAATGTATTTTTCATTCTTATGGAGACTCTTCAGAATAAATGTTCCATTTGAAGAAGAAGCAGGTAACACTGCTAGATGGACAATATCCAGTGATCAACTTAGCAGGTCCTCCTGAAGGAGAGTGTATTGATCTTCATTAAAGGAAACAACCAGGCTTCTGAGGACACACACTCTTCCTCCTGATGGTGAAGACATGAGACTGAAACAGGAGACGGACAACAGAGCAGTTTAGTCCCATTTAGAAGAGGACAAAGTCAGCATGAAGAGAACAGACTGTTTGAAGTGCACGCAGCCTGATTTGACTTGTTTTCCACAGGAAGACTATCAACACTCTTAAAACCACACAGATGTACCTGGAGTTGTCATTTCTAGTATACAAGGGGTCGTTGGTGGGTGTACATGGAGTACAATGAATACACTGTCCAACACTGGAAATAACAACACTTCACAATCATTTATGGAAAGATACCTCAGACAGTTTGTCTTCTTCTCAATGCTCTCTTTCAAACTGTAAGAAAATCCCAAACTGTAAAAAAATGGGCTCCTCAGAACATAAAAATGATGAAAATGCTAAAATACTTAGCTCACAGGTGTGTTTAGTTACATAATCAGAGAGCGGCAGAGTCCATCAATGTCTCATTACCGCCTGTGGATTCAATTCAGCAGATGAGAGAGGCACCTCATGGAGATCAAAGGAGATCTAAGGAAATCAAAGGAGATCAGTGTCTGTTGCCATGGAGATGCTTCCTGCTCAGTGTTGTAGCTACCTGGTCTACCTAGTTACATCTTCGTTTTGATTTTAAAAAGAGATTTCTGTCAAAATCAAAGTAAATTAATGTGAACATCACAATGAAAATAGGACTTTGTTCAAAAAGTTCTAAGTGAAATAAGAAATCTTGTCAAATCAAAGTATAAAAATGAATTTTGTGAAATTGAAGTTCTTAGATTGTTATCAACTGAATCAGTTCATGAAAGACAACGAGGAAAACTCCTGAGGAGCTTGTCTTCACCATTCACTATCAAAGCTTTGATTGTGTGTCTGGTTGCTGGAGCTGCTTTTCTTGGAAGGGTGTGGCTCATTTGTCCAAGAGTTGGTTTCTCTAAGTGGACATTCAATGATCAGGAGACTGAGTCTTTGAATAAAGGTTTGAAACTACTACTACTCTGAGTGGCTTCACCTGTCAAAGATGATAAAGAATATAGAGCGATGGTGAAGAAGACTTAAAGAAGTTTGTAGAATTGGACAGAAAAGTGTCTCATGTTTGTGAATGAGACATGTCAGAGCCTGTTTGTCTCTTGTCTCCTCACAATCAAGAGACACTAACTCACTATTAATCTACTTGCTGCTGTTGATGTGAGTCCTAAAGCTTGGAGATGCTGGGGATTGAACCCAGGACCTCATACATGCTAAGCATGCGCTCTACCACTGAGTTACATCCCCTGTTTAGGTGGATTTTATTGAACTGAATCAGTTCATGTAAGACAAGGAGGAAAAGCCCTGAGCAGCATGTGTCCCTCTCTCACCAGGACACTGTCCCTCTCTCACCAGGACACTCTGGATTGTGGTGTGTGGCTGCTTGCTGGAGGGGAGGATTTATGGAAGTGTTGTCTGTTAGTGAGGATTTCATGGTTGGAGTCAGAACATTTTATGAGATATTTCACTAACCTGCCAACTAAATCATTATCGCCTGTTCAGACGGTGGTGGTATTGTAGACAGCTGTTGGAAATAACAAAATAAGTTATTTGTAATCTAACTTAGTTACTTTTAAAAGCAAGTAATCAGTAAAGTAACTACGTTACTTTTAAAGGAGTAACTAGTAATCAGTAGTATTACTTTTTCAAGGTGTTAACACTGCTTATGAGGGTCTAATCAGGGCTTGTTCATGATGGTGAGTTGATTGTTGGAGTTTCCAGATTGCAGATGTCACACCAAGTGGTGGAGCACTCATGGCTGGAGGAAAGAACAACCTGGTTCTCCTGGGCAGTGGAAGGTTTAAGGTTCCATGTAAGCAGGCAAAGTTTAGAGTTCCTTCATGAGTTGACAGTTCTGTAGTGAGCGTATTGATGACGGCCTACAGCAGCAAAGATGTGAAGCATCTTGGTAACAATGCAGGACAGATGTCTGTTGTGGTCTGCAGGTCGCTCAGTTCTGATGAAGACGTTGATCACATCTACCATGCGGTGGCGCTGCACCCAGAGTGCAGGTGTTCTTCCTCCTTTGGCCAGTCATTTGAAGGTTTCTTCAAACCTCTGCTCCCTGCCACTATTGGGTCTGTGTGTCTGGCTCTCATCTTCTCATCAGCCACCTTCTCCATGAAGGTCCTCATGTCACCAACTCCTCCTCAGTGAAGGCCAGTTTCATGATGTGCTGATAGACGACCACATCCATCAGGAGGTGAGCATGGATTGACTTGTCTAAACATCCTCCATCCATGATGTGGTTGGCTGTTGTACTCCCAGGATAGATCAACTAGATCACCTCTAGTAGTCCAGAATCTTGTTGATGTTACCCATTGATCCAAGATCAGACTTCAGCAGGTGAAATCCACCCAACCTGGTAATGACAGGTAGATTGACCTGCTTTATGATGTCCACAGCCTTCAGCCAAATGGAAGATCAAAGGTCACTATAGCGACTCAGCAGAGAGCCGTCTTCACTCTCTGAGAGAGGTAAAGATGGTGATGAGGTCATGAGGTCACCTTCAATGACTGGGAGGAAGTGGATCTGTGTGCTCTGCTCTGCATCATATGCATGGATTCTCTTCATCGTCTTTGACTCTCATATTGCCATGAAGTTGTTTTTGTTGTTCTCGTGACGTATCAGTGTCCGATTGCTTTCTACTGGAATTCTACTGTCACAGTTCTATATCTGTTTGATCTCTGAAGTGATGACATTTATCAATGATGCACTTTTAATCTGAGGATCCACCGTAGAAATCCAGAGGCTTTTCAGAAACATGAGTCAGCACAATGTAAACTATTGATGTGTGTCTTTTCCACTGGAATTTGTTCTCCCCTGCGAGGAAACACAGTTTACACCCTTCGATGGCTCAGTTGGTAGAGCGGATCCTGGATTCATTTACCAGAATGACTCTGAGCCGATGTTCATTCAAGACTTTTGAGGCGTTACAATAGAAGGAAAGTCCTCCTCAGGACCACGTCAACCAAGTGGATGGATAGTCTTCACAGGTAGTTGAGGAAGTATGAGTTAGCACAATGGAAACCAAGCTGATCCTGTCCTGATTCAGTAGTTAGTACAGGGGTTCTGATGTTAAATTTCCATATCTTCATGAAAACTCACCTCATATAGGCCGAAATAGCTCAGCTGGGAGAGCGTTAGACTGAAGATCTAAAGGTCTCTGGTTAAATTCCAGGTTTGTGATAGACTGCTCTACTCGTGGTCGTAATGAAAGCAGGGTAGAGTCATTTAGGAAACTGCACAGGACTCTGCTGACTAAAATGCAGAAACACAACAAATTAGAGAAAACACGACCAAATTCAAACCTTCAATAAAGCCTTAACCAACCGTCAGTACCTGTAGGCCACAATGAGGACCAAAGATCTTGGTCTCCGCAAAAGACAATAAAGTGGGTTAATCCTGATGCAAAACTTTCCGAAAGAATGTTGTTGTAGCCGAGAGGTTAAGGTGTTGGACTAGAAATCCATTAGGGTCTCCCTGCGCAGGTTCACATGTTCCAACAATGTTGCTCAATACTTTGAGAAGGTTAAAGAAAGACTCTTCTTGTGGATTATTTTATAAAGTAAAACCTCTGATGTAGAGACGCCCTGAAATCTGAGGACAAGATTCCATTGAAGACAGGTTCTCCTCTTCAGAGGGTCTCGTCATGAGGACAAGTTGAGAACAAGTAAATCTGAGGAGTTCAGTTGTCTCAGATCTGTAGTGAAAGACTGATTAATTTTATTACATGAGGAACTTATTAGAAAGAAACTTTTGGACATGAACAGTCTGAGAGTCCAAACTCCATTGTGCTCACATCTTCAGCTCTGTAATGAAAGAGTGACTTTTTCCATTGATTTATTTATTTCTTGTTGACATCACTGGTGTTGCTCTTAACTAGTTTTCCTGGTATTTATCAGACAGATCATTTTCTGTTCAGCTTGGAGAGACCTCTTCCTCTTGTGCTGCTCTTTGTTGTGGTGTCCCTCAAGGCTCTGTTTTGGGTGGCCTTAATGTTAACTTTCATTTTTATGAAGACGACACACAAATGAACTTCCCTATAAAGCCTTGCTCTACGGACTCTGCCTCTATCCTGTCCTGCCTCACAAAAGTAAAGAACCAAAGTCCAAAACCTTTTTACAGCTGAACGGTTTAAAACCTGAAATCATTTTGATCGCCCCCAATGGACCCAGTTCTGGTGGTTTTAACAACCTTTGCTCTAGTCTTGGTAGCTCATTGAGCAATGTTTGAAAAGAGGCCCACGATTTAGGTGTGGTGTTCGACTCCGACCTGTCCTTTGACTGTCAGGTGACCAAGGTAGTCCAATCCTGCTTTGCTCAGCTGAGACGACTAGTCAAGACCAGGTCATTCCTCTCCCCAGCAGACCTGGAGAAAGTAATACATGTCTTCATCTGGTCCAGGCTGGATTACTGTAACTCCCTTTATTCTGGCATCAGTAGGCTCAATGTTCAAAGACTGCAGCTGGAGCAGAATGCTGCTACCAGGTTTTTAACAGGCACCAGGAGGAGGGACCACATTTCACCAATCCCTTCTTCCTTTCACTGGCTGCCTGTCCGTTTTAGAAGAGATTTTAAAATGCTACTGCTTGTTTTTAAAGCCTTGAATGGTCTGATTCCTCCAGATATCAGAGACCTGTTATGATAATAATAATTACTAGAGGTTTGTATTTCCAGAAGAAAATGCAAGTGTGAATGCTGAAGGTTGAATAAAGCTGATTTCCTTTGATTTCAGCGTCTCCGTGGCTCCAGTGCTGATCTCTTATCAGATCAAAGGAGATCAGTGCCTTTGGCCATGGATATGCTCAGATCAAAGATTTCCTCCAGCTTTGATCTCCGTTGATCTCCATCCGGTGCCTCTCCCATCCACTTTGTACTGAAAGGCTCGTTATTGTTCTTTTTCACAACCTTGGTGATGATGTCATCATTAGATTCAGGTATGCTGAAGCAGGCAGAGAACAAAAACATGCACTCAGTTTGGACACCCTGATGTAGACCAAAAAGAGACAGGTTAGTTTTATCCTGCTGCAATAGTTAATCTGTTCAGTTTGAGGTTTCTTTCCATAAACAGCCTGAACAGGGACTTGAACCCTGGACCCTCAGATTAAAAGTCTGATGCTCTACCATCTGAGCTACGCAGGCCTGCCTACACAGTGTTGTGTATCCATATGACTCTCACTTATGAGCACCCAAGCTCCTGGTTTTACAGGTTAGTCTTGGGTCACAACAGGTGAACCTGGAACAGAGTTTGTAACTGATATCTCCTGTTTCACTAAGATTGGTGCCATGTAGTCAGTCAAGGTCTGAACAACTTCTTCATGAGGTTTAGAAAAAGCTCTAAGTTGTGGAATAATATATTGCCGTCGATATATTAATTCAAATGGAGTTAAACCTTTCCCTGTGGGTGTTACTCTCATGTGTAACTTTACTAATGGTAAACATTGTACCCAGTTCATGTTTGTTTCTTCCATTGTTTTCTTAAGTTTATTTCTAAGAATACCATTATGTCTTTCCACTAACCCTGCTGATTGTGGATGGTCAGCGCAATGGTTTTTTAACTGGATGTCAAAATGTTTTCTTATTTGTTTTATTACTTCCTTCTCAAAATGAGTACCTTTATCACTGTAAAGTTTTTCTGGTATGCCAAACCGGAGTATTATTCTTTTCACCAAGGCTTTAGCCACTGTTGATGCATCTGATGTGCTTGTTGGAAACACTCCAACCCCTTTAGAGAAAGAGTATTATCACTAAACAGTATATTTACCTTCACATTTGGATATTTCAATACAGTCCATGCATACTTGTTGAAATGGATATTGTGGTTCTGGAAATGTAGCTCATTTTGGTCTCATGGCACCCTGCGAGTTATGTTTAGCACATGTTGGTCATTGTGAACAACTTATTTTACAATAATGTAAGAATCCATATGTTGTGAGTACTTGATTAATATAGATACCTTCCCTCCTGTTTTTTTTCTTTTTTCTGGACATTTGCAACAGGTCATGAATTTCATTGCATATATCAAAAATCATATTAGATCCACCAAATCTCTAGTTTAAACTCATGTTGATGTGTTCCCACTGGAATGTTCTCACCACCGTGTGTGTAGTTGCATCCCTTCTTTCTCTAACTCTGTATGTGTGTGTTCATGGTCTGACCTTGGCACAATCGAGTGCATTTCACCTCGCGTCAGGGCAGGTCGTCGTCACGTCCTCGTCACTTTACACTGAGACACCGCTGGATATCTACCACCCAACTTTAGTAACAGAAAAATGCCTATTCAGCGTTAAGGAAAGTAGACCCGATATTGTTTGTCCAGAATATTATATTCACTTTGACCTCCCTGAAACAGGGTAACCTTAAATACCAACACCGAGTAAGGACAAGTTTGACCCGATATCATTTGTCTGGAATAAGCTGGTCTTCACTTTGACCTCACTGTGCAGCCTTACTCACCCTATGGACGGATGTCCACACCGTCCCACCCATACAAGAGGATCTTTCATACAAAAGAGAACTCACTCAGTCTCAGTTGATCCTGGATCTGTCTCTGTTTGTTTACTGTTGTTGGGATTCCGTCCCCCTCTCACCTTCAGCGGATCTGTCCTACAACAATTCAGCTGGAGGACTTTTTGTAGGAAAAGCCTGAGCGGCACGTTTCAGCTCCGATCCTGGAGACGAGAGGGATGTTGGAATCCGGCTCCAAGGACCAAGTTGTCAGGAGACTTTTCCTGGTAAGAAAACCTCATGGAGACAGAAAACACAGGAATCAGACTGAGAGCCGTTTGAGAAAGTTTAAGACCATTTTATTACATTATTCTTGCAAGAAGAGACAAAGTCACAGTCCAACCTCTGCATGATTGTCCAGGAGTTTGTCTCACTCTGAAGTCAGACAGTTCCTTCTTAAAGGCTGGAACTGTTTTGAGTCTGTATTGAAGGACACCAAAAGCAGCTCAGAGGTTTGAACAGTGCCGACACAGGTCATCCCTGAACACAGACTGAACATTACACATCATTCTTTATCAGACTAAACAAGATTTCCATAACACAACCTCATAACAACATTTTAAACAACTATATTCTGGCCTAAAACACTCTTAAAACTACACTCTGTTAAACAATGACGCTAAGATTTCAGATTTTTCACTCACCGTTGTGTGTTTCCTCCTCCAGCATCTCTTGCCAAATGCATTATGGGTAAATTGGCTTCCCAAGCCTACACAGATCCGTGTCGATGCATCCTCGATAAAGTCGGCAGAGCGAGGACACACAGGTACACGAGAACACAAGTATGGACAGTATAGGTATTGGAAAACTGCCCCTGTTTTGATGACTTGTGGCTTGAGTGTTGTTGAATTTGTGTCTTTGGTTTTAATAAAAATTTAAAAGTAACATCAAATTGTATATGATACAAGCAAAGGTGGAGAATACAAGACCTCCGACAGGTAATGCAGCACTAAAAGTGTGCAGAAGGGGGCGCTGTGGCTTAGCTGTCTTAGCTTAGTCAAAGTACCTGTCTAGTAATCAGGAGATCCTGGGTTCAAATACCAGCAGTCCCTCACAACATTACATTTATGAAGTGACTGGGAGAGATCAAAGCTTGAGCTTTACTTTGAAAGCTCAAACGGAAGGAAGTTGATGTCGAATACAGCTCTTAAAACTTCACTCGTACATTTGATCACAAATATCGTTCTATTTAAATAATGACTTTGATTTTCAAAACAAACTGAATCTTTCAAAAATACAAACTATATAATGTAACAATACTCTGACTTTAATTTACATAATACTGGTAATACAAAATGTGATTTATGGAATTGTATTTGATAGGATAAACCTAACAAATTAAAATTACTTTTTAAAACAGGTTTGATGAGACCACAAACTATATAATAATGACAAATCAATAATTATACAGGTTGTTTGACTTAACAGACAGCTTGTGACCTGTCTCTTTCAACTGATGCTAGATGTCTTAGATGTCCATCAATTTTATGTGTCATTTGTCAACTAGTTTTGGCTGTCAAATAGACGTCCAGAATTACGGCCTGGATTGATGGACGGTCTTGGACGTCTATAAATGTCACTAGCTCAGTGGGTTTGATCTGCAACAGAAGCTGATCTCCTTTCAATCTGCTTTGATCTGCTGTGATCTCAGCACTGGAGATGCCATGGAGCCATGGATCAAAGGAGATTTATTCAAAGGAGAAAGCAGCTTTATTCAGCCCCTTCAGCATTCACACTTCTAGTTAAAGTAGACTTCCTGTTTGATGGCGAATATTAAAGTTTAAGGCGTGGCCACAAAAGCAAATTGCAGATTTCCTGTAGGATTTAGATGAGGAGTGTCAACACGTGATTTTTAGATCTTGATGAGATGAACAAGTGAGTTTTGGTTTGATCTCTACGACATTCCTACTGGCCGTGGTGTATCGTTTCATCCATCCAACCATCATCCTTCCTTCCATCCATCCATTCGTCATCCATCCACCAATCCATCCTTCCTGATCCATCAATCCATCTACCAATCATCCTTCCATCCATCCATCCATCTCTCATCCATCCATCAATCCATATACCAATCCATCCTTCCATCCATCCGTCCATCTGTCATCCATCCATCCTTCCTTCCATCCATCAATCCATTGTTCCATCCATCCATCATCCATCCATTCATCCATCCATCTGTCATCTATCCCTCATTCATCGACCCATCCCTTGATCCATCCATCAATTCATTTACCTTCCTCCATCCATCCATCTACCAATCCATCCATCCATCCATTTATCAATATGTCATCCATCCCTCATTCATCCATCCATCCATCTACCAATCCATCCTTCCGTCCATCCTTCCGTCCATCCTTCCATCCATTTGCCATCCATCTACCAATCCATCCTTCCTCATTTATCCATCCATCTACCAATCCATCGTTCAATCCATCCATATGTCATCCATCCATCCATCCATCCATCCATCAATCATCCATTTACCAATCCATCCTTCCTCAACCATCCATCCATTCATCTACCAATCCATCCTTCCATCTATCAATCCATCCATCATCCTTCCTTCCATCCATCATCCATCCATTCATCCATCATGCATCCATCATCTACCAATCCATCATTCGATCCATCAATCGATCGAACAATCCATCCATCATCCTTCCTTCCATCCATCCATCCATCCATCCATCCATCCATCCATCCATCCATCCATCCATCCATCCATCCATCATCCATCATCCATCATCCATGATGTGATCCAGCAAACATGTCCAAGCAGTAGTGTTGTGTTGTTGCTTCTCATTGTCAATAGAAACATGAGAAAGTATGAGAGTGACTGATACGCTTGTATGATCACTGGACCTTTTGAAAGCAGTCAGACTCTCATACTGTACCAGTAGCATCTGTGTCATTCACAACCCGTCTCCATCTTAACTGGACTTTCTGTGTACACATATGATTTTGTTTTTTCAGCTGTGGTCTGGTGGTTAGTGAGTGTGTTGCCTTCAGTGGCAAAGGGAAATAAAACCTCTGCATGAACAGGAATCATGGTGCCTCCCTCTCCACAGCTCCAAGTGTCCAAATCTGAACAGCTGGTCTGGGCTCTAAGTGGAAGCTGAGGTGGTCGTTTGCCTGGGCCTCCAGTCTAATCCACTCCAAGTCCAAGTCCGAGTGTAAAACTCAGTCTCAGTCTGTCTCTGTCTCTCTCTCTCTCTCTCTCTCTCTCTCTCTCTCTCTCTCTCTCTCTCACGGTGCAACCTCAGCTCCGCCCACTGCTCCCAGAGTCCAGGATCCATATTTCACTTTCTCTTGTATTGTTTGATTGTACACTCATAGTGACAGGACGTCTTTTCCTTTATAAATGAGTTCCCAGTCATCTGATTGTACCTCAATAACGCATTTTTCCAGGGATTCCTCTCTTCTGACTCATTTGTACTGATATCTATCTGTTGTCTGTTTTAATGTTTCTTTGGTTTTTATTGTAAATAGTAAAAAAACAAACAGACATGAAATCACTGATATCATTGACTAATACAACCGTATACATTTTCTTCATTTGACTTTTATTTGCTGATGTTTAATCTGTTCCACTTCTTTAAGTTACATCAATAACCAATGCCCCCTGCTGGCCGCGCCCCGTCACTGTCTTTCAAATCCTGTTACAGAGTGCTCTGGTGTTTGTGGGAACAAACTTGAAACTGAGCAAGATGACTATTGCAGCAACACATCATCAGGAGGATAAAACTAACCTTTCTCTTGATGGTCTACAACAGGGTGTCCAAACTGGGTCAGAGAGTGCTGGTGTCCTGCATGTTTTAGTTCTCTGCCTGCTTCAGCATACCTGAATCTAATGATGACGTCATCACCAAGGTTGTGAAAAAGAACAATAATGAGCCTTTCATCACAAAGTGGATGGGAGAGGCACCGGATGGAGATCAACGGAGATCAAAGCCGGAGGAAATCTTGGATCTGAGCATCTCCATGGCAAAAGGCACTGATCTCCTTTGATCTGATAGGAGATCAGCACTGGAGCCATGGAGACGCTCAGATCAAAGGAAATCAGCTTTGTAGAGTTGTAATGTGCTCGTACTCATCCTTACATTTTTCTAGAAATTTGTCTTCAATCACCTTTTCTCTAGCTACACCCTCTACTTGAACCGTTGCCTGTTTATTTATTTCATATTTTCCAAATATCATGATTTTGGTTTGACCTAGATTTAATGAATTAGATTTCATTTCTCTGAATGTATCTAGTATGTCGTTGAAGAGTTTTTCTAGGATTTGGGAGAATTGTGGGTCTGTAGTTTGTGAAGTGTGTCTGTTTTCAATAACGGTATCCTTACTGGAAGCCTTTTGAATAATACTATGTAGAACCTCCTATTTACTGCTGACATGGTCTTTATTGTTTTCTGGTACTTTCTTAAGGTTTTATTGAAGGTTTGAATTTGGTGGGAATTTTTGGGGTCAGCAGAGTCCTGTGTAGTTTCCTAAATGACTCTCTATCCTGCTTCCATTTCAACCACTAACAGAGCAGTCTTTGCCAAAACCCGGGATTGAACCAGGGACCTTCAGATCTTCAGTCTAACGCTCTCCCAGCTGAGCTATTTCGGCCTAGATGAGGTGATTTTTCATGAAGATATGCAAATATAACATCAGAACCCTCGTACTAACTCCGGGATCACCACAGGATCAGCTTGGTTTCCATTGTGCTAACTCAAACTTCCTCCAGAATCAGTGAAGACTCTCCATCCACCTGGTTCTGGGTCTTAAGACACCCAACGAGTGTCAGTGACACAGTCGACATGGTCCAGCAGTCGTGTTATTACTGCTTCTTGTTAATGGAAGATCAAACAGATATAGAACCGTGACAGTAGAATTCCAGTAGAAAGCAATCGGACAATGATACGTCACCAGAACAACAAAAACAACTTCATGACAATTTGAGAGTCAAAGACTTTTTTTAGTAGTTTATTCCATCCATCCATCCAGCAATCCATCGTTCATCCAACCATCCATCCATCCCTCCCTCCATCCATCCATTCATCAACCTTCCTTCCATCCATCCATCATCCATCCATCCATCAATCTGTCATCCATCCGTCATTCATCCATTCATCCATCCATCTACCAATACTTCCAATCATCCATCCTTCCATCATCCATCCATTCATCATCCATCCTTCCTTCCTTCCTTCTTTCCTTCCATCCATCATCCATCCATTCATCCATCATGAATCCTTCATCTACCAATCCATCCTTCGATCCATCAATCCATCCATCATCCTTCATTCCATCCATCCATCCATCCATCATCTATCCGTCATTCATCCATTCATCCCACCCTCCATCCATCCATTCATCAACATTCCTTCAATCCATCCATCCATCATCCATCCATCCATCAATCTGTCATCCATCTGTCATCCATCCATTCATCCATCCATCTACCAATCCATGCTTCCATCCATCCTTCCATCATCCATCCATTCGTGATAACTTGACGTAGAATTATTCCAACATACTCCATGTCTACATGCACTATGTCTATATATGCTCTATGACTATATACTCTTTGTCTACATGCTCTATGTCTACATGCTGTATGTCTATATACTCTATGTCTATATGCTCTATCTCTACATGCTCTTTGTCTACATACTCAATGTCTATATGCTCTATGTCTATATGCTCTATGTCTATATGCCCTATGTCTATATAATATAAGTATTTATTCTCTATGTCTATATGCTCTATATCTACATGCTCTATGTCTACATACTCTATGTCTACATTCTCTATGTCTACATGCACTAAGTCTACATGCTCTATGTCTATATACTCTATGTCTATATACTATATGTCTACATGCTCTATGTCTACATGCTCTATGTCTATATGCTCTATGTCTATATACCCTATGTCTATATGCTCGGTGTCTATATGCTCTATGTCTACATGTTCTATGTCTACTTGAACCAATGTCTATATATTCTATGTCTACATGCTCTATGTCTACATGCTCTATGTCTACATATTCTATGTCTATATACTCTATGTCTATATGCTCTATGTCTTAATGCTCTATGTCTACATGCTCTATGGGCAGCTTGTGACCGTCTCTTTCCACTGATTCTGGCTGTCATAGATGTAAATATTTTTTGCATTGTCCATCAGATTTTTGTCATTTGTCAACTAGTTCTGGCTGTCAAATAGACATCCAGAATTATGGCCTGGATGGATGGACGGTCTTAGAAGTCTATGAATGTTACCTGCTCAGTGTTTTTGATCTGCAACAGACGCTGATCTCCTTTGATCGCCTTTGATCTGCTCTGTTCTCAGCACTGGAGACGGCATGGAGCCAAGATCAAAGGAGAAAGCAGCTTTATTCAGCCCCTTCAGCATTCACACTTGCATTTTCTTCTGGACATGCAAACCTGTAGTTACAGCAGACTTCCTCTTTGATGGTGAATATTAAAATTTGAGATGTGGAAACAAAAGCAAATTGCAGACTTCCTGTAGGATTTAGGTCAGGATTGTCAATGTGTGATTTTTAGATCTTGATGAGATGAACAAGTGAGTTTTGGTTTGATCTCTACGACATTCCTACTGGCCGTGGTGTTTGGTTTTCTAATATATTTGATTGAGAGGAGGTGGGCAGCAGGATTCGACATTGTGATCTTTGACAACAAATAAAATCCAAACCACTCGAGTAACTACAAAGTTGTATAGAAGTTTTGAGGAGAAGTGTCTCCTCTGCCAGTTAATAGTGTTTTGAAGCCGATATGATGTTCACCCTCAGAGGAGATAGTGTTTGAGGGAGAGCCAGATTAAATTTGGGCCGTAAATCTTATTTTGAAGGGCAAATTGAAAGGCAAATTGTGGACTTTCTGTTGGACTTAGGTCAGGGGTGTCATTGTGTGATATTTAGGTGTTGATGAGATGATCAAATGAGTTTTAGTTTGATTTCTCTTCGACATTCCTAGAGAGACCACACCATGGCTGTGGTGGTCATTTAAGTGATTGTAGGTGGCGCTAGAGAGCACATTTTGGCACTTTGTGAGTTAATTTTTACATTTTCTTATAGTCTGCACCAGTCCTGATGAATGTGCCAAATTTGGTGAGGTTTGGAGAATGTTTAGGGGTCAAATTAGGAACACCGCCTGCGTTACGCGTCAAAAGTGAGGCAAGTCAGGTGAAGTAGGGCTGAGTAAGTACCAGTGGAAAAGCAGCATAGGTTGACCAGTAAGAAATAACCCCACGGCGTGATATTTATGTCAACTCTTCACAAAGTAGGGTTCAGAAAAGGTCTGTTGCATCGGCCGGGAACTGAACCCGGGCCTCCCGCGTGGCAGGCGAGAATTCTACCACTGAACCACCAATACTCACATAGCAGCAGATTCCCACCAAGAGAGGTCATGTGATCCAACTGCTGTGCTGCGTGAGCCCCTCCCCCACAGTTTGAGTGACACTCCGCTGTGGTTACACAAGCGTAGGTGCAGAGTTTGGCTCCGCCCCTGAGAGACTTATACAGTGGTTGACCTCATCTCCTTTTTAGTATAGTAGAGAGTATTCCTGCCTGTCACACAGGAGACTGTAGTTCAATTCCCTGACAGGGAGCGCAAAACCTTTTAGTTTTGTTATTGAAAACCATGAGGTTCAGACTGGGAACGGCCCCTTCCAGCCATTCCAGCTGTTGCCAATGTGAACATAAAAGTTACACAGTAAGACTCTGGAGTCCATTCGTGGTTCCCTTTCTAGGACCTCATCACTGCACCTTGTTTTTAGGGACCGAGCCCAGAAGGGAAGCTGCCTGGAGGCGAGGACCCTATTGCATCTGTAGTGTTTCTTTCTTTCTTTCTTCTCCTGACGACATTGAACCCAAATTTAACCCTAAACATTCTCCAAAACTCACCAGATGTGAAACAGCACATCAGGACTGGTGCAGACTATAAGAAAATGTCAAACAACATTTTAACATCGTTAACATACAAACATGGTGTTAAATGACAGAGGAGACACTTCTGCTCAAAACTTCTGTACAGTGGTCATTTTAACAACAAACTCTGATTTAGTCTCAGTCTTTTGAGGAACTCACCATTTAGTTTTAGTCTTAGTTTAGTCATCAGAAATCTTTCTTGTCTTAGTCTAGTTTAGTCGACTAAATTTCTTCAGAGTTTCAGTCGACTAAATCCACAGTGGACTTAGTCCATGAAGTGTTTCTCCAGAATATCCAGTCATTAGAAATATCCATCAGTCTGGTCTAGAAGGTATTCAAGTTTCAATTAGCAATACAGACTCACATTGAACTGTTGGGTTAAAAATAATTAATTCATTTTATTCTCAATGTCAAAAACTTGAGCAAGGCATTTTCACAAAAGATGTGAAAACCAGCATGTTATTCTGCAGAGTTTCTCCATGATTGTGATTGGTCACATGCTGCAGACCACTATACTAAGGAGGAGATGTTGTTCCTCAGATATTATGAGAACCTTCATCCATAAAAACTCTGGACTTCACTTGGTACCAATAGATTTAAGACTGAGGAGAGTAGGAGAGCTGAGAGTGCTGCAGCTCCCCCTGTAGGATGGTATATGAACTGCATATCTTCCACTTCAAACGTCTAGAAATCAGTGTGTCCACCACTGCAAGTCAACAGATAGAACCAAACCTTTAGGTTCTAGTGAGGAGTCAGTCTTCTCTTGTATTGATATTAGTACTGTGACTGGCTGAGTTCTACTTTATTATTCTGATCATAGAATCAAATGGGTTTTTTCTCCATATTTTTCAGACTGTTATAAAAGGAAGGATGTGTTTGCAGAACATCTGACACCAGGTAATGCAGCACTAAACTACCCCCAAAGGAGGCGCTGTGGCTTAGCTGGTCAAAGTGCCTGTCTTGTAAACAGGAGATCCTGCGTTCAAATCCCAGCAGTGCCTCACAACATTAATTCTCTTCAACTTTACTTATATAGCACCAAATACAACACAGTCATTTCTTGGTGTTTTTTACAGGGAGAAACCCAACAAGTCCACATCATCAAGCAGGATCATGTGGACACCCCTCCCCCCGAGGTGCCAGGTACCTCGACGGAGGCTACGGAGCACTGTTACTGAGCATGTGCTACTGAACCAGACTGCCAAACTGTGACCTGACAGTGTCAGAGTCTTGATCTCCTGAATTATTAATAACAATCACTGGAGTCCTTTAGCTTCTTCAACATGTCGGTTCGTTGGTCTAGGAGTATGATTCTCGCTTCGGGTGCGAGAGGTCCCGGGTTCAATTCCCGGACGAGCCCTTTGGTCATCAACCATGATCCTTTGTGTTCAATTTCCAGAGAGGCTTTGACGTTGTGTGTGAGAATCCTCCTCCCAGACCAACCAGCAACATCTTCAAGAAGCAAAAGGACTCAACCAACAGTATCGGGGCTTTATTCACTTTGAGGAGCTTTCAAACAGCAACGCCGACACATTTCATGATTTTCTCCTAAAAACACTCGATGCTCAGGGTCAGGATGTTAAACTGATCCTGGACCAGGAACATGATGGAGCCAGAACAATGTCTGGCCTCATTTATAAAGGTGGATTGTGACAAAACAGGTCCTGAAAGATGCGTACGCCACTTTCCACACTAAGTTTGTGATCTAAAATAAACTTAGGAGGAGACTGTGTGTACTAGTATGACAACAATGGACCTGGACCAGAAACATTTTTGTTACAGGGAAAAACTTTTAGAGCTGATGGTGAAGTGGTGAATTGAACCAGATGGTGAAGTGGTGAATTGAGGCCAGATCCATCTCATACAGCAGATGAGACTGTTTCAAATGTAAAGAGGACACTCTTCGTGCTTCTTTACATCCCCATCAGGGAATTGAACCCCTAACTTAGGAGGAGACTGTGCGTACTAGTATGACAACAATGGACCTGGACAAGGAACATTTTTGTTTTGGGGGAAAACTAGTAGAAGTGGTGAATTGGTGAATTGAACCGCTGTCTGAAAACAGAACTGCTGTGGGGGCTTCGAAACCACGACCCTGAGATTAAGAGTCTCATGCTCTATCGACTGAGCTAGCCAGGCTACTTGTTCTGTGGTCATGGAAGGTTCACTGTAATATCCTACACATGAGACGACCACTGCTCACTGTGGCTGGCTCACATTGTAGAAACTCCATTGTTGTCAGTGTTTCTGCTGCTGTGGTGTAAAAGTAAGACTTTTCTTCAACAGACAAGTTGTTGTCACTTGGAACCTTGTGATGTAAATGGGGTCCAAACCGACCCGTTAACATGAGACTGGGTTGTGAAAGCTCACACAGGAGGAGGGTGAAGAAAAGATCTATTGCATCAATTGGCTGGGAATCGAACCCTCCTGAGTGGCAGGAGAGAATTCTACCACTGAACCACCAATGCTTAAACTTCAGCTCATTCCAGCCAGGAAATGTGAAGCGTTCCACCTTCAGTGCTCCATGAACCCTTCCCCCACAGTTTGAGTGATTCTCACTGTCACTGAGTGAAACTGAACCAAACTGTGACCGGACACTTTTTGTCTCCTGCTGGAAAATAAGAGTCAAACTGTCAATAGTAAGAGAAACATGAAAATCTGCCAACTAAATGGACAAAGCTCAGATCCTGAGAGGAGCTGAAGTCAACATTCTTTACACCTTTTTTCATTGTCATGTTGCGTCTCTTCACTTTTGCACTGAAGTGGACGTAGCTTCTACGTCACCAGATAACATCTACACCATGTGCAAACTGAGTGAACTGAGGCAATTACTGAAGTACTGAAGTACTGAACTGAACTGTACAGACACATTTTGTACAGTGGAAATGGGGCTGAACAGTCACCAGTCACATGGACACTCACCTTGGCAAACACTTTGTGACCTGAGAGGGAGTGATTGGGAAGAACGTCTGTCCTGAAAGTCTATCCGTCTGTCATCCCTTCATCCATCGATCATCCATCCATCCGTCATCCATCAATCCATCCGTCATCCGTTTTTCATGCATACATCCATCCATCCATCCATACATACATCCACACAAACATACATACATCCATCCGTCATCCATTTGTCATCCATCCATCCATCCATGCTTCCATTATCCATCCATCCGTCATCCATCCATCCATACATCCTTCCATCCAGCCATCCATCCGTCATTCATCCATCAGTCAATCCATCCATCCATCCATCCATCCATCCATCATCCATCATCCATCATCCATCCATCCATCCATCCATCCATCCATCCATCCATCCATCCATCCGTCCGTCCATCCATCCATCCATGATGTGATCCAGTAAACAAGTCAGAACAGTAGTGTTGTGTTGTTGCTTCTCATTGTCAATAGAAACATGAGAAAGTATGAGAGTGACTGATACGCTTGTATGATCACTGGACCTTTTGAAAGCAGTCAGACTCTCATACTGTACCAGTAGCATCTGTGTCATTCACAACCCGTCTCCATCTTAACTGGACTTTCTGTGTACACATATGATTTTGTGTTTTCATCTGTGGACTGGTGGCTAGTGAGTGTGTTGCCTTCAGTGCCAAAGGGAAATAAAACCTCTGCATGAACAGGAATCATGGAGCCTCCCCCTTCTCAGCTCCAAGTGTCCAAATCTGAACAGCTGGTCTGGGCTCTGAGTGGAAGCTGAGGTGGTCATGTGCCTAGGCCTCCAGTCTACTCCACTCCACTCCACTCCACGTCCACGTCCACGTCCGAGTGTAAAACTCAGTCTCAGTCTCAGTCTCAGTCTCTCTCTTGGTGCACTCTCTCTCTCTCTCTCTCTCTCTGTCTCGCTCTCTCTCACGGTGCAACCTCAGCTCCGCCCACTGCTCCCAGAGTCCAGATCCATATTTCACTTTCTCTTGTATTGTTTGATTGTACACTCATAGTGACAGGGCATCTTTTCCTTTATAAATGAGTTCCCAGTCATCCGATTGTAACTCAATAACTAGTTTATCCAGGGATTCCTCTCTTCTGACTCCTTTGTAATGATATCCATCTGTTGTCTGTTTTAATCTTTCTGTGGTTTTTATTGGAAATAGTAAAAAAAACAAACAGACATGAAATCACTGATATCATTGACTAATAAGCCCTTGTACGTTTTCTTCATTTGACTTTTATTTGCTGATTGTTTCATCTGAATGTTTAATCTGTTCCACCTCTTTAAGCTACATCAATAACCAATGTAATACGCCCCCTGGATTTGGTGACCACAGTCACACGGTCAAAGAGCAAGTCAGCCTCGCTGCTGCCCCCTGCTGGCCGCGGCCCGTCACTATCTGTCAAATCCTGTTACAGAGTGCTCTGGTGTCTGTGGGAAAAAACTTGAAACTGAGCAAGATGACTATTGCAGCAACACGTCATCAGTAGGATAAAACTAAGCTGTCTCTTGATGGTCTACGACAGGGTGTCCAAACTGGGTCAGAGAGTGCTGGTGTCCTGCATGTTTTAGTTCTCTGCCTGCTTCAGCATACCTGAATCTAATGATGACGTCATCACCAAGGTTGTGAAAAAGAACAATAATGAGCCTTTCATCACAAAGTGGATGGGAGAGGCACCGGATGGAGATCAACGGAGATCAAAGCCGGAGGAAATCTTGGATCTGAGCATCTCCATGGCAAAAGGCACTGATCTCCTTTGATCTGATAGGAGATCAGCACTGGAGCCATGGAGACGCTCAGATCAAAGGAAATCAGCTTTGTAGAGTTGTAATGTGCTCGTACTCATCCTTACATTTTTTGAGAAATTTGTCTTCAATCACCTTTTCTCTATCTACACCCTCTACTTGAACCTTTACCTGTTTATTTATTTCATATTTTCCAAATATCATGATTTTGGTTTGACCTAGATTTAATGAATTAGATTTCATTTCTCTGAATGTATCTAGTATGTCGTTGAAGAGTTTTTCTAGGATTTGGGAGAATTGTGGGTCTGTAGTTTGTGAAGTGTGTCTGTTTTCAATAACAGTATCCTTACTGGAAGCCTATTGAATGATACTATGTAGAACCTTCTATGTACTGCTGACATGGTCTTTATTGTTTTCTGGTACTTTCTTAAAAGAATTCTTCTTACATTTTTTCATCATATGAGTGAACTTTGTTTTACATTTCTTATATTTATTTTCCATCTCCTTCGTTCATCATTTATTGGATTCTCTATGTCATGTATTCTTCTCCTTGGATGCATTTTTTAAGCCCTTTGTCATCCATTAAACATTTTTATATTTCACTTTCTCTCGTATTTATAAATGAGTTCCCAGTCATCTGATTGTACCTCAATAACTAGTTTTTCCAGGGACTGCTCTGTTTTGACTCATTTGTGTTGACATCTATCTGTTGTCTGTTTTAATGTTTCTGTGGTTTTTATTGTAAATAGTAAAAAAACTAAAACAAACAGACATGAAATCACTGATATCATTGACTAATACACCACTTACTTTGATATTATCTATAACATGTGTAAATAAATTATGACCCTCCAAACGACCCCCAGGAGGCCCGGCTGTTGTGTGTGTGTGTGTGTGTGTGTGTGTGTGTGTGTGTGTGTGTGTGTTTGTGTGTGTGTGTGTGTGTGTGTGTGTGTGTGTGTTTGGGCCTGGTTATAGGAGAAGTGAGGATGGAGCAGCCATTTACTTGTAAAACTAACTCACTAACATCTTGGTGAAAATAGAATATATGTTTTTTTCAAATTAAAGTGACAATGAAAGTGAGAACAGGAGTTCCCCCCTCACCTCCATAGGAACATAGAGAGTGAGCTACCAGCAGCTTCTCCCTGTGGAAGGGAACATCAGCCCTCACCTCCAGAGTGAACATAAGTCATGTCTGTATTTTACATCCATCATCCATCCATCCATCCATCCATCCATCCATCCATCCATCCATCCATCCATCCATCATCCATCATCCATGATGTGATCCAGCAAACATGTCCAAGCAGTAGTGTTGTGTTGTTGCTTCTCATTGTCAATAGAACCATGAGAAAGTATGAGAGTGACTGATACGCTTGTATGATCACTGGACCTTTTGAAAGCAGTCAGACTCTCATACTGTACCAGTAGCATCTGTGTCATTCACAACCCATCTCCATCTTAACTGGACTTTCTGTGTACACATATGATTTTGTGTTTTCATCTGTGGACTGGTGGCTAGTGAGTGTGTTGCCTTCAGTGCCAAAGGGAAATAAAACCTCTGCATGAACAGGAATCATGGAGCCTCTCCCTTCTCAGCTCCAAGTGTCCAAATCTGAACAGCTGGTCTGGGCTCTGAGTGGAAGCTGAGGTGGTCATGTGCCTGGATCTCCAGTCTAATCCACTCCACTCCAAGTCCAAGTCCGAGTGTAAAACTCAGTCTCAGTCTCTCTCTTGGTGCACTCTCTCTCTCTCTGTCTCGCTCTCTCTCACGGTGCAACCTCAGCTCCGCCCACTGCTCCTAGAGTCCAGATCCATATTTCACTTTCTCTTGTGTTGTTTGATTGTACACTCATAGTGACAGGGCGTCTTTTCCTTTATAACTGAGTTCCCAGTCATCCGATTGTACCTTAATAACTCGTTTATCCAGGGATTCCTCTCTTCTGACTCATTTGTAATGATATCTATCTGTTGTCTGTTTCAATCTTTCTGTGGTTTTTATTGGAAATAGTAAAAAAACAAACAGACATGAAATCACTGATATCATTGAGTAATACGCCAGTGTACGTTTTCTTCATTTGACTTTTATTTGCTGATTGTTTCATCTGAATGTTTAATCTGTTCCACCTCTTTAAGCTAAATCAATAACCAATGTAATACACCCCCTGGATTTGGTCACCACAGTCACACAGTCAAAAGAGCAAGTCAGCCTCGCTGCTGCCCCCTTCTGGCCGCGCCCCGTCACTATCTGTCAACTCCTGTTACAGAGTGCTCTGTTGTCTGTGGGAAAAAACTTGAAACTGAGCAAGATGACTATTGCAGCAACACGTCATCAGTAGGATAAAACTAAGCTGTCTCTTGATGGTCTACGACAGGGTGTCCAAACTGGGTCAGAGAGTGCTGGTGTCCTGCATGTTTTAGTTCTCTGCCTGCTTCAGCATACCTGAATCTAATGATGACGTCATCACCAAGGTTGTGAAAAAGAACAATAATGAGCCTTTCATCACAAAGTGGATGGGAGAGGCACCGGATGGAGATCAACGGAGATCAAAGCCAGAGGAAATCTTGGGTCTGATTATCTCAATGGCAAAAGGCACTGATCTCCTTTGATCTGATAGGAGATCAGCACTAGAGCCATGGAGACGCTCAGATCAAAGGAAATCAGCTTTGTAGAGTTGTAATGTGCTCGTACTCATCCTTACATTTTTCTAGAAATTTGTCTTTAATCACCTTTTCTCTATTTACACTCTCTACTTGAACCTTTACCTGTTTATTTTTTTCATATTTTCCAAATATCATGATTTTGGTTTGACCTAGATTTAATGAATTAGATTTCATTTCTCTGAATGTATCTAGTATGTCGTTGAAGAGTTTTTCTAGGATTTGGGAGAATTGTGGGTCTGTAGTTTGTGAAGTGTGTCTGTTTTCAATAACAGTATCCTTACTGGAAGCCTGTTGAATGAAACTATGTAGAACCTTCTATGTACTGCTGACATGGTCTTTATTGTTTTCTGGTACTTTCTTAAAAGAATTCTTCTTACACTTTCTCATCATATGAGTGAACTTTGTTTTACATTTCTTGTATTTATTTTCCATCTCCTTCGTTCATCATTTATTAGATTCTCTATAGCCCCGTTTCCACAGTGCCCCTTGGTACCAGTACAGGACCTGTGGTAACCGTTTGGTGTGCGTTTCCACTGCCACAGTTACCGATACCAACAGGTGCCATTGGTAACCATTTCTCGCTACCCCTCGCTACCCCTCCGTTTGGGATACCAGGCGCAACCTCCCGGATATGAGGGGGAGGAGCTTCAACACTGTCGCCTGCTGATTGGTCTGTGACAACCCAACCGTTACTCTACTGGCAAGCCAGCCGTTTCAAATCAGTAAAGATAGTGAAAAATGGATCCCTGGACGACGGAGGAAGTGCAATTGCTTCTCTCCATAATCGGAGAAGAGCAAATTCAAAGAGAGCTAGACCGGGCAGTAAGGAATGAGAAAACCTTCAGTGCGGTGTCGGAGAGGATGAGCTGTGGCGGCTTCAATAGAATTCCGGCACAATGCTGGGCAAAATTTAAAAAACTGCGCAGTGACTACCGCAAGGTAAAAGACCACAACTGCCGCAGCGGGGTCCAGAGGAAGCACTGGCGGTGGTTGGACGCCATGGACCAAATTTATGGCCACAGACCGGCCAGTCAGGGCAGAGAAGCCGGTTTGGACAGCACCACGGTCCTGTTGGAGTCTCTGGTGGAGGGAGATGGTAAGTTATTAAAGTTATTAAACTCTGAAATCCATGCTTTTTGTATCCACGAGGCGCAAGCCCGTTAGCTTTAGCAACTTACCATCTCCCTCCACCAGAGACTCCAGCAGCGCCACGGCCCTGCTGGAGTCCCTGGTGGAGAGAGATGGTAAGTAATAAAAGTTATTAAACTCTGAAATCCATGCTTTTTGTATCCACGAGGCGCGAGCCAGTTAGCTTTAGCACGCGGCTTAGCTAGTGAGCTTCAGCCCCAGTTATCGGCGCAGTCTGAACGTGTGGTTTGTTTACATTTCTGCAGGAGGAAGTGAGTCGATGGGTGAGGATTTCACCTCCCCTGGACCCAGTAGTGTGGAGGGGCGGTGCAGCACACCGTCACTCCCAACCCCATCACCACCAGCGTCACCACCTCGTCCAGGGGTTGGGAATGTGTCACTCCAGCAGCGCCCGGGTAAGGAGTAGCTTTTACATGTTGTTATTGCAGTACTGGTAGTCTGTTAAGTAGAAGTATATACATGCACCATTACATTGAATACTGTGATAAATACCTAACTATGCACAGCACAAATGATACAGAGTACTGATATATTTTCTGCTGTTTTTGCAGCTGGATGTTTCTATTATTATATTCATGCTGTATATTTATACTTCTGTGAAGTGTCCTTGAGTTCTGTGAAAGGCGCTGCCAAATTAAATGTATTATATTGTTACTGTCCAATGCTTTACTTAAGTTCTTTCGCCGTTTGCTGTTTAGGCAGAAGAAGGCGGGAGCAACAACAACACCACCACCTGACGGAGCTCCTGAGGGAGATGCAGGCCTCAGATGCGCGGGAGGCACACCTCAGTCGAGAGTTTTTGCGCCAGCAGATGGAGCAGCGGGAGAATACACGTCTGGAGGAGGTTCGGGCCCGCCAGGAGGAGGTCCAGGCCCGCCAGGAGGAGGTCCGGGCCCGCCAGGAGGAGGTGCAGGAGGAGAGGCGCGAGGAGAGGCGGGAGGAACGGCGCCAGCTGGCTCAGCAGAGCCAGCTATTTAATGAAACTTTCTTGCAGGGGGTGGCTTTGCTCGCACAGGCCATGAGAGCCCAGCGTGGCACAGGGCCAAATGAATAGCCCGTTAAAATGTGTAAATAATATGTAAATAAAATGTTCAAATAATATGTGCAAATATGTTCAAATAAGTAAATATGTTCAAATAAATAGTTTTTTCACACCCCAATATGTGCATCTACTTTTTGGTCAACACTTGTGATGTGCTGGAGGTCTCCACTCTGACTGTGGTGTGAATTGAGACGTATTTTGTGAGGAACAAGTTTGAAATGGAATGAAAACTTGTTACAATTCAGATTATTTTTTCTGTCAGATGCTTTCAGAAAAACTTGGCTGGGGTTGTTAGCAGTGAGCTTTCTGATTTGTTTGGCTTGTAGATGGACAACAAGGGCGCAAAGATCAGTGTTGCAGATTTAATGCACCCTGAAACAAGCAGAACAAGAACAACAAAATAGTAACTCAGGTAACAGAAACAGGTGTTTGAAATAACAACACTAAACAGGTTCTTCAAATATATACAACACTTCATGCATTTAGGAATTGCAGGAGTCCCTCTCTCACATCCCTGCCTTCCTCATCTGCACCCTGTCCCAGTGCCACCACAGGTTCAGCTGCATCGCTTGCCTCCACAGTGGGGCTCCATCCGTTGTTGTACTCCTCTCCATGAGTCTCACAAAGATTGTGCAGAGCACAACACGCCAGCACCATGGATTTTGCGAGGCTGACATCACTGTCATTCCGCTTCAACAGGCAGCGCCACCTGCCTTTCAGCCTTCCAAAGGCGTTCTCCACCACCACCCGAGCTCTGGAGATCTTCTTATTGTACACCTGCTGCCCTGCTGTCAGCCGCCCAGTGTCCGGGAAGGGTTTCATGAGCCAGCTCTGCAATGGGTAGGCGGAGTCACCCAGGATGTAGAAGCCTGCATCCACCCCGCCGATGTTGCTGGTGCATGCAGGGAAAAGGCAGCCACGGTTAACCAATTCCCAGAAGGTGGACAGTCTGAGAACACGTGCGTCGTGCAGACTGCCAGGCATGCCAGTGAAAACACTCCAGAACAGACCCCTTCCATCCACAACTCCCTGAAGGATAATGGAGTGCCAGCCTTTCCGATTGAAGTAATCGCAGTGGCAGTCCTGTGGTGCCAAAATGGGAATATGCGACCCATCTATTGCCCCAACACACTGCGGAAGCCCCCACCTGTTCTGGAAGTAGGCTGCCATTTCCTGCAGCTTCTCCTGGTCTGGAAATTTGATTTGTTCTGGAACCAGGAACTGACCAGCAGCGTCACAAAAGTCCTGCACACAGCGACACACGGTGGTCTTGCTGACACCAAACAGGTGGCCAATGCTGCGATAGTCGGCATTCGTTGCAAGTTTCCACACAGCTATGGCAACTCTTTTGGTAAGAGGGACACACACACGGAAGCTTGTGTCACGCCTCTCCATCGCTGGACACACTCTCCCACACCGGTAGCGAAAGGTCTCTTCAGACATCCGGAAGTTCTGCACCCACTGTGTGCTTGTGAAGCAAGGCACTATCCTCTCCCACCAGTCGTTGCTTCGAGTGACAGCCCAACTTGTACTCCTGTGGCGGTGTTGTTGCAGCGCTGCCAGGATGACCTGGGAGACATAACAGCACATTTATACACATTTAAACATCAATCTATTTCTATTTTATTATATTGTATTTTTAACTGTTTTTCTAGTTTTTGCTATGTGTGCTTCTTTCTTTTTTACTATCCTGTTGTACCACTGCAAATTATTCCACATGTGAGATAAATAAGGGATATCTTATGTAATCTTAATTAAAAGCCAGTGATATAAGAAAATTGGAAACACTTTTAAATTAATAAAAAAGCCCAGTATGAGGCTTCCCGTTTTCGGTAATACATAATCTGAAGAATTATGAATTACAGGTGAAATTTATCTCTTCCCAATAACTGTACAATAAACTAAAGGAAGTACAAATGGCTTCTGTAGCGGTAAAAGAACTACTAGTAGTAACTATTGAGAAAAACAACATTTTTATGAAGCTGACATTTTAATGGCTGATTAATCGTGAGGTGCATTTTAGATATGTAATGGAGTAAAAACTACAGATAATCGCGGCCAAACGTCATGGGGTGAAAGTAAAAGTATGCTCTATATTTTCACTGAAGTAAAGTACAGTTACCCGGTTGCGTCGCCTCTTTCTTCTCTCCCGCAGTCGTCTCTCCTCCTCCTCCCATATCTCCTCCACCTCCCGCCTCTCCTCCTCCTCCCGCCTCTCCTCCTCCTCACGGATCTCCTCCTCACGGCTCTCCTGCTCACGGCTGTCCTCCTCGGCGCTCTCCTCATCTATAGCCTGTAGCCTTCTCTGCAAAACAGCCTGTCTCTGTTTAGCAAAGAAGCAAAAGGCCAGGAGAAAGAACACGACGATCTCAGAGTCCTCCATGTTTGTTCCTCGAGTTCTCCCGCATTTACCGCTGCGTAATGGCGTCACATCCTGTGTGATCACGCGGCCGTTAGTAACCCCGCCTACATTTCAAACCGTTCCCCGTGTAATGGAAACGCAGCACCTGATACGGGTCTGGTTACGGATAGTAACCGGTACCTAAACGGTACCGGTACCAAGGGGCACTGTGGAAACGGGGCTTATGTCATGTATTCTTCTCCTTGGATGCATTTTTTAAGCCCTTTGTCATCCATTAAACATCTTTATATAAAGCTGTGTTAACCAGGTCTCTCTCTGATAACATAGTAACTAAATTCAAGGAAAGAATTCCCTCTGCTATAGAATCAGTAGTGAATCTTCCTGACCCGTATACTGTTGCTAGCTCAGACATTGAATACCTAACACACAGCCTGACAGATATGCTAAAAACAACGCTAGACGACATAGCTCCTCAAAAAATGAAAATGAAAAAACAGGAAAAGTCATCCCCATGGTTTAACTCAGCAACCCGCAAGCTTAAACAACGCACCCGCAGATTAGAAAGAACTTGGCGTTCAACAAAAACAGAGCTAGATTATATAGCCTGGAAGGATAGCTTCAAAACTTATAAGAAAGCTCTGAGTAGAAGTAGAACTAATTACTACTCATCCTTAATAGAGGAAAACAAAAACAACCCCCGGTTTCTTTTCAGTACTGTAGCCAAACTGACCAAGAACCAAAATAGCGTTGAGCCCACCATTCCTATCAATATATGTAGTGAGGACTTCATGAAGTTCTTTCAAAATAAAATTACAACGCTTAGGGATAACATCCATCAAACCCTACCGTCCGTTAGCCCCATAACAGAGGAACTGGTTAAACCTAACAGTCATCTGGAATGCTTTCAGCAAATACAACTAGTCGAACTAAATTCCCTTATTTCTTCTGCTAAACCAACTACTAGCCTGTTGGACCCAATTCCTACTAGAATTCTGAAAGAGGCACTGCCACTAATTAATAATTCTATACTCGCAATTATTAACCAGTCTCTAACAATAGGCTATGTGCCCCAATCCTTTAAACTAGCAGTTATTAAACCTCTCATTAAGAAGCCAAACTTAGACACAAGCCTTCTCTCAAACTACAGGCCAATCTCCAACCTTCCTTTCCTGTCAAAGGTTCTGGAGAAAGTAGTCGCTAAACAACTCAATGATTATCTGCAGGAGAATAATCTGTTAGAGGACCTTCAGTCCGGCTTTAGAATGAACCACAGTACAGAGACTGCACTGCTAAAAGTTACTAATGACCTTCTAACGGCCTCAGATAGAGGTCTTCTATCGGTTTTAGTTCTTCTGGACCTTAGTGCCGCATTTGACACTGTCGATCATAATATACTTTTAAGGAGATTAGAAGATGCCGTCGGCATTAAAAACTTAGCCTTAAACTGGTTTAAATCATATTTATCTGACCGGTTTCAATTTGTTCATGTAAATAACAAATCTTCAATGCATGAACGGGTCCGGTGTGGAGTACCACAAGGCTCCGTCCTCGGACCGATATTGTTTAATCTCTATATGTTGCCACTCGGAAATATAATTAGGAAACACAGCATTAACTTTCATTGTTATGCAGATGATACTCAGCTATATTTATCAATTAAAGCCAATCAGGCCGACCAACTTGTTAAACTAGAGTCCTGCCTCAGGGACGTTAAGTCCTGGATGTCTATCAACTTCTTAATGCTCAACACATCCAAGACTGAGGTTCTAATCCTAGGTCCTAAAAAGCTCAGGGATTACTTTTCAGACAGTCTGATTAGGTTAGATAATATTACCTTAACCTCTAACAGTGATATTAGGAACCTGGGTGTTATTTTTGATCAGGATCTGTCCTTTATTTCCCATGTTAAACATGTCTCCAGGACAGCCTTCTTCCATCTAAGGAATATTGCAAAAATTAGAAACTTCTTGTCCTTCAAAGATGCAGAAAAAATTATTCATGCCTTTGTGACTTCAAGATTAGATTATTGTAACTCCCTAATGTCAGGATGCCCAAACTCCTCTGTTAGGACCTTACAGCTAGTGCAGAACGCTGCTGCAGGTTTACTAACCAGAACTGGAAGAAGAGAGCACATCTCCCCAGTCTTAGCATCCTTACACTGGCTTCCAATTAAATCTAGAATAGAATTCAAGATCCTTCTGATCACATATAAAACTCTTCATCAGAAGGCTCCGTCCTATATCGAGAAACTTCTAGAAGTTTATCACCCTCCACGAGCCCTTCGCTCTGAGGATGCAGGACTGTTGGTAATCCCTAAAGTCCATAAAAGTAAAACAGGAGGCAGGAGTTTCAGCCATATGGCTCCTTTACTCTGGAATCAACTACCAGCCTCGGTCCGAAAGGCCGACACCATTAGTTTATTTAAGAGTAGACTAAAAACATTCCTATTTGATAAAGCTTATCCTTAGGAATAAAATAGGAATAAAATAGGACCACTAAGTTGAGCTGCTATAGGCCTAGACTGCTGAGGGTATTTTTTCTCTCCCGTTAAAGGGAGGAACTCTACATTTGGAGGTTCTGTTTCTTGTCTTTCTTTCTTTCTCTCTGTGTAACAACATTACTGGAGCCACCAGACACTGCCGCCGTCTTTTTTATCCCTGACAGGAGGAGAGCAGGATCCAGGGAATCAGACCCGAGACTCACAGAGTGGAGTTACGACGGTCCTACTACCCGACCCCACCACAGCACCGGGACCCCACCGCAACGGCACGGCCCTTAAACTCCAGACTGAGATTGGCTCATCATCAGACCAACGCTCATCATAGACTTTTCTTAGTATTTGTACTTATCTGGCCTGTCTGCCACTCTCTCTCTCCCTCTTCTTTTCCTCTCTCTCCCTGTCCTATCCCATGTACTTCTCCCCCCAACCGGTCAAGGCGGATGGCCGTCCTTCCAGAGTCTAGGGTCCGCCCCACGGTTTCTTCCTGAAGAGGGAGTTCTTGAACTTCTCTCCATGCGAGGGAGTTTTTCCTGGCCACTGTTGCTTGTTACACCTGCTTGCTTTGGAAGGGTTTAGTTGGGTCCTGTTGTACTCTATCATTGTAAGAGCGCTTTGAGATGTTTGTTGATGTGATTTAGCGCTTTACAAATAAAATTGAATTGAATTGAATTGAATGAACATCAACATTAATATCAACAAGAGTTTTTCCCCTCAAGAAAAAACAGTTGAGAGTTGATAGAAAAATAGGAATGTTGATAAAAATCACCCAACGTTTGAGGTTCAGCATTTCACATTCAAATGAATAAGAAATTACTCGTTTAGTGGTCTGGAATAAAAATGCTTCTTTTATTAAAACTTATTCAAATATTGTCAAATAATACAAATACTTGGAAAAAACTTCTCCTCTCTCCCCCTCTCCTGCGCACACAAAGCCGCTCCTCCACCCAACAAAACAAGCACCTTTTGCACCTCCCTCCCTCCCTACGATACGGAGGGAGGGAGGGAGGGAGAGAGAGAGAAGGAAGGAGGGAGGGAGGGAGAGAGAGAGAGGGAGAGAGAGAGAGAGAGGGAGGCAGAGAGGGAGGGAAGGGGAGAGGGGGTTCCCAGCCTTCCTTCCCTGGTTCATTTAAAGTTCTGCTTCTCATTCCAACCAGGAAGAAGAACTTCACTCATTTAATAAGACTGATGTTTAGTTTAAGATCCTAACTTCAGCTGGAGCCCCGACTCTCTGATTAAGTAACGGTAACATTCATTGATTAATAGTTTGAACGGTTTAAATCAATTTCAATGATTTTAACACTTTCAGTAATTTAAAAAACTTAAGAGTTGTTGGCTAATGAAAGCAGGTTTATTGCTGGAATAACCCGCATTGCTTTTAAATCATTTTGGTGTCTAATTACTCGCAGTATTATTGATTGATTTAATACTCAGTTAATTTAATCACAACTTGAATTGCCTCTAAAGCTATTGGTCGGTGACTTCATTGCGGATATATAATTAGTATCTCTTATTAATTAATAAATTAATAAATTTATTTAATTAATAATGAAGATCGTTTTTAATCATTTTTTAGTGGTTTTCTTGCATCTCAGCATCTAATTATCCAGAATTATTAATTAATAAATCACAAGTTTGTTCAGTTGATAATCCTAACGGCCTTTAATTCATTTTCAATGGTTTGGCACATTCTAGTAATTCATAGTATTAATTAGTAAACCACGACTTTACTTAATTCCAACTCCTTCTTGAATACTTCTGATTGTTACTAAATAAATAACACAATTTGTTTCATTAACAATCTATCCTAAATGACTTGTAGATCACCCTCGGTGATTCATTCCACTGAAGTAGTTTAACCTCCCTTCAACTATTAATTTATAAATCCCAGATTTGTTTCATTGATAACTTGAATCATAAATTACTTCCTGTACTTTAGTCGTCACTGGTAATCAAGTACTGTTAATCATTGATTGGTCAGTAACCATTTGTGACTCCGAGCAACTTGAGTTCTTTCCAGGTTGCTTCAGCGAGTCGCCTCCTGTGGCTCCACAGATGCTTCGGTAGTTCACACCAGTGACCCGCGGTTGTTAACCAAGGAGTGACCGGTCACTCCTATTGACCGGTCACTCCTAGTGACCAGTCGTATCACTTGTGGACCGCCTTAGTGATCTGACACCTCTGGAGGTTCCTCCCGTCAGGTGACCCTTTATTGCTCACAACTGTCAGACGACCACTGACTATTTACTGTAATCAACCCTTGTAGCCCTGCATAACTGACACTTGGTACATTGCCTTAGTAATCTATTACTCCAGTAATCCATTACTTTGGTGGTCTACCGCTAGTGATCAGTAATTGTCCACAAGTAAATAACAATTTACCTGTTTGATGATTTGTTTATATGTAAATTGCTTCTGGTGGTTCAGAACCTTCCATTGGCCGATCACTAGAGTAATTTGCATATTCTGATCAACCTGAACCCCAACACCACAGAGAGTCTGGTTGTGGTGAAACAATGAGTGCTCATGTTCTCCACTGAAATGATTTTCTCAACAAAGCAAAGCCAAGAGAACCCATGACCACTGACCACTGCACCAATGTGATAAACAACAACAACTGACAGTGCTGATAAAACATTTACTCAGGTACATAGTTGTATTCATTAGATGAAAGGTTATCAAAGTGACAAGTTTCTCCTTGGAGGATGAAAAAGTTCAATACCTCGTGACCAAAACAACAAATGGTCATAACTCAGACATTGAGCATTAAACTTCACATGCTGTCTCCTCTGTCCTGTCATGATCTACTTCCCTCAATATTTCAATGACGAATCAATAATTATACAGGCTGTAGGACTTAAAAGGCAGCTTGTGACCGTCTCTTTCCAATGATTCTGGCTGTCATAGATGTAAAATTTTTTGCATTGTCCATCATGTTTTTGTCATTTGTCAACTAGTTCTGGCTGTCAAATAGACATCCAGAATTATGGCCTGGATGGATGGACGGTCTTAGAAGTCTATGAATGTTACCTGCTCAGTGTTTTTGATCTGCAACAGATGCTGATCTCCTTCGATCTGCTCTGATCTCAACACTGGAGACAGCATGGAGCCAAGATCAAAGGAGATTTATTCAAAGGAGAAAGCAGCTTTATTCAGCCCTTTCAGCATTCACACTTGCATTTTCTTCGAGAAATGCAAACCTGTAGTTACAGTAGACTTCCTCTTTGATGGCTAATATTGAAGTTTGAGGTGTGGAAACAAAAGCAAATTGCAGACTTCCTGTAGGATTTAGGTGAGGGGTGTCAATGTGTGATTTTTAGATCTTGATGAGACGAACATGTGAGTTTTGGTTTGATCTCTCTACAACTTTCCTACTGGCCATGGTGTTTGGTTTTGCAATATATGTGAATGAGAGGAGGCAGGCGGAAGGATTCGACATTGCGATCTTTGACAGCAAATAAAATCCAAACCACTCGAGGAACTACAAAGTTGTATAGAGTTTTGAGGAGAAGCGTCTCCTCTGTCAGTTAATAGTGTTTTGAAGCCGATATGATGTTCACCCTCAGAGGAGGTAGTGTTTGAGGGAGAGCCAGATTAAATTTGGGCCGTAAATCTTATTTTGAAAGGCAAATTAAAAGGCAAATTGTGGACTTTCTGTTGGACTTAGGTCAGGGGTGTCATTGTGTGATATTTAGGTGTTGATGAAATGATCGAGTTTTAATTTGATTTCTCTACGACATTCTGACAGACATCACACCATGGCTGTGGTGGTAATTTTAGTAATTGTAGATGGCGCTAGACAGCACATTTTGGCACTTTGTGGATTATTTTTTTAATTTTCTTATAGTCTGCACCAGTCCTGATGAGTGTGCCAGATTTGTTTAGTTTTGGAGAATGTTTAGAGGTGAAATTTGTTTTTTTGGGGAAATTTGGAACGCCGCTTGCGTTAAACGTCAAAAGTGAAGCAAGTCAGGTGAAGTAGGGCTGAGTAGGGCTGAGTAGGTACCAGTGGAAAAGCAGCATAAGCTGACCAGTAAGAAAAAACCCCACGGTGGGATATTTATGTCAACTCTTCACAAAGTAGGGTTCAGAAAAGATCTGCTGCATTGGCCGGGAATTGAACCCGGGCCTCCCGCGTGGCAGGCGAGAATTCTACCACTGAACCACCAATGCTCACATAGCAGCGGATTCCCACCAAGAGAGGTCATGTGATCCAACTGCTGTGCTGCGTGAGCCCCTCCCCCACAGTTTGAGTGACACTCCACTGTGGTTACACAAGCGTATGTGCAGAGTTTGGCTCCGCCCCTGAGAGCCTTAGACAGTGGTTGACCTCACATCTCTTCGTTACTACAGTGGAGAGTATCCCTGCCTGTCACACAGGAGACTGTAGTTCAATTCCCCGACAGGAAGAGCAAAACCTTTTAGTTTTGTTATTGAAAACCATGAGGTTCAGACTGGGAACGGCCCCTTCCAGCCATTCCAGCTGTTGTCAATGTGAATATAAAAGTTACACAGTAAGACTCTGGAGTCCATTTGTGCTTCCCTTTCTAGGACCTCATCACTGGACACCGGGTTCTGTCCACCTTTTTTTTAGGGACCGAGCCCAGAAGGGAAGCTGCCTGGAGGCGAGGACCCTATTGCATCTCTAGTGTTTCTTTCTTTCTTTCTTCTCCTGACCACATTAAACCTAAATTTGACCTTAACTTGCTCACCAAATCTGGCACACTCATCAGGACTGGTGCAGTCTATAAGAAAATGTAGAAAATTAACCCACAAAGTGCCAAAATGTGCTCTCTAGCGCCACCTACAGTCACTAAAACGACTTATGACCACCACAGCCATGGTGTGATCTCTTTAGGAATGGCGTAGAGAAATAAAACCAAAACTCATTTGTTTGTCTAATAAAGACCTAAAAAATAAAACACTGACACCCCTGACCGAAGTCCAACAGGAAGTCTACATTTTGCCTTTCAAAATAAGATTATCAGCAGAAACTTTAATTGGGTGTCACGGCCCGTAGGAAAGTCATAGAGAGTGTTCAGTCGCGCCGATCTGTGTCCCCTCGGACCGGGGAATCGGACCAGCTCTCCGTTACTAGGGTCAGGTTCTAACTGCCTACAGATCTAAAATACCTGGAAGGATTCAGTAGAACAATTAAGCTGGTGACGAGGAAACTAGCCTAGCCTCTGACTGCCTACGTCCAGACGCCAATCCCGCTTTCTCCAACTATTAACTGTGCTAAACAGCCTCTTGAAGCACGGCCAATCAGTCGGTCACGTCTGTTAACGGCAGCTTTCCTCTAAATCACACGTGTCGAACTCCAGGCCTCGAGGGCCGCAGCCCTGCACGTTTTGCATGTCTCCCAGCTTCAACACAGCTGATTGCAATGAGCAGCTCGTTATCTGGCTTTGTGCTGAATGTGGTGATGAACCATCAGGACATTCAGGGGAGGGAGACATTGAAAACGTGCAGGGCTGCGGCCCTCGAGGATCTGAGTTTGACACCCCTGGTCTAAATGACTATGGCACTTGGTGTACGTTGCTAGGTTTAGTTTAGAGGTTTGGGATAAACCTCGGGGATTAGTTTGTAACCCAGTTACCTTTTTTGGACTAGAAAAACCTTTAAGAACCTTTGTGATGTTATTGCACACGATCACTTAACTTTTTACTTCCATTCAGAATTCAGGGAATGACATAGGTGAATTTATTATGATAGTAACTCATTGAAAATTCATGAAACAGTACTTTAAATGCAATACTTATATTTATTGAGCATAGTTTGGCAAGGGTTAAGCTACAGCACTTGATTCAAACAAATACAAATGGTAACGATTCACAACTTTGATTATTAATAATACTTCGGATTAAAACTAATAAACTGAGCTTCTCTAAGTGGGTAACCTGATCTTTGTCTTTTTGGAGGGGGCTGGGTGTGGTGGCCTGGCCTTCGTAACCACGTATGGACCCGTCTTTAGTTGATCTCCTTTGGAGGGCGCAGGAAACTCAGTACAGAGTCTCGGTTGTCCCCGGGAAATCCTCCTGCGACAGGGAGAGGGGTGCAGCTGTGATGTCAATCTTGGTCCCGTCAGACTTTGCTCTGGAGCTGGGCTGGGAAGTCCCGAAAAAACCACTCGATGCCGTCTGCCGTTCAGCGGTGGGTCCGTGGAGAGTCCCGGGCTTGCCCAACCTGGGCCGCGGCGTCCTCACCCCGGAGCTCTTCTCTCTTCTCCTTTTCTTCTTCCTCCGTACGGTTGAGTTGGGTGTCTTCCTCTGGACACTTCTTCCTAAGTTTGTCTGCGAGCCGATCGAGCTGTCAGAATCTCCGGAGAGTTCTTCAGGGGAAGGTTCCTCCTCTGCGGGGCATCCTCTTCTCCGAAGGTCTCCGTCGGACTCTCTCTATTCTCTGTGGATCTGAACCTTTTATGCTCTCAAGTCCTACAGTTACTCCCCCCGTGAGTCACTCTCTCCATGACTTGCTCTCTTCTGTCTTTGTTTACCCACCTTATCCTTCTGTCCCCTTTGCTCCAATTGCTACTTCTGCTTATCTAAGGCACCGGCGCCACATGCTACATTTCCCACATCCGTTTAGAAACACACTTATTCAATTACTTGCCAATTTATACAGTCAGTATCAATCAACATCAATCATTTTTATTAATAACAATCATAAAACACATTTAAAACTTTTTAATTATTGCTAGATTTATAATAATTTTGATTATGAACAGTCTCTTTCTCTATGCCAGTGTCAGTGACTTGTGCGGTGATCTCAAAACACTTCGACTCCTCTTGACACATCACATCTTTACGGACTCATCAGATTTTTCTGGACTCAGACTCATCAGATTTTCTGGACTCATCAGATTGTTTCTGGGATCAGACTCATCAGACTTTCTTGCACTCATCACATTTTTTTTCTGGACTCGTCACATGTTCCTGGACTCATCCTATTTTTCTGGAACCAGACTCATCAGATTTTCTGGACTCATCACATTTTGTTATGGACTCATCACATTTTTATGGACTCATTGGTTATTTCTGGACTCATCAGATTTTTCTGGTCTCATCACATCTTTGCGGACTCACCAGATTTTTCTGGACTCATCACATTTTTTTCTGGACTCATCACATGTTCCTGGACTCATCCCATTTTTCTGGAACCAGAATCATCACATTTTCTGGACATATCCCATTTTTTTCTGGACTCATCGGATTTTTCTGGATATCATCTGGTTTTATTTAGGACTCATCACATTTTCCTGGACTCATCACAGTTTTCTGGAACCAGAATCATCAGATTTTTCTGGACTCAGACTCATCCGATTTTCTGGACTCATCAGCTTTTCTGGACTCATCAAATTTTTCTGGTCTCATCACACCTTCCGGACTCATCCCATTTTTCTGGAACCAGAATCATCACATTTTCTGGACTCATCACATTTTTCTCGACTCGTCACATTTTTCTGGAAACATCACATCTTTCCGGCTTCATCAGATTTTTCTGGACTCAGACTCATCAGATTTCTCTGGACTCATCACATTTTTTCGGGACTCATCACATGTTCCTGGACTCATCCCATTTTTCTGGAACCAGAATAATCACATTTTCTGGACACATCACATTTTTTTCTGGACTCATCACATTTTCCTGGACTCACCCCAGTTTTCTGGTCTCATCACATCTTTCCGGACTCATCTGATTTTTCTGGACACAGCCTCACCAGATTTTTCTGGACTCATCCCATTTTTCTGGAACCAGAATCATCACATTTATCTGGATTCTAGATGAAAACAGAATATAGTTTGTGAACACGAAAGTGGAAATGGGAGTTTTCTTTAATTAAATTGAAAATCGAGGTGAAAATATGATTTTCTATCGAATTAAAGTAACTATGAAAGTGAGAATAGGAGTTCCCCCCTCACCTCCAGAGGAATATAGAGAGTGAGCTACCAGCAGCTTCTCTCTGGGGAGGAGAACATCAGTCCTCACCTGCAGAGTGAACATAAGTCATGTTTGTATATTACATCCATCATCCATCCATCCATCATCCATTACCCATCCATCCATCCATCCATCCATCCATCCATCCATCCATCCATCCATCCATCCATCCATCATCCATCATCCATCATCCATGATGTGATCCAGCAAACATGTCCAAGCAGTAGTGTTGTGTTGTTGCTTCTCATTGTCAATAGAAACATGAGAAAGTATGAGAGTGACTGATACGCTTGTATGATCACTGGACCTTTTGAAAGCAGTCAGACTCTCATACTGTACCAGTAGCATCTGTGTCATTCACAACCCGTCTCCATCTTAACTGGACTTTCTGTGTACACATATGATTTTGTTTTTTCAGCTGTGGTCTGGTGGTTAGTGAGTGTGTTGCCTTCAGTGGCAAAGGGAAATAAAACCTCTGCATGAACAGGAATCATGGTGCCTCCCTCTCCACAGCTCCAAGTGTCCAAATCCGAACAGCTGGTCTGGGCTCTGAGTGGAAGCTGAGGTGGTCGTTTGCCTGGGCCTCCAGTCTAATCCACTCCAAGTCCAAGTCCGAGTGTAAAACTCAGTCTCAGTCTGTCTCTGTCTCTCTCTCTCTCTCTCTCTCTCTCTCTCTCTCTCTCTCTCTCACGGTGCAACCTCAGCTCCGCCCACTGCTCCCAGAGTCCAGGATCCATATTTCACTTTCTCTTGTATTGTTTGATTGTACACTCATAGTGACAGGACGTCTTTTCCTTTATAAATGAGTTCCCAGTCATCTGATTGTACCTCAATAACGCATTTTTCCAGGGATTCCTCTCTTCTGACTCATTTGTACTGATATCTATCTGTTGTCTGTTTTAATGTTTCTTTGGTTTTTATTGTAAATAGTAAAAAAACAAACAGACATGAAATCACTGATATCATTGACTAATACACCCGTATACATTTTCTTCATTTGACTTTTATTTGCTGATGTTTAATCTGTTCCACTTCTTTAAGTTACATCAATAACCAATGCCCCCTGCTGGCCGCGCCCCGTCACTGTCTTTCAAATCCTGTTACAGAGTGCTCTGGTGTTTGTGGGAACAAACTTGAAACTGAGCAAGATGACTATTGCAGCAACACATCATCAGGAGGATAAAACTAACCTTTCTCTTGATGGTCTACAACAGGGTGTCCAAACTGGGTCAGAGAGTGCTGGTGTCCTGCATGTTTTAGTTCTCTGCCTGCTTCAGCATACCTGAATCTAATGATGACGTCATCACCAAGGTTGTGAAAAAGAACAATAATGAGCCTTTCATCACAAAGTGGATGGGAGAGGCACCGGATGGAGATCAACGGAGATCAAAGCCGGAGGAAATCTTTGATCTGAGCATCTCCATGGCAAAAGGCACTGATCTCCTTTGATCTGATAGGAGATCAGCACTGGAGCCATGGAGACGCTCAGATCAAAGGAAATCAGCTTTGTAGAGTTGTAATGTGCTCGTACTCATCCTTACATTTTTCTAGAAATTTGTCTTCAATCACCTTTTCTCTAGCTACACCCTCTACTTGAACCGTTGCCTGTTTATTTATTTCATATTTTCCAAATATCATGATTTTGGTTTTACCTAGATTTAATGAATTAGATTTCATTTCTCTGAATGTATCTAGTATGTCGTTGAAGAGTTTTTCTAGGATTTGGGAGAATTGTGGGTCTGTAGTTTGTGAAGTGTGTCTGTTTTCAATAACGGTATCCTTACTGGAAGCCTTTTGAATAATACTATGTAGAACCTCCTATTTACTGCTGACATGGTCTTTATTGTTTTCTGGTACTTTCTTAAGGTTTTATTGAAGGTTTGAATTTGGTGGGAATTTTTGGGGTCAGCAGAGTCCTGTGTAGTTTCCTAAATGACTCTCTATCCTGCTTCCATTTCAACCACTAACAGAGCAGTCTTTGCCAAAACCCAGGATTGAACCAGGGACCTTCAGATCTTCAGTCTAACGCTCTCCCAGCTGAGCTATTTCGGCCTAGATTAGGTGATTTTTCATGAAGATATGCAAATATAACATCAGAACCCTCGTACTAACTCCGGGATCACCACAGGATCAGCTTGGTTTCCATTGTGCTAACTCAAACTTCCTCCAGAATCAGTGAAGACTCTCCATCCACCTGGTTCTGGGTCTTAAGACACCCAACGAGTGTCAGTGATACAGTCGACATGGTCCAGCAGTCGTGTTATTACTGCTTCTTGTTAATGGAAGATCAAACAGATATAGAACCGTGACAGTAGAATTCCAGTAGAAAGCAATCGGACAATGATACGTCACCAGAACAACAAAAACAACTTCATGACAATTTGAGAGTCAAAGACTTTTTTTAGTAGTTTATTCTTCAACTTCCCTTACCAAGGAGCTCGTGGTACAATGGAGAACATGTCTGAATACAAACCAGAAGGTTCTAGGTTCAGCTCCTGGCTGGCTTTAAACCCTGTAGCTAACTTCACAGACAACATTTCTCTTGTTGTTGTTGGAACCTTCACATTATTCTACAATAATACATACAAGAGGTTCCAGATCTCCTCCTGCACCTCCTCCACCCCTCTTCCTCTTCCTCCTCTTCTTGCACACATCCTGCACCCTAATTCTGCACCTCTTCCTGCGCCTCCTCCTGTACCGCCTCCTGTGCCTCCTCCTGTCCACAGCCTACACCTCCTCCTGCGCCTCCTCCTGCACACATCCTACGACTCATCCTTTGCCTCCTTCTGGACCTCCTCCTGTGCCTCCTCCTGCACACATCCCACACCTCATCCTGTGCCTCCTTCTGCACCTCCTCCTTTGCCTCTTCCTGCATACATCCTGCATCTCCTCCTGCACCTCCTACTTTGCCTCATCCTGTGCCTCCTCCTGCACACATCCTGCACCTCCTCCTGTGCCTCCTCCAGCACACATCCCGTGCCTAATCTTGCACCTCCTATTGCAACTCATTCTGCGCCTCATCCCTCACACATCCTGCGCCTCCTTATGCAACTCCTTCTGCGCCTCCTCTTACACCTCGTCCCGCACCTCCTCCTGCGCCTCCTTCTGCGCATCATCATGCGTCTCCTTCTCCACCTTCTCCTGTGCCTCCTCCTGCACCTCCTCCACCTTCTCCTCTTCCTCCTGCACACATCCTGCGGCTCATCCTGCACCCTACTTCTGCACCTCCTCCTGCTCCTCCTCCTGCAAACATCCTGCACCTCCTCCTGTGCCTCCTTCTGCACCTCCTCCTGCAACTCCTCCTGCGCCTATTCCTGCACACATCCTGCATCTCCTCCTGCGCCTCCTCCTGCACCTATTCCTGCACACAAACATGCATACATACATAACAATCAATAAATTCATGCAGTAGAAAACATAAACTTCTTGACCTACCCACTTCTTTTATTTTAACAATTGACAGAACTATTTGATAATATCACATCCAAACTGTAAAAACATTGTTGGATATGTTTGTTTCTTTGGAAAACTCAGACCAACTTGTTACTACAGAAGAGTTTTTGTTCCACTCATGAGAAAATAAAATAAGAGTTACTTTGTTTTAATGCATTTTGATAAAAAGTCAGAAAACAATGTTAAGATATTTTGTCATCATGATCTTTGAAAAAGGTTGAATTACATGGTTGTTATGCAGAACATCCTGTCCATCCATCAGGTGGCGCTATCACTGTGACTGTATATTGGTCTATGGAATTGATCAGGGCAGGACTCTGATCACACATGTAAAGAACTGTATAATAAGTGTAGTACTGAGTAACAGTCACCTTGATCCAGTGATACAGCAACAGTGTTGCTTTGTCCTGGATGATGGCTTTGAGTTCTTCATCTTATTGAAGAAGACTTGTCTGCTCCTCCATCGTGACCGAGGTTACTCTGCAGGGTTTCTCCATGATTGTGATTGGTCAGATCATGCAATCTCCGCCCCTTTTATGTGATCGAGCTCTGATCAGGAAGGAACAGCCTGGATTGGATTACTGAGTTGATCACCTGCTTCGTAGTAACTTCATACCCTAAGTTGTGTAGTGATGAAGGACGACTGTAATGTCCTACACAGGAGACCTTCAGGGACCACGGTTGACTGTGGCTATTTGAAGCTCCAGCCACAGTTGCTATGGATACAGGAGCAGAAGCAGAACTCTTTCAGAACCATGACATCATCACAAGAACAGCTGATAGAAGACAGGATGATAAGAATGAGAAGAAGATGATAAGAAGTGGAGGAGTTTGTTTTGTCAGACAGAGAAGTGACTCAGGTTTCTGAGTGAGTTCTGTCAGAGCCTCTTCAGCTTGTGTGTCTCATCAGGTCTTTCTGGGCTGTTCACACCTGGTTAACATCTGTTTCAGCTGATCACATCACATGGAGCAGCCCTGATCCACACTGTTTACACTTGTCTGGATCCTGGGTTACGCTGTGTCAGTGTCATGTGTCTGTTACCTTGCTTCCACATTGTGACATCACAGTGATGTCACAATGTGGAGTCTTTGTGACATCAGATCCAGATGTTCCCCAGCTGTCATGAAGCCACTCTTCTGTAAATCCAGCATTAGTTCAACAGGTGAGGAACACCTGTACGATGCCATCTGCTCTCTGAGTTTCACTTCAACAAGTTCTGACACCAGGTAATGCAGCACTGAACTGCACCAAAGGAGGCGCTGTGGCTTAGCTGGTCAAAGTGCCTGTCTAGTAAACAGGAGGTCCTGGGTTCAAATCCCAGCAGTGCCTCACAACATTAATTCAGTTCAGCTTTACATATATAGCACCAAATACAACACAGTCATTTCTTGGTGTTTTTACAGGAGAAACCCAACAAGTCCACATCATCAAGCATGAGGGTGACGGTTTGGTACAGTACTTTCAGTACCATCCACAACTTTAGTCAGTGAAAACACATGAAAACCCGTACTGTATCATAAAGTACTGGCACATACTGAGTGGTGGAAACGATTTATTTCAAACACAATAAGTATGAAAGAGTTGGTGAGAGGGTGAAGCTCCCAGGGAGCTGATGGGGTCAAAGATCATGCTCTAGATCAGAGGTCTCAAACTCAGTTCCTGGAGGGCCTCAGCCCTGCATGTGTTCCACGTCTCCCTGCTTCAACATGGCTGATTGCAATGAGTGGCTCCTTATGGAGCTTTGTGCTGAATGTGGTGATGAACCATTCAGGACTGTTAAAGAAGGGAGACATAGAAAACATGCAGGGCTGGGGCTCTGAGTTTGGACTCCCTGATCTTAGAGTAAGTCTCCAATGTACCAGGAGCAGAACTGATGATACTGTCTCATTACCTGCTGATATGAGGATGTTAATTCTCCCAAACCTTTGAAAGTGGCAGTGGTGGGATTTGAACCCGTACCACTTGAGAGACTGGAGCCTTAATGCAGCACCTTGGACCGCTCAGCCACACGACCTGCACTTGAACAATAATTTGCTCAAACCTGGTCAGATAAAGGTCGCGGCTAACGGTTATTCATCAATACTGTGATATCTGATTTCTTTCAGATCAGAATCAAATGGGTATTTTATTTTATTTTTTTTATGTTTTTATCAGACTGCTATCAAATGTAAATATTTTCCTGCAGTACACCTGACACCAGGTAATGCAGCACTAAAAACGCCCCAAAGGAGGCGCTGTGGCTTAGCTGGTCAAAGTAAGTGTCTAGTAAAAAGGAGATCCTGGGTTCAAATCCCAGCAGTGCCTCATAACATCAATTCAATTAATCTTTATTTATAAAGCACCAAATGCAACACACTCACTTATAGTTTCTTTTTAATGTGAGAAACTCATTATGTACTATAAAGGTACAAATCCTCTAACAGCAGTTGAACTTTCAGCTTCATTTCTTCAAGGTCGGCCATGACTAATGTTTTCATTTCCTTTGGTCAGGATGTGGTCATTCCATGAGCTCTGTCAAGGCTGTCAGGAGTCCTGATCTCCTGCCTTATTTAGGACAATCAGTTGCAGTTCAATTCCCAGATGAGCCCTTGGAGTGACCATGGCGTTCCATGATCAGTCCCCAAATAGCAGGTTGAACCCACACCAGAACGCTCCGAGGAATTGATTTCAGATTGTGTCCATGTAATAATAGAGATTAGACATACAATGTGGTTCTGATAGGTCCAGATCTAGTCTCCTACCCCGCCTCACTCTACTCTGGCCTCAAAACTTCATTTTATCAAGGATTTTAGAAAAACTGTTGCTTCCCAGCTCATTTCTTTGATGGATTGAAATCAAACCTTTGGGACATTTCAGTCTGGTTTCCTGCACATCATAGCTCTGACACTGTGCTGGTTAAGGTCACCAACCATCTACTACTTTCAGCCAATAATGACTTGTACTTCTTAATTCTCCTTGACCTTTGCTCAGTATTTGATACAGTCAATCATAAGATTTTAATTAACCCTCTGAAAAATCATGTTGACATCACTGGTGTTGCTCCTACATAGTTTTCCTGGTATTTATCAGACAGATCATTTCCTGTTCAGCTTGGAGAGACCTCTTCCTCTTGTGCTGCTCTTTGTTGTGGTGTCCCTCAAGGCTCTGTTTTGGGTGGCCTTAATGTTAACTTTCATTTTTATGAAGACGACACACAACTGAACTTCCCTATAAAGCCTTGCTCTACGGACTCTGCCTCTATCCTGTCCTGTCTCACAAAAGTAAAGAACCAAAGTCCAAAATCTTTTTACAGCTGAACGGTTTAAAAACTGAAATCATTTTGATCTCCCCCAATGGACCCAGTTCTGGTGCTTTTAACAACCTTTACTCTAGTCTTGGTAGCTCATTGAGCAATGTTTGAAAAGAGGCCCACAATTTAGGTGTGGTGTTCGACTCCAACCTGTCCTTTGACTGTCAGGTGACCAAGGTAGTTCAATCCTGCTTTGCTCAGCTGAGACGACTAGTCAAGACCAGGTCATTCCTCTCCCCAGCAGACCTGGAGAAAGTAATACATGTCTTCATCTGGTCCAGGCTGGATTACTGTAACTCCCTTTATTCTGGCATCAGTAGGCTCAATGTTCAAAGACTGCAGCTGGAGCAGAATGCTGCTACCAGGTTTTTAACAGGCACCAGGAGGAGGGACCACATTTCACCAATCCCTTCTTCCTTTCACTGGCTGCCTGTCAGTTTTAGAAGAGATTTTAAAATGCTACTGCTTGTTTTTAAAGCCTTGAATGGTCTGAATCCTCCAGATATCAGAGACCTGTTATGATGATAATAATTACTAGAGGTTTGTATTTCCAGAAGAAAATGCAAGGGTGAATGCTGATGATTGAATAAAGCTGGTTTCCTTTGATCTCAGCGTCTCCATGTCTCCAGTGCTGATCTCTTATCAGATCAAAGGAGATCAGTGCCTTTTGCCATAGTGATGCTCAGATCAAAGATTTCCTCCGGCTTTGGTCTCCTTTGATCTCCATCCGGTGCCTCTCCCATCCACTTTGTAATGAAAGGCTCATTATTGTTCTTTTTCACAACCTTGGTGATGACATCATCATTAGATTCAGGTATGCTGAAGCAGGCAGAGAGCTAAAACATGCAGGACACCAGCACCCAGTTTGGACACCCTGATGTAGACCATCAAGAGACAAGTTAGTTTTATCCTACTGATAATGTGTTGCTGCAATAGTCATCCTGCTCAGTTTAAAGTTTGTTCCCACAAAGAGCCTGAACAGGGACTTGAACCCTGGACCCTCAGATTAAAAGTCTGATGCTCTACCATTTGAGCTACCCAGGCCTGCCAACACAGTGTTGTGTCTTCATATGATTCTCACTTATGAGTGAGTTGAAGCAGACGCTGATCCTGACCACCAAGGTGCAGAAGTGGAGACTCTTCTTGCTCGCTGTTTTGAAACTCAACAAATTGTAGTTCATTGTTCCTTCCTGAAGATGCTGAAAAGCTCCGCTCTGGATTTGAAAGCAATCAGGAAACATGTGAGCAGACTGCTGGCTGTATTGCATCATATTTTCTCACTGCCTGATTGGCTGCAGGTGAGAAGTTTTGCTTCAGGAAAACCAGTTTTCTCTCCATTTGAAGCTGGAATAAAGAACTGCTTGGTTTTACAGCAAACCTGAACAGGGATTTTAATGGTGGAAGCTCAGATTAAAGAGCATTCATTGATAATGATCATGACTTTTCAAAGCTTAGTTTAGCCGTGGTTCTACCAAGTCGTACGTTCCACAGCGGACCAGGACGGTAAGGTAAAGCAAAGCTCACCCAGACCCAACTGTGTTGTTTGGTCCACCACAGAAAGTCCAGTTAAAATGTAGGGGGGGTGTGAAGGACACAGATGCTCCTGGTACAGTATCAGAGTCTGACTGCTTTCAAAAGGTCCAGTGATCATACAAGCGTATCAGTTACTCTCATACTTTCTCATGGTTCTATTGACAATAAGAAGCAACAACACAACACTACTGCTTGGACATGTTTACTGGATCACATCAGGGTGGATGGATGATGGATGGATGGATGGATGGATGGATGGATGATGGATGAAGGATGATGGATGATGGATGGATGGAATATACAGACATGACATATGTTCACTTGGAAAAAGTTCCCTTTACTCAGTATTGGTGTGAATCTTGGGAACAAATGATAGAAGAAAGTTTTTCTTTTCAACTTTTTAAAGAATCCATGACTTTTAAGGCTTTTGGGTTCTTTGTAGAACAATGTGAAGGTTCCAACAACAACAAGGGAAATGTTGTTGGGGAAGTTAACGAAATGGTTTTCAAGCAAGGCAGGAGTTGAACCTGGAACCTTCTGATCCATAGTCAGAAGTGTTCTTCATTGTATTTTCACGTTTGAAGATGTTTCTATTTATAATACTGAAGAAGAAACTTTCCATGGATCCATCCATCCTCCAGCTACTCTGGTTTCCTTCCACAGTCCAAAAACAAGCATGTGAGGTTAACGTGTGTGTGTGTGTGTGTGTGTGTGTGTGTGTGTGTGTGTGTGTGTGTGTGTGTGTGTGTGTGTGTGTGTGTGTGTGTGTGTGTGTGTGTGTGTGTGTGTGTGTGTGTGTGTGTGTGTGTGTGGCTGTTTGTCTCTGACTGTTCGTCCTGTGATGGACTGGAGACCATCCAGAGTGGATCCTGTCCTCGTCCATAGTAATGTGGGAGCAGCTAGTTACTGAGACACGATTTAAAAAAAACAAAGATTTTTCCACAATCATTTATTTGTACCCTAAATTGAGCTGTTTTTTTCCCAATGGAAGTTGAGTTGTAATATTTTAATGTTTAAAATACATCCATTTTTACAAACATGTTGGTGAAGAAATGGTTTGGTAATGATTTAGTTGGCAGGTTAGTGAAATATCTCCTAAAATGTTCTGACTCCAACCATGAAATCCTCACTAACAGACAACACTTCCATAAATCCTCCCCTCCAGCAAGCAGCCACACACCACAATCCAAAGTGTCCTGGTGAGAGAGGGACAGTGTCCTGGTGAGAGAGGGACAGTGTCCTGGTGAGAGAGGGACACATGCTGCTCAGGGCTTTTCCTCCTTGACTTACATGAAGTGATTCAGTTCAATAAAAACCACCAACACAGGGGATGTAGTTCAGTGGTAGAGAGCATGCTTGGCATGTATGAGGTCCTGGGTTGTGGGTTCAATCCCCAGCATCTCCAAGCTTTATGTGTCACATCAACAGCAGCAAGTAGATTAATAGTGAGTTAGTGTCTCTTGATGGTGAGGAGACACAAGACAAACAGGCTCTGACACGTCTCACTCTCAAACATGAGACACTTTTCTGTCCCATTCTACAAACTTCTTCAAGTCTTCTTCACCATCGCTCTATATTCTTTATCATCTTTGACAGGTGGAGCCACTCAGAGTAGTGATGGTGGTATAGTGGTGAGCATAGCTGCCTTCCACGCAGTGGAGTCACAGTGGAGAGACTTTCCTCTACTAGTTGGGATGTCGGATCTTTTTCAGTTCTTTCAAACCTTTATTCAAAGACTCAGGCCGTTTTCCAATTCTTAGAGCGCCAGTGTGTACTCGCCTACGTCATTAGTAACTACTTGCAAGGCGTCCTCGGAAGTGCAGAAATGCAAATTTACGAGGACGCATCGGCGTTAAAGGAGAATTGCAACATGAGTACTTGATGACGTGGTGGCTGTCATGGCTGGATGATGGACCCTGAAGCTGAGGAGGAGGAGGAGGAGGAGGAGGAGGAGGAGGAGGAGGAGGAGGAGGAGGAACCTGTTTCCTCTCTGGTTCAGCAGGAAGGTGATTTGTACCTGATATTTTATATGATGATCTAAATTTTACAACATTATTTTCAAATAGTACCTTTTCTGTTGCATACATGTTGTGTATATTAGTGTATTGTACCATGTATAGTACAGTGTACAGTACTGTGTTTAGTACCATGTACAGTACTGTATAAAGTGCAGTGTATAGTTCTGACTGCTTTCAAAAGGTCCAGTGATCATACGAGAGTATCAGTTACTCTCATACTTTCTCATGGTTCTATTGACAATAAGAAGCAACAACACAACACTACTGCTGGGACATGTTTACTGGATCACATCAGGGTGGATGGATGATGTATGTATGTATGGATGGATGGATGGATGGATGGATGGATGGATGGATGGATGGATGGATGGATGGATGGATGGATGGATGGATGGATGGATGGATGGATGTAATATACAGACATGACTTATGTTCACTCTGGAGGTGAGGACTGATGTTCTCCTCCACAGAGAGCAGCTGCTGGTAGCTCACTCTATATGTTCCTCAGCAGAAAGTGATGAGGTCTGTTCTCAGAAGAACTTTTTTATCATCAAGAACAACTTTTCCCTCAGAGTGAGATGAGCTGAGTGAGGAAACCAAGCGGTCCAAGGAGCTGTGTTCTTGTTCCAGTCTCTTCTGGATTGAGTTGCTGCTTGTAGTCAAATGTTTTCACACGACCCTGTTAACCTCCAGCAGAATTTCTGTAGTGTAGTGGTTATCACGTTTGCTTCACACGCAAAAGGTCCCCTGTTCGAAACCGTGAGGAAAAATAAAGAAAGGTTTTTGAAATTCCTCAACACAGTTTCCAAAATATCAGGAGCTTAATGGACGACGACTCCTGAGACTGGAGACTGGAGCCTAAATCCAGAGCCTTGGACCGCTCGCCCACACTATAATCATATAGTAATAATAATGTCTATTTATATAGCACCTTTCACAGACAAAAAGCCACAAAGTACTTCACAACACAGTTCAAAAACATCAGAAAGTACACAGAATATAAAAGGCAAAGACAAGACAAAATCCTAGCAGCACAAAGGTCGTTAATTAAAAGCCTGAACTAATAGATGAGTCTTAAGTTTGTTCTTGAAGGTGTCAACAGAGTCAATTGAGCACAAAGAGGGAAGAAGATCCTTCCAAAGCCTCGGAGCAACAGCCTGGAAGGATCGCTCACCTCTAGTGAGAAAATGAGAGCGTGGAACCTTCAGCAGGTTCTGATCCACAGACCTCAGAGCCGTTCAGGGTGTAAGGCTGGACCAGATCACTGAGATAAGAAGGAGCCTGACCATGCAAGGCTCTGAAGACCAGGACCAGAACTTTAAACTGGATCCTATAGGACACTGGCAGCCAATGAAGTTCTTTTAGAACCGGGGACATGTGAGTCCTCCTATTAGTACGGCTCAGAATTCTCTCTGCTGAGTTTTGCACTAATTGCAGTGGAGAGAGCTCCTTCTTGTTCAGACATGAAAACAAACTGTTACCATAGTCGAAACACGAAGACACAAAAGCAGGAATGAGAAGCTCCAAATGGTTCCGTGAGACCATATTCCTAAGTTTAGATCTTTTCCTGAGTTGAAAGAAGCAGTTCCTGGTCAGCTGCTTCCAGTGCTGCACCAATGACAAGTCTTTGTCAAAGAGAACTCCCAAGGTTCTAAGACTTGGCTAAGCAGACGTCCTGCTGTGATTGAAACTCCAGTATTTAAAGCTTGTAGCTCACAGGAGTGTTTAGTTGTATAATCAGAGAGCGGCGGAGTCCATCAATGTCTCATTACCACCTGTGGATTCTATTCAGCAGATAGAGGCACCTCATGGAGATCAAAGGAGAACAAAGGAGATCAGTGTCTGTTGCCATGGAGATGCTCCCTGCTCAGTGTTATAGCAACTTAGTCTGCCTAGTTAGCATTTAGATGAGCTAATAGATATCATGCTCGTGTTGCTAACTTTGGTCTCTAAACAAATGTGGCATTAGTGAAGATCTGCGCTCTTTCGATTGTAGCTCTAGTTGGTAGGTTATTAATAATTTTTCCCCGTTACTATTATTTTCTGATATTATTTCACTTTTACTAATACTTTATTAAAACATCGTCACATAGCATACATTAGCTCACATACATATTAGCATGTAAAAAAAACAACATGTTAGCATGTTAGCTTGGTTGCACGGATTCACAAAGCACATCAAAACATTCAGAACATTCAGGAACAGTTTGACTTTTGTTAAGATTTGGCTCATTGTTTCTGAAAAAAAAAAAATGAAAATCTTCCCATTCAAAGTGGATGGGGGTTTGATGAAAAACACAAAAAAAAGCCTCTCAACTTAAAAATAAAACTTTGCAGCATCTGTCCTCTATTATGGAGACGATACGAGTCGGCAGCAAGAGACAAAATGGAGGCACAAAGATTATTATCATAGGAGTGTAATGATTCTAGAGTGTAATGTGTAATGATTCTACCAATATAAGAGCCAGAATACAGCTGAGCAGGTCTGGGATGGATTTCTTTCTTTCTCTGCCATGTGTAGTGAACTAGAAATCAAGCTCAACACCACAAAAGCTGTTCTGCCCATCATCTGCAGCTATATGGAAAGGACATACCAGTCAGTCACTAGTACAAATGCAGAACGGAGTTTCAGCCTGAAATGAATTCCAAACTCTCTCTGGGCATGAAGGAGGCCAGACTCTCAAAGCTCACTTTGCTCTCCATAGAGAGACGTTGTGCTTGATAAGAAGGAGGTGGCTGAAAGGTTTGTGAGGATGGAGGAGAGGAAGATGGTGCTATAAGATATGAGGCCACGTTACTGTACATAGTTCAGAAATACCTTGGAGACTGGATGTTCAAACTGTTGGAGGGTTTATATTGGACATTTTGGACTCTGGACACTTCATGTTGGCTACAATGGATGTTTTACTGGATTAGAGACATTCTTGTTGTCATTTCTTCTGGATGGGATTCAAACTACCCACCACTGGATGAAAACCTCATCAGTAAGTTATTAGTGATGACAGAGGCTCAGCTTGTCATCGATGCTGGCTGTCTGGCCTTTTCCTTAAAGAGCCTTGTTTTCATTGCTGTCTGTGTGGTGGAGCGCCGGGTCTGCTTGGTTATCGCTTTAACGACAGGCAACCATGTTGCTGCAACTCTGGTTTGTTGTCCTGTCTGGGTCCATCATGTGTGGGAGAAGAAGAGTCTGATCTGAAGGTGGAGGTCAGAGGAGAGTGACATCATGGAGGTCAGAGGAAAGTGACATCATGGAGGAGAGTGACATCATGGAGATCAGAGGAGAGTGACATCATGGATGCCAGAGGAGAGTGACATCATGGAGATCAGAGGAGAGTGAAATCATGAAGGTTAGAGGAGAGTGACATCATGGAGGCCAGAGGAGAGTGACATCATGGAGGCCAGAGGAGAGTGACATCATGGAGATCAGAGGAGAGTGACATCATGAAGGTTAGAGGAGAGTGACATTATGGAGGTCAGAGGAGAGTGACATCATGGAGGCCAGAGGAGAGTGACATCATGGAGGTCAGAGGAGAGTGACATCATCCTTTTGCGCATTCTCCTGCACCTCCTCCTCCCCCCTTCTTCCCCCTTCTGTGCCTCCTCCTGCACACATCCTGCACCTCCTTGTGCACCTTCTCCTGCGCCTCCTCCTCCCCCTCCTCCTCCTCCTGCACCTCCTTCTGTGCCTCCTTCTCCCCCTCCTTCTCCCCCCTTCCTCCTCCTGCGCCTCATCCTGTACACATCCTGCGCCTCCTCTTGCACACCTCCTGCGACTCCTCCTGCAAAGATTTGTTGCCACATCCTGCACCTGCTCCTACACCTCCTCCTGCACACATCCTGCACACATCCTGCACCTCCTCCTGCACCTTCTCCTGCGCCTCCTCCTGCACATATCCTGTGCCTCCTCCTGCACCTCCTCCTGTACACATCCTGCGCCTTCTCTTGCACACCTCCTGCGACTCCTCCTGCAAAGATTCTTCGCCACATCCTGCACCTGCTCCTACACCTCCTCCTGCACCTCCTCCTGCACCTTCTTCTGCACCTCCTCCTACAGACATCCTGCACCTCCTCCTTGACTCTCCCTGCGCTTCCTCCTGTACCTCCTCCTCCTCCTGCGCCTCCGCTTGCACACTTCCTGCGCCTCCTCCTGCAAAAATCCTGCACCACATCCTGCGCCTCCTCCTGCAGACATCCTGGGCCTCCTAGTGGACTCATCCTGCACCTCCTCCAGCACCTCCTTCTCTGCCTCATCCTTTGGCTCCTCCTTCCCCCCCTCCTCCTCCTCCTCCACACATCCTGCACCTCCTCCTGCACCTTCTCCTGCCACTCCTCCTCCCCCTCCTCCTCCTCCTCCTCCTCCTGCACCTCCTTCTGCGCCTCCTTCTCCCCCCTTCCTCCTCCTCCTGCGCCTCATCCTGCACACATCCTGCACGTCCTCTTGCACACCTCCTGCGACTCCTCCTGCAAAGATTCGTTGCCACATCCTGCACCTCCTCCTGTACACAACCTGGGCCTCCTCCTGCACACATCCTGCACCTCCTCCTGTACACAACCTGCGCCTCCTCCTGCAGACATTCTGCACCTCTTCCTGGACGCCTCCTGCTCCTCCTCCTTCACCTCCTTCTGCGCCTCATCCTGTGCCTTCTCCTGCAGTGCACCTCCTCCTGCAGTGCACCTCCTCCTGGAATCTTCCTGTGCCTCCTCCTGCACCTTATCCTTCTCCTCCTCCTGCGCCTCATCTTGTGCCTCCTCCTCCCCTTCTCCTCCTTCTCCTCCTCCTGCACCTCCCTCTGCGCCTCCTTCTGCACCCTCTCCTACGCACCCTTCTGCACACATCCTTCACCTCCTCCTGGGCTCATCCTGCGCCTCCGCCTGTGCCTCCTCCTGCACCTCCTCCTCCTCCTTCTTAGAAAGTGTAAATATTCTAATGTAACTGTAAATGAATGCTGCTGATACTATTTGTAGCCTCACATCTGTAATTATTATTTTGTGTTAAGGTGTATGTTTCTCTTAATGTGAAGAGCGGGCTCTGAGGACACTCAGCCAGTAGGGGGCGCTGTGACACTGCGGTTAGACCAGTGAAGAGGCTGCATGGTCTTCCTGAAGGACAACTTGAGTTGTGAAAACCAGTTCATCTCCTTCCAGGGAGGACAAGTGACCAGGAGAAGCTTCTGTGTCACTAATCATTTGTCTTCCTTCAGGGCTTCACTCAGTACGGAGGAGGAGGAGGAGGCACAGGAGGAGGTCCAGGAGGAGTATTCGGGCCGTTGAAAGAAAAAACATTAGAGGCTAAAAAACAAACCAACCTTTCGTCCCTAACTTAGATTTCCGTCTTCGTCTGAAGACAAAGTGAAGTAAAATCTTGGCTTCAGTACTCAGTACCACTTCTTTCATCCTGAGTACTAGTGCTACTAGTCGTACTAGATTACTGTAGTGTAGGATTACTATTGCAACAACACATCATCAGAAGGGTCAAACAGCTCCAGGAATCCTGATTTAGAAGATAAAACATCAGATAAAGGTCCAGAGGGGGACATATTGAAAGAATGAATCCAAACCAATTCTTTGGAGTAAAAATCAAACTTTGATGGAAACTTCAAAACTTCCAAAAGAAACTTTCCAGAAGCTTCTCAGTCCGGCCAAAGCTAAAGATCTGTTAGTTTAGAAATCCCTTCTAATCCTTTACAATTCCCTGCTGCTTCTTTATTGAACCCTTCATGTGGAGGTCCGGGGAAACTCTTTTCACAATTCATTCCAAAGACTCATGACTTTACAAAAGAGCAGCAATACTCTTATGAATCACACATTCACTGTTCTTACAGTGGAAAACTCACATTCACTGAGCTGATCCAGTTCAAAACTCTTCAAATACGATTTAAAGCAACCAACAACCTGCTGCCAGGCAACATTCAGGAAATGTTCAGTTCCAACCTCAGGGGGAAAAATTCCAAAAGTCCAAAAGTCCCAAAGTCCCAAAGTCCAGATCAGCCAGAAAAGCTTGTGAACCAACATCCGGCCTGTAAAATGATGGAATCAATTCTGTCCAGAAATGAAACAATTATCAAACTTAATAGAGCTGAATCAAATAGAGCTGATTCTGGCCCGGTTCAGGGTTTTACCATGAGAGCAAGGGATTGTGGGTAATGGTGTTGCTCTGTTTATTGGTGGAGGAGAAACAATCTGTTTCAATCCTCACTGACTGGCTGCAGGATTGAACTACTTTGGTGTGAATCAGGAAAAATCTCCCCCTGCACCTCCTACTGTGCCTCCTCCTGCACATCCTTCTGCACCTCCTCCTGTGCCTCCTCATGCACCTCCTCCTGCACCTCCTCCTGTGCCTCCTCCTGTGCCTCTTCCTGTGCCTCCTGCTGCACCTCCTCCTCCTGCACCTCCTCCTGTGCCTCTTCCTGTGCCTCCTCATGCACCTCCTCCTGGGCATCCTCCTGCACCTCCTCCTGTGCCTCCTCCTGTGCCTCCTCTGCACCTCCTCCTGCATCGTCTCCTGCACCTCCTCATGCGCCTCCTCCTGCACCTTCTTCTGCACCTCCTCCTGCGCATCCTCCTGCACCTCCTCCTGCACACATCCTGTGCCTCCTCCTGTGTCTCCTCCTCCCCCTCCTCCTCCTCCTGCACCTCCTTCTGCACCTCCTCCTGTGCCTCCTCCTTCACCTCCTCCTGCACTCATCCTGCGCCTCCTCCTGCACACAAACATACATACAAACATAAAAGTCAATAAATTAAAGCAGTTGAAAACAGAAACTTTTGCATAAACCCAGCAGCAAGTGTTCAGGTGAGTCGGGATCGATTGTAAAAGGAGGAACCGTTTGTTTGGACCTGTCCTGTTTATCAAACTTGTCCTCCATCAACTCTTTCCAGTTGTTGTTTGGGCTGATCTGATCATATAGGTTGAAAAGATGAGCATTAATAATCTACACAGCAGGAGACGAGCCATGGCACCGCCAGTCACAGGCGCCGTCCCTCTGGACGTCTGGGGGCGTCCCAATGTAGATAAGATTTGTTTTCTGTCAGGACGTCTTCAGCTTTCTCTCGTCCTTCAGTGTCTCTGGTCTCCATGCTGCTCCAAAACGGTGGCTATTGTTTTTTAGTCTTCCAGCCGAGCTCTACAATTCTCAAAGTTGGTTTCTATTATGCATAAATGTTCACTCTTGCCCGATCGTCTTGTTCAGACTAATGTTCATGTAATCAGATTCCAGTGTGGTGTTCAGCTTCTCACTGCACTCTGGAATATTAATACTTGGATGACACAATCTAGGATATTCCAGCAGAGGCTCCATGATATTGTTTGTGAGATTGCAGGATTCCAGAGCTCAGCTTTACTTCTTAGATTACATCAACACAACAACTCTTTCTGTGGATCTCTGTGTTTAAGGTTGGTTTGGCTTTTGTGCCGTCATTTGTGTGGGGATGACGTCTCCCATCAAGACTAAAAGCCTTGAATACAGTCTTCTTCACTTTTACATTCTGTCTGCTTTTCACATTTCATATCATTTCACTGTAGATTCCACAGAATACTGAAGGACGGGGACTCAGGAATTTGGTCTCAACAGCTGATCAAGGTAAGATCAAAGGAGTCTTGTTGAAGATGAAAGTGACAGAAACTTTCAAAGACACCAACTACCTTAGTGATGACATGTTGGATTGATTTTACAGGCTTCAACATGAGATGGAGGAGGAAGAGGTGTAGTTTGGAATCAGACCAGCAGACAGGATTGTTAAAACACTCCAGGCTTCAGCATGAGGTGGAGGAGGAAGAGGTGTAGTTTGGAGTCAGACCAGCAGACAGGATAGTTAAAACACTCCAGGCTTCAGCATGAGGTGGAGGAGGAAGAGGTGTAGTTTGGAGTCAGACCAGCAGACAGGATAGTTAAAACACTCCAGACCTCAACATGAGGTGGAGGAGGAAGAGGTGTAGTTTTGAGTCAGACCAGCAGACAGGATTGTTAAAACACTCCAGGCTTCAGCATGAGGTGGAGGAGGAAGAGGTGTAGTTTGGAGTCAGACCAGCAGACAGGATAGTTAAAACACTCCAGACCTCAACATGAGGTGGAGGAGGAAGAGGTGTAGTTTGGAGTCAGAGCAGCAGACAGGATTGTTAAAACACTCCAGGCTTCAACATGGACATGGTGGCTGCAGTCTGTCCCTCCTTTGTCTTCACACTGATTGCTCTTCTTCATTCAAAACCTCCACCTCCCTTCAGAGTTGGTGACACAAAGGGAACTTCTGTCATTTACTGCTCTCTTGTGCCGTTCTAGTGTTTTTACTTCAGAGAAGCAGTATTTTAAGCATCTTGGCACCACTTCAGGAAGTTCAAAGTCGTTGCATGTGTCTTCAGAAACTTCAGCTTCAGGACAAATATTTATTCCACTTTTGCTCCTCATAGACCCAGAAAACCTGCTGCACATCCCCTGAGGATTTTGAAAGTGAAGTGTTCAATCAGCAGCCCAGCCCACTCTAGAGGATGAGACCTCTGCAGATTATCTGGAGCCTCTGGATGAGGAACCTCAGGAGTTGTCTCAAGGCATATAGGACAAGTTTGTCCTTCTCTTCTTAAAGTTGGAAAACACTTTCAATGGGCCCAACAAATGTATTGATGAACTAGTTGATGAGCTCCTGTTCATCTCCTCCAGGTCATCAGGTCCAGGTCTAAAGGATGTGGTCCAGTTCTACATTCACATACGTTTACAAACAAAGTAAAAGACAGGGGATGTAGCTCAGTGGTAGAGTGCATGCTTTGCATGTATGAGGTCCTTGGGTCAATTCCTAGCTTTATGTCTGACATCAACAGTCGCAAGTAGATTAATAGTGGCCTTGGTAGCTCAGCATCAGACTTTGAATCTTAAGGTCCAGGGTTCAAGTCCCTGTTCAGGCTCTTTGTGGGAAGAAACTTGAAACTGACCAGGTTTACTATTGCAGTAACACATCATCAATAGAGTAACTATGTCAAAGCAGAACAATTCTCTGGAGTCTCCATCCAGAGGAGAGTTGCTTTCATGATCTACACCCAATTGTCAAATGACTGGTATCCTGAGGAGCTGCTGTCCAGTAGAGAAATACTCTGGTGGAGCTGCTGTTTATCTTGATCATATCAACTATGAAAAGTCTCTGAGGTTACATAACCAGCAAACATGATAATTTTATTTACCTTATTTACTTTTCGACACTGTTACAAAGTGGTTTTACATTAAAACCACAATATAATGTACAACAATGAAATACAGAGCATATAAAATAGAGATAAGGAGAAATAAAAACAAAATGAGGCACCTCATGGAGATCAGAGCAGATCAAAGCTGAAGAAGATCTTTGATCTTAGCATCTACACAGCAACAGCCGATGATCTCCTTCAATCTGATATGACCTCAGCACTGGAGCCACAGACACTTAGAGATCAAAGGAGATCAGCTTTATTCAACCTTCAGCATTCACACTTGTATTTTCTTCTGGAAATACAAACCTCTAGTAATTATTATTATCATAACAGGTCTCTGATATCTGGAGGAGTCAGACCATTCAAGGTTTTTAAAACAAGCAGTAGCATTTTAAAATCTCTTCTAAAACTGACAGGCAGTCAGTGAAAGGAAGAAGGGATTGGTGAAATGTGGTCCCTCCTCCTGGTGCCTGTTAAAAACCTGGTAGCAGCATTCTGCTCCAGCTGCAGTCTTTGAACATTGAGCCTACTGATGCCAGAATAAAAGGAGTTACAGTAATCCAGCCTGGACCAGATGAAGGCATGTATTACTTTCTCCAGGTCTGCTGGGGAGAGGAATGACCTGGTCTTGACTAGTTGTCTCAGCTGAGCATCAGACTTTGAATCTGAGGGTCCAGGGTTTAAGTCCCCGTTCAGGCTCTTTGTGGGGAGAAACTTGAAACTGACCAGGATTACTGTTGCAGCAACACATCATCAATAGAGTAAAGGCCCCTTCATCATCCATAAGAACAAGACGAAGGTTCGGCAGTGTGGGGTTCTGCCAAACAAAGTTACGTCATTTCTTTCGGCCGGAGAAATCTGTTTCGGCTGTTCCAACCACCCTGGCCGAAATATGTGGGTGCCGCACTGCTGAAACTTCTGCTCTGCTGTGTGCTGCTCATGCGTGTTCCAGTTCACTCATGACTATCAGTCATATTTTAATCATATTTAACTTGTAACATCGCTACTGTACGAGCGCCACAGCTCGTTAAAATGTCGGAATGCAGGCTTTCTTGATGCACCTGAACTCATCACGAACAGCTGTCAGCTCCTTTAGTTAAAACCAGACCAACATGGCGCTCGGACAAAAACTCTCTTTTATTACTGAAGCAGTTCAGAGAAATGTATTTCTGAAAGCACTGGAGGACAGAAATAAACTGTGCAGTTGAAAAGTTTAAACGCCACTTCACAGACGTGTGGCTGCTGTGAGGGGGCGTGGCCTGCGAGTTTGGCAGCTTCTTATCAGAGTATGAACAGTCCTACTGAAAAATCTTTTTTTTCAGCAGCTGGCTGACGTCACGGCCGAATTTTCTTCTGGTTCTTATGGGTTCAAAAAGGGAGGATGCAGGGGCCTTAACTATGTCAATGCAGAGCAGTTCTCTGGAGTCTCCATCCAGAGAAGTGTTGCTTTCATGATCTACACCCAATTGTCAAATGACTGATGTCCTGAGGAGCTGCTGTCCAGTAGAGAAATACTCTGGTGGAGCTGCTGTTTATCTTGATCATATCAAGTATGAAAAGTCTCTGAGGTTACATAACCAGCAAACATAATGACTTTATTTCTATAGCACTTTCCTAAACTCAGTTACAAAGTACTTTTACTTTAAAACCACAATAAAGTTTCCCACAATGAAATACAGAGCATACAAAATAGAGAAAGAAGAAATAAAAACAAAAAACATCCGTTAATAAAAGCCAAGTGATAAAAATTAGTTTTAAGACGAGACTTAAAACAGGATATTGAGTTTTCCTGCCTGAGTTCCAGAGCAGAGGGACCGGAGAGTAAAGGCTCTGTCACCTGGTAATGAGCCTTGTTCTTGGTACCATTAGTAGACCCCTGTCAGAGGAACGGTCTGGCTTATTTCACTTTGTGAGGTGACCTTGAGTGGTTTGAAAGGCGCCATAAATATTATGCATTATTTTGTGACTGCTGAAGGCAGTCACAATTAGTGATCCAAATCTTTATTATTATTATTATTATGACTTCTTTGCCATTCAAACATTTTAATAAGTGCAGCTTGTTCATGAGATGACTGCTATGCTGTTTGCTTTTTATATCTTTAATGGTTTCTGAACAAATCACAAAAAACTATGAAAAAATGTCCCAAACAAAGCAGATGGGAGAGGCACCTCATGGAGATCAGAGCAGATCAAAGCAGGAGAAAATCTTTGATCTTAGCATCTACACAGCAACAGCCAATGATCTCCTTCAATCTGATATGATCTCAGCACTGGAGCCATGGAGACGCCGAGATCAAAAGAGATCAGGTTTGTTCAACCTTCAGCATTCACACTTGCATTTTTTCTGGAAATAAAAACCTCTCGTAATTATTTTTATCATAACAGTTAGTGGTGTAAAGGAATGAAGTAAAAATACTTTGTTGCAGTACTTAAGTAGTTTTAGGGAGTATCTATACTTTACTTAAATTTTTATATTTATTGCGACTTTCACTTTTACTTCGCTACATTAAGAAGAAAAAAATGACACTTTTACTCCGCTACAATTATACTGGACACCGTTGTTACTCGTTACAAAATAAAATGTGAATGTAATTGTCTCATCACGGTATTGGAACTTTTTAATTTCACCCCTCAGCGGGACTTTTTTCTAGCGTACAGCGCATATCGGAACTTTTCGGAATGTCCGGACTGTCAGCAGCTACTTTTTTCACACACTTTGATTCCAGCGGCTTAAACAATGAGGATAGTTTATTTTTACTGGTAAACGAAATTCATGCCAACAATACATGGGTGATGCGTTCAGGTGTATCACGTAACTCTGCACACCGTGGCTGAGCTTCGTCCTCAAAGGAAAATCTATCCTCAGAATCACAATCAGCAAATACTTTATGACCACAGATAGAACCCTCCGTGTTTGTGTATTTTTGCAGTAATTTACTTGCCCTTGAGAGCGAGAGAGAAAAACGCTATCCCACAGAGAAAGTCATGCCCGTTACAATGTGGACACATGTGCTTATAGGCAAGTGCAGCCTATACTGTGTATGTACAAATATATTTTTTCTTTGTAAATATGGTGGGGGCAACTTCATTTCATTTTTAAAAATAGTTTCCACTGTACTGTCTGTGGCCCATATTGAGAAAAAAATATTTCTGGCTGTTTTGTCTCTTGTACTTTTACTTTTGATACTTAAGTAAGTTTCATATGACCTACTTTAAGACGTTTACTCAAGTGAATATTTTATGGGTGACTTTTACTTTTACATAAGTATTTGTACTTTTACTCAAGTATAACTTTCAACTACCTTTTACAGCACTGATAACAGGTCTCTGATATCTGGAGGAGTCAGACCATTCAAGGCTTTAAAAACAAGCAGTAGCATTTTAAAATCTCTTCTAAAACTGACAGGCAGCCAGTGAAAGGAAGTAGGGATTGGTGAAATGTGGTCCCTCCTCCTGGTGCCTGTTAAAAACCTGGTAGCAGCATTCTGCTCCAGCTGCAGTCTTTGAACATTGAGCCTCCTGATGCCAGAATAAAGGGAGTTACAGTAATCCAGCCTGGACCAGATGAAGGCATGTATTACTTTCTCCAGGTCTGCTGGGGAGAGGAATGACCTGGTCTTGACTAGTCGTCTCAGCTGAGCAAAGCAGGATTGGACTACCTTGGTCACCTGACAGTCAAAGGACAGGTCGGAGTCGAACACCACACCTAAATTGTGGGCCTCTTTTCAAACATTGCTCAATGAGCTACCAAGACTAGAGCAAAAGTTGTTAAAACCACCAGAACTGGGTCCATTGGGGGCGATCAAAATGATTTCAGGTTTTAAACCGTTCAGCTGTAAAACGTTTTTGGACTTTGGTTCTATACTTTTGTGAGGCAGGACTTCAGGGCGTCTCTACATCAGATGTTTTACTTTATAAAATATTCCACAAGAAGAGTCTTTCTTTAACCTTCTCAAAGTCTTGAGCAACAATGTTGGCAGGATTTGAGCCTACACAGGGAGACCCCAATGGAGTTCTAGTCCATCACCTTAACCTCTCGGTCACAACATGTTGCAGCAAAGTTTTGCATCAGGATTAACCCACTTTATTGTCTTTTGAGGAGACCAAGATCTTTTGTCCTCATTGTGGCTTACAGGTACTGACGGCTGGTTAAGGTTGTATTGAAGGTTTGAATTAGGTAGTGTTTTCTCTAATTACTTGTGTTTTTGCATTTGAGTCAGCAGAGTCCTGTGTAGTTTCCTAAATGACTGTCTATCCTGCTTCCATTACGACCACTACTAGAGCAGTCTTTACCAAAACTAGGAATTGAACCAGGGACCTTTAGATCTTCAGTCTAACGCTCTCCCATCTGAGCTATTTCCTCCTAGATGAGGTGATTTTTCATGAAGTTATGACTTTGAATTCAATTCAGAAACTTACTTACGAATCAAGGGTACAGCAATGGGCAACAAATTCGCACCGGCGTACGCCAATATGTTTTTGGAAAATTTGGAAAAAGAGGCTTTGGCTAAATGTCTAATTCAACCGACTCATTATTTGAGATACTTGGACGATATCTTTGGAATCTGGCCTGAATCCAAGGAAAAATTTGAGGAGTTTATTTCAACTCTGGACACACACGACCCATATATCAAATTAAAATTTACATTGAATGAAGAATCAATTGATTTCCTGGACACAACAATATATAAGGGACCACATTTTAGCATCAATCAAAAATTCGATATCAAAGTATATTTCAAAGCAACGGACACACATGCTCTCCTGTATAAAACAAGTTTTCACCAAAAACATACATTCAAGGGCCTTATCAAGTCACAATTATTACGATTTAAAAGAATATGTACCCAAGAACAGGACTTCACAGATGCAGTCAATATTTTGTACAAATGTTTGCGTGGAAGAGGCTACGGTAGAACATTTCTGAGGAAATGTTTAAAATAATTTCAAGACCAAAAGAAAGCATATCCGGAGAAAATAGTTCCACTAATTACTCAATTTTCAACAATCAGTACAGTCATTAATCATAAACTAAAGAGAAACTACAGAACAATAATCGAAAATTCTAGTCTCTTCGGAAATCACCAAGTAAATTCGGCCTATAGAAAAAGATAAAAATTTAAAGGACATTTTAGTCAGAGTGAAATTAAAACCTTTAAACAGACCAAATTGGAGATCCACACCACAATATTTCGGAAGCCTAATATACATAAAGAACCAATCAGATAGAACCATTTACAAAATCCCACAAGTTTTAAATGTACAAACAAAGAATTGTATATATATATAATCTTTTGCTCTAAGTGTGGAAAACAATACATTGGAGAAACTAAAAATTCTATTGCCCCACAAATGTGGCCGCATACATACAATATTAATCATAAAAAAGATATACAAACACCAGTAGTACATCATTTTCTGTTACATGAATTACAGTCACTTAAAGTTGGGAGACTTCAGAGCAGCTTGGGTTGGACAGACACGGAGAGGAGAACCATGGAGAGGAGATGGATTTATTTATTGAGCACCAGAGAATCAAACTGATTACATTTTAAATACAACTAGAAAAATATTTAATTTATTCACAATCATAATATTTCATAGGGGAGAGAGAAGCAAAAATTTGGAACACAACCGGGCTATATTATGCTAAATTTAATTTCATACCTAAACCTAACCATAGTTCCAACACGAATCCTAACCCCAATCCCAATCCCAATCCTAAACCTAACCAAGTCAAAGACCCTATCCTAATCCTAATTCTAATCCTAAACCTAACCAACTTTAAACTTAGTTTATAGGGTTAAAAACAGACCCTCCATTACATACTCGTTCTTTCGGGCTTCAGAGAAAAAAAGAAAAAACCTCACGTGTACATCCCGGACTTTAAACCCACGCATACAGCCCCTGGAATGAAAACTTCGGGCGTGGGTTTTCGGGGTACCGGGGGAGGGACAATACCCGAGGGATGGACAGCGCACTTCCTGACTCCCTTGGATTTGGGGGTCAGGGTCATTTTTTTGACCCTAACCCCAACCCTAAACAATAATAACATCACTTGGAGTAGCTCTCCCATTTTTAAACTCTTAATCCTTTATTATTGTTTCTTTGATCCTCTTATTTCTTTATGAATAAAGGTGAAACTACATTTTTAAGATTAATTCTATAATTACAGGTGAAACTATCTTTTTAAACATAACTTTGATCACAGGTGAAACTACCTTTTTAAGAATAAATTTTAGGTGATATCACAGACTTTTTTTACTAAAACTAGATCAGTTCCTGTTGCCCGGGCTTTTCTTCTTTTTTGTCTCAAACCTAACGCTAACCCTAATCTGGACGTCTACTTGACAGCTAGAACTAGTCAAAAATAGAAGTTTTAACCAGGCTATAATCTGGACGTCTATCTGACAGCCAGAACTAGTCGCAAATAGACGTTTTAACCAACATAACAGCTCAGGTAACAATCAGTTATCACAAATGGCACCAATCAAACCATTCACAACTTCAGGGTTTAATTTTCTGAGAGTATCCAGTAGTTTTGAGTTCTGATTTCAAAAAAGACAAAACCTGTAGTTTCATGCATAGAGGCTGATGTGTGTTTTTTTGGGGGGATGCACGTAGTATCATCCTCACTCACTGAGTTTTCACATCAGTGCCACACAATAAATCAACAAAAAGTATATTTACAGAAACAGACGACTTCAAATCACCAACCTATCTTCTGTACTACACAGTGCTGATTGAGCACCTGTTGACTTTCAGGCCTGTACAGTTTGAGATTAATCAGATGTAAAGTCATTTATTGCCAACAAAATGGCAGAATTTATAAAAATGGAAGTGATCATTGAGTTGGTTGATGACAAAAATACAAATACAAGTGACAGTGAGACTTCAGATTTGAGGGGTTTATTTTTATTCATCCATGATTGAATTATTTATTTTATATATATTGAAGATAAAATAGGTGTTAAAGTTTCGCTTAAACAGTCACAGGTCTACAAATTAGTTGCTACGGTTGATGGTAGTCATGGTCGTAGGGCCAAAGGGGCGGGGCTTAACTCCTTTGATCCCGTGTGACATCACACTGAGCTGTGAAGTTGGTAAAGGCAGTTTGTGATGTCATACTAAGCTTTAAAGAATCACCAGAGTTTACAGAAACTGTTTATACCTGAAAGTTTTAAAAAAAAGTTAAAACCAAGTTGAAAAAAAGTTTGAATAAAAGTTTATTACTGAAAGTTTCTGTTGCACTGAACTGCAGGGCCCTCTCTCTGACTCAGTGTGTCAGGTTGTAGGTGTGGCTTCCAGGCCGAAGCCAGCAGCTCAATTGCCTCAGGTGGGGGTGATCTGCTAGTCAAGGAGGTTTGGCGGCATTCATTCAGAAAGCAGTGAGTCTGGACTGCAAAATCTAGAGGTAACGGAGACTGCGACAGAAAGCTTGCATTAAAAACAGGAAGAAGGAGCCGGTGAACTTTGATCATGAGTGTCTCTTGCATTTGGACGGCCATGCGCTGTTGTTAGATATGTAACTAAATGCATTTCAGTTATTTAGGGTATTTTCTAAGTATGGGATATATCTACTTTCTCTTACCCATTTCTTACTTAATCTAATGGTTATTTATTAGTCTAAGAAATTAAGTATTGGATTCTTGAGTTGCATTTAAGTCTCTTTGTGTTTGTATTTAAAGGTTTTTCACCTGTTTGGCTGGTTCAACTTTCAAATAAAGGAAAGAAAGGAAACAAAGTGGTGATTGAGTGAATTCCAGTTCGTCTTCTGAAGCAAGCTTCCCTTTCAAGTGGGGAAAACTGTAAACTTAAACCTCACAAAAGTGAGGAGTACTTGAAAGTTTCAAAGTTTAAAACAAGTTTGAAACTGGCAGTTTAAAGCAAAGTTGAAAAAAGTTTAAATCTGAAAGTTAAAAACAAAGTTGAAAACAAAGTTTAAAGCTGAAATTAAAGCAAAAACTATTGGATTCAAATCAACATTTTATTACAACACAAATGAACACATTTATTTGAACATTCTCACTTGAGATTTTGGGCTCAAGCAATCAATAATGCTCACTCTCAGTTGGGAGATGGCTTCACTGGTGAGGCCACAGTCGTGCAGCAAAAGAGCCACGCAGTATCGACGATATTTCCTGGCAGAATCAGTTGACATTTTATGCATCCCTGTTATTTCCCTCGCAGTGACGACCAAGTCGTCCCATGCAGTGTTTTATGAAGGCAAGGTTCTCCGCCCTAAATTCAAACAAACAACAAACAAAGAGGGTTTTTTATTTTTGGTTTTTTTCCTCTCGGTACACAAATGCACGTCATTGGTCAAACTTTTGTTCCACACAGACAAAAACAGCATCAAGGGTAAAAAGAAGTCCTTGAAATTCACCTCTGAACAACAAGGTCAAGGAAACGGTCAACTTGTTTTCCAGAGCACGATTTAACTAAAATAAAATAAAATCAGAGCAAGACAATGTATAAATGATGGAAGTATCTAACAGGCAGTTTTTTTTATTTGAAAAAAGTTTCTACATCTCTGATGTAGCAAGATACTAGTAATGTAAAAGAATGCACACTAAATTCAATATTGGATTTTGTGATTTATTTTTTTAACAACTGAATTGATCTCCTTGGGGCAATTATGACCCATCAGTAGAAACCACACATAGCAGCGCCGAGGAAGGAGCTGGTGGAGACTGAGGGTCTTGCTCAGGGACCCACGGTACATGTTTTGGGGGACTTGCATGCAAATCAAATTGATATCCTTTGAAGTCCAATAGTAGTTAAGATTTAAAAGAAGATTTAGAAGTAGTTGAGAGTAGTTAATAGTAGTTAAGGTAAAAATGAAGTTACCTTTTGCAGAATTTGTGACAGAGGTGACTTCAGTAGATTCTCCATCTTTATCCATTATTGGTCGTTTGTGTTTTTTGGCAGCAGGAGGATCCCGATCCTGAGACGTAGATACACTCTCCACCAATGATTCTGTAAAACAAAAACACAAGCAATCAAGGCCTATCCAACAATAGTCGCCATCAATAATCATTCACATCAATGTTTCAAAAAGAACCAATAACAGTTGAAAGGCCTCTGCCAGACTTTGGCAAAGTAAAAAAAGCTTTTAAATATTTGGTGTAGTTATAATGCAATAAATTAAATCAATGAGTTAATTTAACTGTGCGTATGTGATTTTTACTTTTAGAATTTTTTCTTTACAATGATCTTAAGGATGGGGCACTCAATCTGTAAAAAGAAAAAAGTAATTGCAAATGATCAAGAAAAGAGATGTGTTGAAGATTCTAATAATATGGGCTCAAATTTGGTGGCCCGATACAGTATCAAGGGTGATAAAGGCTGTACATCCATCCATCCAAACTACAGGTCTTGACTGGGGTAAGCAAGTCTAGTATAAAAGTAAGGGCACAATTACAGTTTTCAGTGAGACAGTTCATCAATATGACAGAATAGATACTGTACAGAAAGCATATAAGGAATATGACAGACAGGAGAAGAGAGACAGCATTCCATGGCAGGTGGTGCCTTCTGGACTTTTGTTGCCTGGTTGCCCCAAATTGCCTAGAATTTTGTGTCCTGTGAAGAGGGAACTGAGCTATAAAGCAAAGCTCACCATTCACCAGTCAGTCTACATCTCGACCCAAAGTTCATGACCATAGATGAGGGTGATGACTGAAAGAATGAGATCGCGGGTACAACCGGCCAAAATTAGTTTTCTCCGCAGGGTGGCAGGTGTCATCTTGGTGATAGAGTGAGGAGCTCAGCCATTCGCCCTGCATGTTTTCCATGTCTCCCTGCTTCCACGCAGCTGATTGCAATGAGCAGCTGATTGCAATGAGCAGCTGATTGCAATGAGCAGCTGATTGTCTGGCTTTGTGCTGAATGTGGTGATGAACCATCAGGACATTCAGGGGAGGGAGACATGGAAGGGCTCAAACTCAGACCTCTGCTTTCAAGGTTTACCAGGCACGTCCAACTGGGAGGAGGCCCCGAGGCTGGCCCAGGACTCTCTGGAGAGATTATATCTCTGGTTTGGCCTGTGAGCAACTCTGGGTTCCCCCAGAAGAGCTGGAGGAAGTTGCAGGGACAGGGATATCTGGGCTTCCCTGTCTCTATACTGCCACTGTAACCCCAAAAGGACTAAGCGGGAAAGAAGATGGATGGATGTGTCCTGTGGTAGCAAAATGAGGTGTTAAATGCACACATCCATGCAACACTGTTGGAATTTGTTGACATACACACTGAGTGCAAAACCCCTTCTTTATCAGAAAATTGGAAACAAATAACAGTATTCATCAACTGGCCAGTGGCCGAGCACTGGTATGAGTCTCTACAGGAGAAGATGGCTCACTGGAGGGCCACAACAGAGCATCACAACTTATATTCGTAGAGTTAAGGCCCCTTCATCCTCCCTTTTTTAACAGATAAGAACAAGAAGAAAATTCAGCAGTGACGTCAGCCAGCTACTGAAAAAAAAGCATTTTTGGCAGGACTGTTCTTACTCCGATAAGAAGCTGCCGAACTCACAGGCCACGCCCCCTTGCAGCAGTCACACCTCTGTGCAGCACTGTTTTAACTTATAAACTGCAGTTTATTTATCGTCTCCAATGCTTTCAGAAATGCATTTTGTTGAACTGTTTCAGTAATAAAAGAGTTTCTGTCAGAGCGCCTTGTTGGTCCGGTTTTAACTACAGCAGCAGACAGCTCTCCGTGATGCGTTCAGGTGCATCACGTAAGCCTGCACTCCGACATTTTAACGAGCTGCGGCGCTTACACAGTAGTTCTGTTACATGCTAAATATGATTAAAATATGACTGATAGTCATGAGAGAGCTGGAACACGCATGCGCAGCACACAGTAGTGCAGAAGTTTCGGCAGTGTGGCTCCTACACAGTTCAGCAGGACGGTTGGAACAGCCGAAACAAATTTCTAGGAAATGACGTCATTATATTCTGCAGGACCCTGCACTGCCTAACTTTCTTCTTGGTCATTAAAGGCCAATTCATACTCCATAAGAACAAGATCTTTTCCTGGATCTCAGTGTCTGCTGCTGCTAATGACTAAAGGGATTAAATGTCTAATCAACACAAACTGTATACTTCTGAAAAAAGATGTTGAGAAAATCATGAACACAAACTACTTCATTATAGCAATATACTCTAACTAATTGCAAATGTTGGAGGTATAACCAAAATTACCTTGAGAAGACTGAGTTACAGTGGTGTCTTTAGAAACATCTCCATCCCCTGTAGGCAGTTCACATGCCTCGTTTGCCGATGGGTCTTCATCCACTGCAGTAGATGTTACAGTCTCCACTGCTGATGGTTCTGTTAAGTACATGACCACATACATTTTAATAAATACCATACCATTGTGTTTCAAATCTGCCATTACAAATAAAATGGTGGAAGATGAACATTCAATTAAATCACATAATTAAGCAAGAACGCTCCACAGCTGCTGGTTAGGTGCTCACCATCCTGTTCTTGTACACAAGCCCATGTTAAACAAAATAAGTGTGGGCTGGCTATTTCCATGCTTCTGGACAGTCTTGCCTAATCTTATTACTGATGGACCCAATGTACCACACAAAAAAGTGCAACTTTTTGAAATGTCACTGCCTTCAAATTGTTAGCAATCTTTATAAGTTGAAAAGGTTATCATGTATTTTCAGACACCCGAGACTGAAAATATATGATAGCCTTTGCCCATCCAGATGGGTCCATATCAGCCTCTGGCCCATGGACTTTAAGGGTTGCAGTGGGCTGGTGTAGGAAAAATAACCTGTGCCACAGTTGAGGCAGACTAAGGAGCTTGTTGTGGAATTTAGGAAAGAGAACCTTGAAATGGGCACTTTTTGAAAGTCATTTGCTAATACATGCCTTGTACAGTTGAAAGATCTTCATGGTCCTGCCACACATCTTGTTCAGTACACACAACTTCTTCTGCGGGCACAAAAAAAGGTAGCATCAATTAAAAGACAGAGGTAAATGTTACACGCACCATTTGGCTCAATCGTGATTTCATCCAGGTTTTTTCCTTGAAATTCTGACAGTCTGCCCTGCTCAAGGGCCATCAGAACCTTGCTGATCTTGGCAAGTTGAAGGGTTTTTTCAGGAAGCCGGTAAAACTCCCGATGGATCCGAATGTCATGACCGAGAAAGTTGGCCAATTGGTCCATCTCCGTGTCGGTCATATTCAGAACTGTTGAAAGGGTTGCTGCATGTTTGCGTAACTTTGTTGATGTAAGGGAGTTTTGGAAAATCTGCTCTGCATCTCTTGGCAAAGGTACGAATGCTGTCAGCGCCACAAAAATGAGACAAGGCAGCAGGCCTGGCAAACATATACTCGTTGTCTTCGAGAACACCACATTCATTTCGGTGCTTGACAAGAATGTCCAAGGCAGTCAACCTTTTGGGCGTTAGAAGTATTGGTACTGGTCTGCCTCGCTTTCCTCTGATGATAATTCTTTCGAAGTGTCGACATAATTTTTTTTCCACTTCAGAAAGTGCCCAGTCCAAATCTTGATGGGGATCAGATCTGTCTCTTGATAAGTATGCAGAAAGAGGCATCCTTGCCACCTCTCCTTCTCTGCGTCTGTTAAAGAGTATGATTTGTGCGAGGCACACATTTGCCAGTTCTGCCCAGGACTTTCTGGTAGGACATTCTGAGAGTGCATTAGTGCACTCATCTTGCATTTCAGAGAGATATTTGTGCATTTTTTGAACATCGTTCGTGAATGGCATCAGATTTGGGGCATTCCATTTTGCTTCAGCGATATTTCTCAATGCTGTTGCGGATACCAATGCATTCCATTTTTCACTGTGAACTTCTTGAAACTCAGAGGCTTGCCGAACTAACTCTTGGTCATCATTAATGAGCCCATCAACTTTCAAAAGTTTGCTGACTTTTACAAGAGCGTTCCCGAGTTTTGTTGCTAGTGAGGGGATCTTAAATTTGTTGGTCGTTTTTTCAAATCCACACGTCACCTTGACGGCATTTATCACAGAAAAATAGTTTTGAGGATTGATTAAATCCCTCATTGTTTTTAGTTCAGTGTGGCATTTTCTGGCATTACCTAACAGTCGGCCCAGTTCACGCATCTTGTCTCTGGTGCCCTGTTGATTCTTAGCAGACATACCACCTTTATTGAGCATGTGCTGCCCAAATTCGTGAATCACTGGGTCGTTTCTGACGATCTCCGTTACAGGATCATAGTGCATGTCACTGATGACCTTCCATAGCATCTCGCTCATATGAGGAGGCACAGGTCCAGTGTACATACACAAAGATTGAACACGAGTCATTCCTGGTTTTGTTTTTTTTGATTCAGGCTTCAGTTTACAAACACGTACATGTCGCCATAACACCTTTCTTAAATAGAGCCCTTGGCAATAAGCACAGTGCATAAAATCGCTTCCCTGAACATCTTTTGGAGGACATTTTGATGGAACAAATGTTCCTTTCCCTGACTTCAGTACAGAGGCGTTATGAGCAAAGTTGCCTTTGTTGCGGAGAAAATTTAATTGGCTTTTTCGTTCCTTTGAACCTTTTGGGAAGCTAAATGCTTTAGCAACTTCGACTTTATCTTTGTGTGCACTTTCAAGATGCCTTCCAATTTTGGTGCATGGCTTTTTGCAATAGAGACAATGATTTCTTTTATTATATACTCTTTTACCTTTACTTTTCTGGTAAGCAGGAACAACTACATTGCTGTCATGCGTAGCCTGGCTTGAAGTGGGTGTTTCCTCAACAGTAATGTCAGAATCACTACTGTCTTGTGTTGGATTGTCGCACACAGAAACAGTTTCCTGTCCAGAGACGCTTATCACATCATCAAAATGTATGCGTTTCCGTTTTTTGCTGGCAGGAGCATCACTGTCCAACTGACAATCTTGAATAGTATTGACGTCACTGCGATTGACATTTGAGTCTTGTATTGCATTGTCAGACACAGAAACCGGTTCTGGGGCAGAGAAGTGTTCCACACCATGATCCAAGATCCATTTCCATTTTTTGATAGGGGTAGCATTATTGCTTAATTCAGAATCATCTTCAGTTTGAGAAGCTGGAACATAGAGCTCTTCACTGTCGCACTAAGAGAGAGATGAACTGTCAAAAAGTTCAGTGTTTTCCAATGATGTGTCTTTTATCTAGTAAAAAAAGTCAGATAAGAGTTATGAGACGTGAAAATAATCAGACAATGAAAGTGCAGAGCTGAAGCCAGTAGGAAACTTAAAAGGATGCTTTTGGTCCATCGTAGTTTTGGGATGAAATCTTGACTTCCATGTTTTAAAATCTATGAAGAAAAATACCAATCAAGACAATAAAGAATAATGATGATTGGATGTTAATGTCACTCTTGCTGACAAACCATAAAAGAAGACAGTCCTTAAAAGCTAAACTGTTAAGATTTTGGTAAAACCAAAGTAAGTTCCTCTAAAAAGAATCAGCAATTTCTATGAAGCTTTCTTGAGATGTCCAGGTTTGGGGAAAAGATAATAATTCTTGAACTGTCCTATACTAAGATTTCATGAAATGTAAAACATTTCACACATTAGACTAGGTACTGCCCTGCAACAATCAAGACATCAGACTCTATTATTTTTAAATAAAGTGAAAAGTCAAACAAAATCATAATCATATGAAGCGAAGCGATTCCAGTTAAATGACTAACGTTTCTTACCAAATGTTAAAACTACCAAAAGAAAGTTTGTGAAATCATTTGTAATAGACAAGTGAACAAACTGGACCGTACACAAGAGAAAAAGCTGGTCAACCTATAGTAAATATCTCACATTGATTGACAAGCTATTAAGATGGAGACGGGTTGTGAATGACACAGATGCTACTGGTACAGTATGAGAGTCTGACTGCTTTCAAAAGGTCCAGTGATCATACAAGCGTATCAGTCACTCTCATACTTTCTCATGGTTCTATTGACAATGAGAAGCAACAACACAACACTACTGCTTGGACATGTTTGCTGGATCACATCATGGATGATGGATGATGGATGGATGGATGGATGGATGATGGATGTAATATACAGACATGACTTATGTTCACTCTGGAGGTGAGGGGGGAACTCTTGTTCTCACTTTCATTGTCACTTTAATTTGAAAAAAACATATATTCTATTTTCACCAAGATGTTAGTGAGTTAGTTTTATCAGTAAATGGCTGCTCCATCCTCACTTCTCCTATAACCAGGCCCAAACAAACACACACACACACACACACACACACACACACACACACACACACACACACACACACACACACACACACACACACACACACACACACACACACACACACACACACACACACACACACACACACAAACACAACAGCCGGGCCTCCTGGGGGTCGTTTGGAGGGTCATAATTTATTTACACATGTTATAGATAATATCAAAGTAAGTGATGTATTAGTCAATGATATCAGTGATTTCATGTCTGTTTGTTTTAGTTTTTTTACTATTTACAATAAAAACCACAGAAACATTAAAACAGACAACAGATAGATGTCAACACAAATGAGTCAAAACAAAGCAGTCCCTGGAAAAACTAGTTATTGAGGTACAATCAGATGACTGGGAACTCATTTATAAATACGAGAAAAAGTGAAATATAAAGATGTTTAATGGATGACAAAGGGCTTAAAAAATGCATCCAAGGAGAAGAATACATGACATAGAGAATCCAATAAATGATGAACGAAGGAGATGGAAAATAAATCCAAGAAATGTAAAACAAAGTTCACTCATATGATGAGAAAATGTTAGAAGAATTCTTTTAAGAAAGTACCAGAAAACAATAAAGACCATGTCAGCAGTACATAGAAGGTTCTACATAGTATCATTCAACAGGCTTCCAGTAAGGATACCGTTATTGAAAACAGACACACTTCACAAACTACAGACCCACAATTCTCCCAAATCCTAGAAAAAATCTTCAACGACATACTAGATACATTCAGAGAAATGAAATCTAATTCATTAAATCTAGGTCAAACCAAAATCATGATATTTGGAAAATATGAAATAAATAAACAGGTAAAGGTTCAAGTAGAGAGTGTAAATAGAGAAAAGGTGATTGAAGACAAATTTCTAGAAAAATGTAAGGATGAGTACGAGCACATTACAACTCTACAAAGCTGATTTCCTTTGATCTGAGCGTCTCCATGGCTCCAGTGCTGATCTCCTATCAGATCAAAGGAGATCAGTGCCTTTTGCCATGGAGATGCTCAGATCCAAGATTTCCTCCGGCTTTGATCTCCGTTGATCTCCATCCGGTGCCTCTCCCATCCACTTTGTGATGAAAGGCTCATTATTGTTCTTTTTCACAACCTTGGTGATGACGTCATCATTAGATTCAGGTATGCTGAAGCAGGCAGAGAACTAAAACATGCAGGACACCAGCACTCTCTGACCCAGTTTGGACACCCTGTCGTAGACCATCAAGAGACAGCTTAGTTTTATCCTACTGATGACGTGTTGCTGCAATAGTCATCTTGCTCAGTTTCAAGTTTTTTCCCACAGACACCAAAGCACTCTGTAACAGGATTTGACAGATAGTGACGGGGCGCGGCCAGCAGGGGGCAGCAGCGAGGCTGACTTGCTCTTTGACCGTGTGACTGTGGTGACCAAATCCAGGGGGCGTATTACATTGGTTATTGATGTAGCTTAAAGAGGTGGAACAGATTAAACATTCAGATGAAACAATCAGCAAATAAAAGTCAAATGAAGAAAACGTACAAGGGCTTATTAGTCAATGATATTAGTGATTTCATGTCTGTTTGTTTTTTTTACTATTTCCAATAAAAAACACAGAAAGATTAAAACAGACAACAGATGGATATCATTACAAATGAGTCAGAAGAGAGGAATCCCTGGATAAACTAGTTATTGAGGTACAATCGGATGACTGGGAACTCATTTATAAAGGAAAAGACGTCCTGTCACTATGAGTGTACAATCAAACAATACAAGAGAAAGTGAAATATGGATCTGGACTCTGGGAGCAGTGGGACGAGCTGAGGTTGCATCATTTCATCCATCCATCAGTGTTCAGCATGTGTTGTGGTGCAGAAAAGGAGTTAATTCCAGGATCAATCTATGTTTTAATGCCTTATTCCTCCTGAATGAACCGAGCCAAAGGTTGAGCTGAGTGACAGACCACCGAAGGAGGTGCTCTGGCTTAGCTGGTCAAAATGCCTGTCTAGTTAACAGGAGGTCCTGGGTTCAAATCCCAGCAGTGCCTCACAACATTAGTTCAGTTTATCTTCACTTATATAGCACCAAATACAACACAGTCATTTCTTTGTGTTTTTACAGGAGAAACCCAACAAGTCCACATCATCAAGAATGAGAGTGATGGTTTGGTACAGTACTTTCAGTACCATCCACAACTTTAGTCAGTGAAAACACATGAAAACCTGTACTGTATCATAAAGTACCGGCACATACCGAGTGGTGGAAACGATTTATTTCAAACAGGATAAGTATGAAAGAGTTGGTGACAGGGTGAAGCTACCAGAGAGCTGATGGGGTCAAAGATCATGCTCTAGATCAGGGGTCTCAAACTCAGTTCTTGGAGGGCCTCAGCCCTGCATGTTTTCCACGTCTCCCTGCTTCAACATGGCTGATTGCAATGAGTGGCTCCTTATGGAGCTTTGTGCTGAATGTGGTGATGAACCATTCAGGAGTGTTAAAGAAGGGAGACATAGAAAACATGCAGGGCTGAGGCCCTCCACGATCTGAGTTTGGACTCCCCTGATCTAAGAGTAAGTCTCCAATGTACCAGGAACAGAACTGTCTCATTACTTGCTGATTTCAGGAAGTAAATCCTCCCAAACATTTGAAAGGAGCAGTTGTGGGATTTGAACCCGTGCCTCCTGAGAGAATGGGGCCTTAATCCAGCACCTTGGACCGTTTAGCCACACGACATGCACTTTACCAATAACGTGCTCGAACCTGGTCAGATAAAGGTCGCGGCTCACGGTTATTCATTAATACTGTGATGTCTGATTTCTTTCAGATCAGAATCAAACGTGTATTTTTTTTGTTCTTTTAATGTTTTTATCAGACTGCTATCAAATGTAAATATTTTCCTGCAGTACATCCGACACCAGGTAATGCAGCACTAAAAAGTCACCAAAGGAGGCACTGTGGCTTAGCTGGTCGAAGTACCTATCTAGTGCACATGAGATCTTGGGTTCAAATCTCAGCAATGCCTCATGACATCACTTCAATTAATCTTTATTTATATAGCAGGAAGTGAAACAAAGTAATTTGTAGTTTATTTTTACTGTGAGAAACTCATTAAGTACTATAAAGTTACAAATCCTCCAACAGCAGTTGAACTTTCAGCTTCATTTCTTCAAGGTCGGCCATGACTAATGTTTTCATTAATTTTTGTCAGGATGTGGTCATTCCAGGAGCTCTGTCAAGGCTGTCAGGAGACCTGATCTCCTGCCTTATTGATGACAATCAGTTGCAGTTCAATTCCCAGATGAGCCCTTGGAGTGACCATGTCGTTCCATGATCAGTCCCCAAATAGCAGGTTGAACCCACACCAGAACGCTCCGAGGAATTTATTTCAGATTGTGTCCATGTAATAATAGAGATTAGACATAAATGTGGTTCTATTAGGTCCAGATCTAGTCTCCTACCCCACCTCGCTCTACTCTGGCCTCAAAACTTCATTTTATCAAGGATTTTAGAAAAACTGTTGCTTCCCAGCTCATTTCTTTGATGGATTGAAATCAAACCTTTGGGACATTTCAGTCTGGTTTCCTGCACATCATAGCTCTGACACTCTGCTGGTTAAGGTCACCAACCATCTACTACTTTCAGCCAATAATGATTTGTTCTTCTTCTTAGTTCTTCTTGACCTTCACTAAGTATTTGATACAGTCAATCATAAGATTTTAATTAACCCTCTGAAAAATCTTGTTGGCATCTTTGGTGTTGCTCCTAACTAGTTTTCCTGGTATTTATCAGACAGATCATTTTCTGTTCAGCTTGGAGAGACCTCTTCCTCTTGTGCTGCTCTTTGTTGTGGTGTCCCTCAAGACTCTGTTTTGGTTGGCCTTAATGTTAACTTTGATTTTTATGAAGACGACACACAACTGAACAGTTGTGAACTGAACTTCCCAACTGTTATGATAATAATAATTACTAGAGGTTTATATTTCCAGAAGAACATGTAAGTATAAATGCCACAGAATGAGTAAAGCTGATTTCCTTTGATCTCTGAGTCCCCATGGCTCCAGCGCTGATCTCTTATCAGATAAAAGGAGATCAGTGCCTTTGGTCTTCGAGATGCTCAGATCAAAGATTTCCTCTGGCTTTGATCTCCGTTGATCTCCATCCGGTGCCTCTCCCATCCACTTTGTGATGAAAGGCTCATTATTGTTCTTTTTCACAACCTTGGTGATGACGTCATCTTTAGATTCAGGTATGCTGAAGCAGGCAGAGAACTAAAACATGCAGGACACCGGCACTCTCTGACTCAGTTTGGACACCCTGTCGTAGACCATCAAGAGACAGGTTAGTTTTATCCTACTGATGATGTGTTGCTGCAATAGTCATCCTGCTCAGTTTCAAGTTTGTTCCCACAAAGAGCCTGAACAGGGACTCAAACCCTGGACCTTCAAATTAAAAGTCTGATGCTCTACCATCTGAGCTACCCAGGTCTGCCAACACAGTGCTCTGTCTCCATATGATTCTCACTTATAAGTGAGACGAAGCAGATACTGCTCCTGACCACGGAGGGGCAGAAGTGGAGACTCTTCTTGCTCGCTGTTTTGAAACTCAACATATTGTAGTCCATTGTTCCTTCCTGAAGATGCTGAAAAGCTCCGCTCTGGATTTGAAAACAATGAGGAAACATCTGAGCAGACTACTTGCTGTATTGCATCATATTTTCTCACTGCCTGATTGGCTGCAGGTGAGAAGTTTTGCTTCAGGAAAACCAGTTTTCTCTCCATTTGAAGCTGGAATGAAGAACTGCTTGGTTTTACAACAAACCTGAACAGGGATTTTAATGGTGGAAGCTCAGATTAAAGAGCATTTATTGATAACGATCATGACTTTTCAAAGCTTAGTTTAGCCGTGGTTCTACCAAGTCCTACGTTCCAGAGCGGACCAGGACGGTAAGGTAAAGCAAAGCTCACCCAGACCCAACTGTGTTGTTTGGTCCACCACAGAAAGTCCAGTTAAAATGGAGACGGGTTTTGAACGACACAGATGCTCCTGGTACAGTATCAGAGTCTGACTGCTTTCAAAAGGTCCAGTGATCATACAAGAGTATCAGTCACTCTCATACTTTCTCATGGTTCTATTGACAATAAGAAGCAACAACACAACACTACTGCTTGGACATGTTTACTGGATCACATCATGGATGATGGATGGATGGATGGATGGATGGATGGATGGATGTAATATGCAGACATGACTTATTATCACTCTGGAGGTGAGGACTGATGTTCCCCTCCACAGAGAGAAGCTGCTGGTAGCTCACTCTCTATGTTCCTCTGGAGGTGAGGGGGGAACTCCTGTTCTCACTTTCATAGTCACTTTAATTTGAAAAAGAACTCCTATTCTCACTTTCATAGTCACTTTAATTTGATAGAAAATCATATTTTCACCTTGATTTTCATTTTAATTTTTTAATTTGTAGGAGGGGGTCATGGTAATCGCAAGGGCACATCCGGGAATGCCAGGACCTCAGGATTTTTTTTTTTATTGAAGTGGATTGATGTTCACTTTAATTTGAAAACAAAATTAACAAATTAATCCTACTAATTGATCAGTTGTGTCATTACAGTCTGTCACTGTCACAGTGTCTAATGTAGGATTTACTTTGTTTTTTATATATTGATTGTTCAGGTGTGAGACTTTATTTTTATTTTTGAAATAAAAGCTGTTGATCCAGTCTGTTTTTAGCAGCGACCAGATTCAGTTCAGATCCACATCAGAATCTTAATGTGATTTGTTAACAAGTGAAAGAGCCAATAGGTTGTAAGGGCCCATGACTCCACCCCTCTGAAATGTGACACTTCCTGCAAGTAGTTAAAACACGTACATACAGTACAAACATAACACATAATACATACATACATACATACATACATACATACATACATACATACATACATACATACATACATACATACATAAAAATCAATAAATAAATACACGCAGATGTATTTATTTTATTATTGTCCCACTTTCTCCTTTTGAGCATTTTTTAACCGTGACATGAAGCCTACCCTGATCGTCATCATCTTCGTTCCTATTCCAATCTTCAGAGTTTCTGTTTCCATCCGAGTCGATGTCTCCCTTCGTTTTCTGTTGAACAGCGTGCATTTTTTGTGAATCAGTTATATTTCTCTTGTGAGATTTTTTCGATTCTTGAAGTTTTGGATTTGTTCCTTTCAGTGTTGGAACCATGTCATCATCTGAGGCCTCAGAAGACAATGGGACATAATCACTGTCCTCATCATGACTGCTTTCTGAAGAAATATCTTCTGATATGCAATCCTCCTGAAATGATACCAAAATATGATGTTTGTCAGATGTTCAATTCAATTTAACTTTATTAATATAACTCAGGGGTGTCCAAACTGGGTCCTGGAGGGCCGGCGTCCTGCAGGTTTAGCTCTCTCCCAGTTGTAACACACCTGATTGCAATGAAGGGTTCCTTATTGGGCTTTTTCACAACCTTGGTGATGACATCATCATTAGATTCAGGTAAGCTGAAGCAGGGAGGAACTAAAACATGCAGGACACCGTCTCTCCAGGACCGGAGCAGGACACCCCTGATATAACTAGTTAAGTAGGATGATTCAGTCACTTTTGTGGTCTTTGCTGTTGCATTTTGAGTTTATACTGTTGTATTGTGGCTTTTCCTGTTGTATTGTGATGTTGGCCCTTCTGGGACACCGTGAATTTATTAAATAAACTCTATGTCCATTATTTTGCTATGATCCACATCAAAATGAGAAATGAGACTTAAAAACAATACATACCACTTCATCCACTTCTTTCTCCTTTTCCTTGTTCTTCATCTTCTGTGAAGACAAATTGGGAACATTTCACATATTAACAAAAAACAATGTTTCAAGTAAACATACACAAATAAAACAAAAATAAACCTCAATTTAACTGGTGGTGTTATCCTGAAACACATTCAGAAATAAGTAACCACACTCTTAAATCATTGAAGACAAAAACATACACTTTTGAAAACTGATATAAAAGTACTGAACTCTATATTTTGTCTACTTACTGGGTTATATCTTAGTAATACTTTTAGTACTGATAAGATCTATCAAATGCTTAATACTAATCAGAACTTTAACTCTCTAAATGCTACTAAATCAGCCTTTTAAATCTTTAAAAACCTTTAAATTTGAATCAGTCTTTTAAAATGAAGAATCAAATGGAGCTGAAATTGTTGCTTGCTCTTGAAATGATCACCAAAACGTGTGCGAGCTCAACAGTTGTGTAGTTTTATGCAGAAAATGTAGTGAGTTTGGTAACCCAGTAATTCCCACGCTCAGTGAATGCAACAGCAGCAATACTGTGGCGCAGACAGAGCAGGTGTTTAATTGATGGCTCCCCTCCCCCACCTCAGACAGCCCGACCTGGAGCTGAACTGAACTCACCGTCTGACATGAATCCTCCATGAAACCATCCAACTCAACCTTCATCACAGACATTTTTACCCACAGTACTACGATGTTGACTACACATAAATATATTTATATATTTTGTATTTTAATCCAGTTTGTGGTGTTATCTTTCGTTATATTTGAAGCTTTTTGGCGTTTTTCATGATATGTGCTCTGCAGTCAACATCACTGGATTACCTGGAACCTCAAAGTTTTGTTTCTCCTGAACTGAACTTTTCTAAGAACTTCTATTGATGAAAAAGAAACATGGCAACTAAGAGGTTATCAGAAGATATGGAAGAAATTAAAAAGTCCCTTAACTTCATGTCAGAGGAGCTGAGCAAGGTGGTGAAACAACAGTTGGGCCTACTAGATTTAATTGATGAAGTCAGACAACTGAAGTCTGTGATAAAAGAAAAAGACAGGAAGATTGAAGAGCTGGAGAGAAGAGTGGAAGAGCTGGAACAATACACAAGAATGGAAGACCTGGTGATATCTGGGATGGAGACAAACCACTACTCCTACGCACGGATTACAGCAGGTGACAAGGAGGGGGAGGATGCACCAAGAGGTGAAAAACTTTTGCTTGAGCAGCAAGTCATTACATTTTTTAATGACAAAGACATCCCCTTGGATAGTAGAAATATAGCTGCATGTCCCTCTATCCCGCTAAAACTCAACAAGAGGCCAACCATCATAATCAAATTTGTGAACAGAAAATACAAAATCGAGGTGCTAAAGCTTGCAAAGAAACTGAAGGGAACAGGAGTGTATGTAAACGAGCGTCTCACAAAGAAAAATGCTGAAATCGCATGGCAGGCAAGACTCCTGAAGAAGAACAAGTGTATTCAAGACACCTGGATAAGGAACTGTAAGGTATTCATAAGACCCAATGGTACACCAGAACAAGCCAAAGTCATCGCTGTCAGAGATATCCAGGATCTTGAGAGATTTAAATGAAAAATGATGAATTAGTGGAGCAATGTATTTTTTGTTATTTATTTGTTTTGTTTATTCGTGTGATGCTGATGAGTGTGATACTGGTGGGAAATACTACTTGGGCACGACAATGTGTGAACACACAAAGTTAAAATCTTTTGATTTTCAAGATCACAGGTTTTATGATTTAGAAAATGGCATTGATCCAGATATCCACTTCTACCAAAATGTTAATATGTCCTGTGAATATTACTCTGAAGAAGAGTTAAATACTAAAATGAAGGGTTTTTCATTGATCCACTTTAACAGCAGGAGCCTTTACAGTAATTTTGTTAAAATTAAAGACTATCTTAAACAGTTCCAAGAAAAGTTTACTGTTTTAGCAATTTCAGAGACGTGGTTGAATAATGACAAAGAGCTGGAGGGTGGACTAGAGGGATATGAAATGTTCTGCCAAAACAGAGTAAACAGAAGGGGAGGCGGCGTTGCTATATTTGTAGTTTTGGGTTTTAAATGTAAAGTTATTAACAATATGACAGCTGCAATTGATAATCTGATGGAATGTTTGACTATTGACATTCAAGTGGAAAAGGCCAAAAACATATCAGTTAGCTGCATTTATCGCACACCAGGATCCTGCATTGATCATTTCAACACAAAGATTTTGGAAATACTTGAAAAACATAAAGAGACGGTGTCTTTTGTTTGTGGTGACTTTAACATTGATTTACTAAAGTCAAATGATCATTTGAAAACTGCTGAATTTATCGACACGATGCTTTGTTTTGGTTTATACCCATTGATCTTAAAGCTCAGCAGGATAACTACGGACAGTGCTACTTTGATTGATAATATTTTTGTAAATATAATTGATGGGAAGATAAATAGTGGACTGTTAATGGCAGATGTGAGTGATCATTTGCCAGTTTTTGCAGTTCTTGAAAGGAACAATAAGCTTAATTTTCCAGAGAAAATGCGGTCTCACTTTTTAAGTAGAGTGAAAACACCAGAAGCAATTGCAGCTCTTAAAATGGGATTGGCAAATCACGACTGGCAGGAAGTTTATGTGGAGGATACCAATGAGGCTTACAATGCATTTTTGGATACATTTATGACTCTTTACGACAGATATTGCCCTGTGAAAAAGTTTACACAAAATTCTAAAAAGAGGAGAAAGTTATGGTTAACAAAGGGACTGGAGAAGGCTTGTAAAAAGAAAAACAAGCTATATAGAGAATTTTTAATGCATAGAACAAAGGAAAAGGAGGATAATTATAAAAGATATAGAAACAAACTGACATCGATTATGCGATGTCAAAAGAAGATGTATTATGAACAATTGCTTCAAAAATATAAAAAAAAATATTAAGGCTACCTGGAGTGTATTGAATGAGGTGATCAAGAATCGTAACGACAGATGTTTTCCAACAAACATTGTTAAAGGTGACAATTCAGTGACTGAGGGTATTGAGAGCATGGTTAATGAGTTCAATGATTACTTTGTTAATGTAGGTCCTAATTTAGCAAAAGAGATTTTACTTTCAATAAATGTAACACAATGTTTCTTGGGGGAGTACTTGAAAGCGACATTTTAGAAGTAGTAAAAGAATTTAAGAGCAAAAAATCTACTGATTGCCATGACCTAAAATATGTCAATTATAAAAGAGGTTATTTATTGTGTCCTTGAGCCATAAACATATATCTGTGACAAATCCTTTCAAACTGGTGTTTTTCCAGAAAAGGTGAAAACAGCCAAAGTGATACCAATTCATAAAAAAGGAGACAAGCAGTTGGTCTCAAATTACAGACCAGTTTCTTTACTGCCTCAATTTTCTAAAATTCTTGAAAAATTGTTTGTAAAGAGACTTGATTCCTTTATTGAGAAATATGATTTATTGAATGACCATCAGCATGGATTTAGGAGCAATCGCTCAACATCATTAGCGGTGATGGAATTTGTAGAAAACATTGCAACAGTTATAGATAATAAGCAGTTTGGAGTAGGTGTGTTTATTGATTTGCGTAAAGCATTCGATACGATCGATCACTCTTTACTTCTGCAGAAATGTGAACGGTATGGCATAAGAGGGAAAGCCCAACTCTGGTTAAGAAGTTACTTGAATAATAGGCTTCAATATGTGAGCATTGATGATATTAAATCTCATCTTAAACGTGTAACTTGTGGAGTTCCACAGGGCTCAGTGTTGGGACCAAAGTTATTTATACTTTATATAAATGATATTTTTACAGTAAGTAATACATTAAAATATGTTATGTTTGCAGACGATACTAATTTATTTTGTTCAGGAGGGAACATAAAGGAGTTGTTAAAAACTGTAGAAATAGAATTGATGAATTTAAACAAATGGTTTGCTTCAAATAAGCTATCACTAAATGAAAGTAAAACTAAATTCATTTTGTTTGGTGGTAAAAGGCCTAATGTTGAGGTAAAACTGAATTTAAACAATGTTGAAATTGAAAGAGTATATGAAACTAAGTTTTTGGGAGTAATAATAGATGATAAAGTTTGTTGGAAGCCTCACATAAAGTATGTAAAACAGACATTATCCAAATCTATTTCTATTCTTTACAGAACAAGACATTTACTGAATAAGAACTGCCTACATTTGCTGTACTTTTCACTTGTGATGCCATACATGACATTGTGTTGAAATTTGGGGTAATACATATAAAACAAACCTAGATCCAATAATCAAACTGCACAAAAGAGCTATTAGGATATTAAATGAAGTTGGATATCGTGATTCCACAAATCAGCTGTTTATAAGATCACATACAATAAAATTTTTGGACATTGTATATTCAAAAACATTAGAAATTATGTTTAGAGTGGTAAATAAGACAATTCCAGGTTGTATTCAAAAATTGTTTAAACTAAGGCAGGGGATTTATAACCTAAGGGGTTTGCTAATGTTTGACACTCACAAAGTAAGAACTAATAGCAGGTACAGATGTGTGTCAGTTTTGGGTGTAAAATTATGGAATGGACTTAATGATGAAATAAAGATGTGTAATTCTATGTATGTTTTCAAGAAGACTTTAAAATCTAAAATTATCAAAGGTTACAATGAAATTTGATTGAATTTGATTTTTCAGTAGTAATGGAGTATTAGTGATGTTTTATTGTGAATTATTCAGTTAATCCTTTGATGGTACAGGATAGGCACAAATAAGCCTTGAGGCTTCAGCCTATTCCTTTTTCGGTTGTTGTCTGTTTATTTTGTAAAAACATGATTTTGTTTTTATTTTTTATTTTTAACCGAAATAAAGCATTCATTCATTCATTCATTCATTCATTCATTCATTCATTCATTCATTCATTCATTCATTCATTATTGAAAACAGACACACTTCACAAACTACGGACCCACAATTCTCCCAAATCCTAGAAAAACTCTTCAACGACATACTAGATACATTCAGAGAAATGAAATCTAATTCATTAAATCTAGGTCAAACCAAAATCATGATATTTGGAAAATATGAAATAAATAAACAGGTAAAAGTTCAAGTAGAGGGTGTAGATAGAGAAAAGGTGATTGAAGACAAATTTCTAGAAAAATGTAAGGATGAGTACGAGCACATTACAACTCTACAAAGCTGATTTCCTTTGATCTGAGCGTCTCCATGGCTCCAATGCTGATCTCCTATCAGATCAAAGGAGATCAGTGCCTTTTGCCATGGAGATGCTCAGATCCAAGATTTCCTCCGGCTTTGATCTCCGTTGATCTCCATCCGGTGCCTCTCCCATCCACTTTGTGATGAAAGGCTCATTATTGTTCTTTTTCACAACCTTGGTGATGACGTCATCATTAGATTCAGGTATGCTGAAGCAGGCAGAGAACTAAAACATGCAGGACACCAGCACTCTCTGACCCAGTTTGGACACCCTGTCGTAGACCATCAAGAGACAGCTTAGTTTTATCCTACTGATGACGTGTTGCTGCAATAGTCATCTTGCTCAGTTTCAAGTTTTTTCCCACAGACACCAGAGCACTCTGTAACAGGATTTGACAGATAGTGACGGGGCGCGGCCAGCAGGGGGCAGCAGCGAGGCTGACTTGCTCTTTGACCGTGTGACTGTGGTGACCAAATCCAGGGGGCATATTACATTGGTTATTGATGTAGCTTAAAGAGGTGGAACAGATTAGTATTAGTAGTATTAGTCAATGATATCAGTGATTTCATGTCTGTTTGTTTTTTTACTATTTCCAATAAAAACCACAGAAAGATTAAAACAGACAACAGATGGATATCATTACAAATGAATCAGAAAAGAGGAATCCCTGGATAAACTAGTTATTGAGGTACAATCGGATGACTGGGAACTCATTTATAAAGGAAAAGACGCCCTGTCACTATGAGTGTACAATCAAACAATACAAGAGAAAGTGAAATATGGATCTAGACTCTGGGAGCAGTGGGCGGAGCTGAGGTTGCACCGTGAGAGAGAGAGAGAGAGAGAGAGAGAGAGAGAGAGAGACTATGTGACGTCAGATAGGGCTTTCATGACATAGGGGACATCAGAGTCACAAAGGTCTTTATGACATCACCAACATTGCCGCTATAAAAGGAAGCATTTCACGCATTCGTTATTCTCATTTGTGAACAGGACTTACCAATCCTTCACGAGAAGCATTCAAGAAGCATTCACTCTAGTGGTGCCTATTGTTGCCTATTTTTTGCCTATTTTTGACCGTTCTTGGCCTATTCTTTGCACATTTGTTGGCTAGTTTTGGCTATTTTTGGCTAATTCTGCCTATTTTTGAGTTTCGTGAGACAACCAACAAACCATGACAACCTCTGCACCCTTCGCGTTCCCTTCCGCCTGGACTGGAAACAGCCACAACCGTCAGGTCAGTAAAGTGGATACAATTTTTCGGATCCGAAGAATTAGATGTGAATTATTGCCTGGAAATAGAACTTATTACGGCTTTATGAGGTCTCGGCAGAACGTACACCGATATTACCGTAATTCCCGGTGTAGCCATCGACTGTCAGCTTCGCCCCGTCACGTTCGACGTCCCCACGGGTGGAGGTTGTTGCAGAGAAAAGACAGAAAAGTGTGAATATTGTGGTGATATCAGACATTATAAAGACTAGACGCCGCCGCCGCCATCTCGGTCCGGTCGCCGCTCCGCTCAGTCTGGTGCACTGCACAGATATTTGATAGTTGAAAAGTAAAATGAACACATTATAAACTCATGTGTAAGATTATATGTAATTTATTATTATATTTAATATAAATAATATATTTGCTCGGGAGAAATCACACTTCACAGTGGTGCTGCTGTGTTGTGGAGATCCTTTCCTTTCCACATTAAATATCTATTCTTGGTCTTGGATTTGGTGAAATGAACTTCCAAGTAAATGCAAGTTATGTTGTTTTCTTCTTCTTTATGACACATTTTTTGACTGATGTGAGGTAAAACTCCATACCAACTTATAGTCTGGAAAATTTTTTATAAATCCTCTAATACTTCAAGCTCCAACATTTAATATATCAAATGTTATAGTCCTTATAATTAGCAGTAAGGTCTGTTAATGCAGAAGAGTATTAGGGCCACTCAAGAAAACAAATACAGAAGGTAAAGAAAATGTCTTCTTGCTCAGAAAAACACAACTTAACATTGTATTTTGAATTTTCTTCTCTGAGCACACGATGCAAAAAACATCTACCGCCCATATTTTTTCCCCCTCATGAGTGGTCCTAATACTCTTCTGAACACTTATGTGGAGGAGAGTTCATTATATTATGACTTGAGGAACAAACCAAACATTTACTTGAAATTTGTTTCATTTTCCTTTTTTGTTTTTGCGTACATTCAGTGTGTAGTCTGTCTTTCTGTTGCCTCCACAGGGGATGAACAGTGGCAAATTGCGAACTCCTCCCAGGAGGATCATCCTGAACATGTCATCGCAGGATGTTCAGTTAAAGACATCAGCAAATGTGTGGAAGCCCGGTTTGAGGAGGCAGAGCCCTGTGGTCGATCCAAAAGTGCAGAACACAGAGGTATGGGCATAAGTTCACAAGAGAAACACACTACCTGCACCACACTAGTATTCCTGAATAAAATGTGTTTAATGAAAGAGTTAATTGATTAATGATCTCAGCTTTTAACCATTTTTCCGAATTGATTTCCCCCCAGGAGCTCCTCAGGAAAGTCCGGAGCCTCCTGAATAAGATGACACCCAAAAAATTTGACCGTCTGAGTACCCAGATCACTGATCTGGACATAAACAGCGAAGAGAGGCTGAAAGGCGTGGTCGACCTTGTGTTTGAAAAGGCGATCGCAGAGCCCGTCTTCGCTGTGACCTATGCCAAGATGTGCTGCAGCCTTGCCACCGTGAGCATGATTTATTCATTTTTGGCTGAAGAAATGTGCATGTTCCTGTTGGTCTGCTCGCTTTCTTTGTCCTGTATGAAAGACAAAATACCATTTTAGACCAAGCTCTCTGGAAATCGCCACCTTGGACAAGCTGGGGAAATTAGTGCTTTACGAAATGTGTTAAACTGTGAGGATGAAGCAAATTAATCCATAATGAAAGCCCCGATTGTGTGAATCCGATGTTTTAACCAAACAATGTGAATAATCCTCTCAGAAGAAACTTCTGTAAGAGTACTTTAAAACTGCATGAAGGTGAGAAAGTCTCCTTCTAAAAAAGAAGATGGATGACTGAAACAGTTCTATAAATGTAGAAATGCTTCGGGCCACACTGCAGAGAACGGCCCTCCAGACACCAGTGTGGTGGGGGATTCGATATTACGCCGCTTCTTCTCCTAACTTCAACCTCTGTCTGTGGTTCACAGTTGAAAGTCCAAATGGAGGACAATCCGAACAGCACGGTCCCATTCCGCCGCCTGCTTTTGAGGCGCTGCAGAACTGAATTCCAGCGAGAAAAAGAGGGCGATGCCGAGCTGGCAAGGCAGCAGAAGGAGCGGGACTCTGCTGCATCGGTATGCATTAATTCAACTTCAGATTTTTAGTACAACTCTTGCAAAGACGGAATAACTTAACAAGGCTAATATTTAATTAATATTCATTGTTGCTCGTCTTGTTTTCTTTAGTCAAGCGGGTCGAGGAGGAGCTGAAACAAGCTCAGGCCAAGGCCCGGAGGCGCTCTATCGGAAACGTCAACTTCATCGGCGAGCTGTTCCGGCTCAACATGCTGTCAGCGGCCATCATGTTGAGCTGTGTGGAGAAGCTCCTCAACAGCCACGATGAAGAGTCCCTGGAGTGTCTCTGCAAGCTGCTGACAACTATAGGCAAGGACATCGACTCTCAGGAAACCAAGGTGAGACCGAAAAAGCTGATTTATGGATTCGGCACAGTTTGGAGAGACATTAGTGAGGGTTTCTGTTGGGAGTCGATCCGCTGTTTGTTGTTATGAAACAGAGAAACCAATCTAAAACTATGTCTGACCTTCTCTGTGTTTTTCTCCATCAGCCTCAAATGGATCATTTTTACATTCAAATGGAAATGATCATTAAAGAGCGCCAGACATCTTCTCGAATTCGATTCCTTCTCCAGGACGTCTTGGACCTGAGATCGGTGAGTGTTTGGTTTAGATGTTTTCCAAGAGTCTGACGTCCTGCAAAGCTCATGCTTCACCCTACATTGATTCATTTTCTTGATTTCTTTAACTTCCTGAAACACAATATTTGTGAACTACTCACATTTTGACTGTCCATCTACTTGAAGTCTAAGTAATGTTTAATTAATTTTGAGGGAAAAAAAAGTGTGATTGGAGACAATGCAATGTAAAACAAACAGAAACCCAAACAGTCTTTTTGGGATATTACAATTAGAAATATTGACGAATCTTGAAAAGTTGGGAACATTTTCAGTCATTAGAATACAAATGTATGATTTCAATAGAGCCATCTGTGCTGTGAAATACCTGAAAGCCCCCTTAAGTCCGAGCCAACACAAGCTGAATGTGCTTTGGCATCTGAATTGAAACTGCAGAATGCGACACATTGATTCACGTTAATAAAAAAAACCATTTGTTTTTCTCAGGACAACTGGGTCTCTAGGAGAGCCAGCCAGGGTCCTAAAACCATCCAGGAGATCCACATGGCGGCTCGGATGGAAGAGCAAGAGAATGCGAGACAAGTGAACCAGAAGCTGCTCTCCACGGACAGAGAGAGAAAAAGGGAGCAGCAAGTGAGAGGGGAGAAACAGAGAGAGCTGCGAGAGAGAGAACAGCAAGAATGAGAGCAGAGAGAGAGAGAGGAGCAAGAGAGAGCGCAGAAACAGAGAGAGCTGCGAGAGAGAGAGCTGCGAGAGAGAGCGCTGCAAGAGAGAGAGAGCTGCGTGAGAGAGAGCAGCAAGAAAGAGACCTGCAAGAGAGAGAGCAGCAAGAAAGAGAGCTGCGAGAGAGAGCGCTGTGAGAGAGAGAGCAGCAAGATAGAGAGCTGCAAGAGAGAGAGCAGCAAGAATGAGAGCAGCAAGAGAGAGAGCAGAAACAGAGAGAGCTGCGAGAGAGAGAGCTGCGAGAGAGAGAGCTGCGTGAGAGAGAGCAGCAAGAAAGAGACCTGCAAGAGAGAGAGCAGCAAGAAAGAGAGCTGCGAGAGAGAGCGCTGTGAGAGAGAGAGCAGCAAGATAGAGAGCTGCAAGAAAGAGAGCTGCAAGAGAGAGAGCAGCAAGAGAAAAAGCAGGGAGATCAGCGAGTCAGAGCGAAGAGAGGGAGAAAGCAGAGAAAGCAGCAACAGAGACAGAGAGATCAGAGAGAGAGAGAGAACAGCAAGAGACAGAGCAGAAACAGAGAGAGCAGCGAGTGAGCGGGCAGAGAGAGCAACAGCAGAGAGAAGAGACTTGCCACTCTCAGCCAATGAAAAGCTCCAGCCCCGCCGCCGCTCCGTCTGCAAAGACGTTTCCTGAGGAGCTGCGCTCTCAGCTGGACAGACTCCTCCTCGACAACACCACCACCAACCGCCACATCTTTGACTGGGTCGAGGTTTGAACATTAACCTTTCAGATATCATGAAAACAGCTGCAGAGAAGATATCTGATTGATTATTTGTTATGATTTGTTGCTCATCAGGCCAGTAGTTCACTCAGCAGATGACAATGATGATGATGATGATGCGGATTATAATTTCTAATTTTCATTTACATTGATACATATATAACGCTCTATGACCCTTTGTTTTAAAGGATGTCTGTACTTACCACTGCTCTTCTTCCTCTCGGCTCTGTTTATCAGGCGAACCTGGACGAAGGTCAGAGGAGGTCGGCGTCCTTCCTGAGGGCTCTGATGACCGCTGTGTGCCGCTCAGCAGTTATAGGTAAGCTCGCCACCGCCTCTTGTGTTCTGCTCTAATAGCAACGCCGATTGAAGTATCTCCACTTTGGAGCCGCTCGGCATGCACTCACTCTTCCTCCTGCTTTGCTGCGCAGCCTTTCACGGCAAGTACTTCCTGGACCCGAGCGCCATGGAGAAGAGACGGACGGTCCTGCTCCAGTACCTTCACATGGGCAGTGAGCAACAGCTGCAGGCTCTTTATGCTCTCCAAGCGCTGGACGTCACCCTCGGGCATCCTCCATGTAAGTGCTGCATCCCCGTGTGCTACTTCTAACGACGCGTAGAGAGATAGCTTTCATACACTTTCTTTTTATTTATTTATTTATTTATTTTTTTCCACAAAAATACAGACTAAACAGGAGTTAGAGAAGCAGGGTTTTATTTCCTGCAGTCAAAGCTGGGGGGCACCACATGGTGCTTTCATTTCTCTGGATCATTATATAGAGTTTCACGAGCACCACTGACACTTGCAGTGAATTCACTAAGCAGTTTCTAAATAGTCGTATGATTTAGCTTATACAATATCAAATGTGGGGAGAAATGATTTTCCTCCATTTGTTTACATTTTTTTTATTTTATTGGAGAATAAGGCGTGATACTTGAGTGGTAAAACTTGGAGTATAAGGAAGAAGAAAAGCATTTTCGTTTAATCCTGAGTAGTTGCATTATTCTAGCAGTGTTTTGAAGCAGTCATGCTGAACGTGTCAGTGAAATCTTCACCTTGCATTAAAAGGCTCCTACTTTGACGTGAAACCGGCTCTTTAAACTCGATTCCACATAAACAAAAGCATTTTCAGAAGCAACAAACTGACATTGTTCTCCTCTCCAGATCTCCTGCAGTTCTTCTTCGACTGGCTGGCAGAGGAGGCCGTGATCTCCGACAACGCCGTCTACAAGTGGCAGGCGGGCATCCTCCTGTCGCTTCACTCTGGCCGCTGGTGACCAGACGTCCCGTCTGCCTGCCGTCAGCCCCGCCGATGGCATGGCTATTTTTTATTGCTGTCATGATGGCAACTGTGGATTTTTGTTATGAAAGGTTCCGGACACCTTGAATTCTCTTGTGTTCTTTGGCATGTTCCGCCGCTCATTTTTCAGGCGTCCTCTCTTTTATCCATGCAGGTACACTGGACTTTTCTGATACCCACTCGGACATGTCCTATGTCTTCATCAACGACTCGTCGCAGACCAGCGTGCCTCTGCTGCAGTCCTGCATTGATGGAGACCTGCCGTTCGCCAAGAGGCTCCTGGAAACCGGCTGCGACCCCAACATCCGCGACAACCGAGGCCGCACGGGCCTCCACCTAGCCGCCGCACGGGGGAACGTGGAAATATGTCGCCTCCTGCACAAGTTCGGGCCGATCTGTTGGCTACAGATTACCAAGGCAACACGGCGCTGCACCTGTGCGGTCACGTGGATACTATACAGTTTCTGTTCTACTACGGGCTGAAGATTGACAATTGAAAATCGAAAAACGGAAATCGGACGGTTTCCCGTTTCCCAATATGCGTTTCTTAAACAAAAATCGGGAAATAAAATACGACCGTAATTCTTTATTTCTAGTTTGATTTGCTGGAAAACCCGGAAGTCGACCCTCTTCTTCGCTTGATCAGAGTAAGCAACGGCGCATCGCGTTGCTGCCCTCTTCAGGCTGTCTGTGTGAGCTTCCAACTCGCCCACCAGTTGATTTAGATGTTTATCTGGCTGCTGCAGTTTAAATAAAAAAAGAAATAAAAAATATACATGGTGCAAATAGATTGACTGGAGAGGGGCTAGGATTTATTAAGCGTACCCCTACTCCTTTTCACACACGTTAGCTTTTCTACTACAATCTATGTTTTTTCCCTTTTGTGTTTGAATACACAAAGTTTAAGACAATTTTATGACATTATTCTTGAAAGAAGAGAACGTCACAGTACAACCTTTCCAATAAACAAATAAGACATGCAAACATGACAATTACATTTTGTTGGAGCTCAGTTGAATATAATTCCAATTTTAGTTCAACGAACTTAATGGCTCACAGTAAGAAAAACATCCAATCCTCCCCCCAACTCCTTTCAATGTGATGGTTCTGAAAGTAAAGAAAAGGGATTTGCATATCACAAATAACCTCTGAGTGCATGTAAACAACAACAAAAGATTTAAATGCATGATAAAGTAAAACATAATTTTTTTTAACAATACCATTCCTGCAAAGCAACATCGAGATTTAATCATCAGAATATTAATTATCAGAGCACGTCAATTTCACAAAGTGCCGCTCAGAAAAAGAACAGCAACAAAGAAAACCTACCGATTTTGATGCCGTCAGCAAGAAAATGTGTTTTGTGGTGTTGAATCACTTGTAAAGCTGCTCCTGTCCTTTCACTGGCATGTCCTCCTTTAGAAGACACAATCCTGTCCTTTCACTGGCATGTCTTTCTTTAGAAGACACAATCCTGTCATCATCTCAACCATCAATTAAAGCAACACATAAATCAGTAAGATGATGAAAATTACACATAACTGCATACAGAGCTGCATCAGGTAGTTAATAGTAATAGTATCAAGAAAAACAACACTAATAATACATTTTTATATTTTATTATTATATTTTAACCAAATTACAAAACGGTTTGTTTTTTAGAATGTGTAAATATTAGAGTGTAACTAAAAATGAACCCTACTGAATCTCACATTTATAAGCATTATTTAGTTTTTAATTTGGATTTTTCTCTCCTGAGAAATATTTCATTTAATGTGATGGCTGAGCTCTGAGGACAATCTGCAAGTGTGCTGCTTCTGACAGTAGGGGGCGCTGTGAGACTGCAGTCAAATCAATGAAAAGACGCGATTTTAATGATGTAATGCATATCATAAATTAATCTCGTACAACGCTGCTTACCTCAGCGGCAGCTGAAGCAGCTTCAGCTTGGAGGTGATGCTCCATCATGTAGGTGGAGAAGCCTGGCTCTGCTGGAGATCCATCTTCAGACATTCCTCCCTGAAACTCTCATTTCACCCGTAGTCATGCCGTTGGGGTCCGTGTCCACTATTACGTTGGCACAACCGTCCAAAGACATTTTTTTAAGTTTTTAATCATTAAATTTAAACAAGAATATCACCGAGGGGAAAGCCAGACGAGTCTGGATGGTAAAGCAGCGGCAGAAACAGACGAAGAAGAGGGTCGACTTCCGGGTTTTCCAGCAAATCAAACTTGAAATAAAGAATTACGGTCGTATTTTATTTCCCGATTTTTGTTTAAGAAACGCATATTGGGAAACGGGAAACCATCTCATTTTCGTTTCCCGATATCAAATCGAAAAACGAAAATCGGATGGTTTCCGGTTTTTCGTTCTCCGACATCAAAACGAAAATCGAATGGCCGGAAGGTACACGGACCCCCAGAGTCCAGGATCCATATTTCACTTTCTCTTGTATTGTTTGATTGTACACTCATAGTGACAGGAAGTCTTTTCCATTATAAATGAGTTCCCAGTCATCTGATTGTACCTCAATAACTAGTTTATCCAGGGATTCCTCTCTTCTGACTCATTTGTAATGATATCTATCTGTTGTCTTTTTTAATCTTTCTGTGGTTTTTATTGGAAATAGTAAAAAAACAAACAGACATGAAATCACTGATATCATTGACTAATAAGCCCTTGTACCTTTTCTTCATTTGACTTTTATTTGCTGATTGTTTCATCTGAATATGTAATCTGTTCCACCTCTTTAAGCTACATCAATAACCAATGTAATACGCCCCCTGGATTTGGTCACCGCAGTCACACGGTCAAAGAACAAGTCAGCCTCGCTGCTGCCCCCTGCTGGCCGCGCCCCGTCACAATCTGTCAAATCCTGTTACAGAGTGCTCTGGTGTCTGTGGGAAAAAACTTGAAACTGAGCAAGATGACTATTGCAGCAACACGTCATCAGTAGGATAAAACTAAGCTGTCTCTTGATGGTCTACGACAGGGTGTCCAAACTGGGTCAGAGAGTGCTGGTGTCCTGCATGTTTTAGTTCTCTGCCTGCTTCAGCATACCTGAATCTAATGATGACGTCATCACCAAGGTTGTGAAAAAGAACAATAATGAGCCTTTCATCACAAAGTGGATAGGAGAGGCACCGGATGGAGATCAACGGAGATCAAAGCCGGAGGAAATCTTGGATCTGAGCATCTCCATGGCAAAAGGCACTGATCTCCTTTGATCTGATAGGAGATCAGCACTGGAGCCATGGAGACGCTCAGATCAAAGGAAATCAGCTTTGTAGAGTTGTAATGTGCTCGTACTCATCCTTACATTTTTCTAGAAATTTGTCTTCAATCACCTTTTCTCTATTTACACTCTCTACTTGAACCTTTACCTGTTTATTTATTTCATATTTTCCAAATATCATGATTTTGGTTTGACCTAGATTTAATGAATTAGATTTCATTTCTCTGAATGTATCTAGTATGTCGTTGAAGAGTTTTTCTAGGATTTGGGAGAATTGTGGGTCTGTAGTTTGTGAAGTGTGTCGGTTTTCAATAACAGTATCCTTACTGGAAGCCTGTTGAATGATACTATGTAGAACCTTCCATGTACTGCTGACATGGTCTTTATTGTTTTCTGGTACTTACTTAAAATAATTCTTCTTACATTTTCTCATCATATGAGTGAACTTTGTTTTACATTTCTTGTATTTATTTTCCATCTCCTTCGTTCATCATTTTTTGGATTCTCTATGTCATGTATTCTTCTCCTTGGATGCATTTTTTAAGCCCTTTGTCATCCATTAAACATCTTTATATTTCACTTTCTCTTGTATTTATAAATGAGTTCCCAGTCATCTGATTGTACCTCAATAACTAGTTTTTCCAGGGACTGCTCTGTTCTGACTCATTTGTGTTGACATCTATCTGTTGTCTGTTTTAATGTGTCTGTGGTTTTTATTGTAAACAGTAAAAAAACTAAAACAAACAGACATGAAATCACTGATATCATTGATCTATCCATCTATCTATCTATCTATCTATCTATCTATCCATCTCTCTATCTATCTATCTATCTATCTATCTATCTATCTATCTATCTATCCATCTCTCTATCTATCTATCTATCTATCTATCTATCTATCTATCTATCTATCTATCTATCTATCTATCTATCTATCTATCTATCTATCTATCTATCTATCTATCTATCTATCTGGCGTGGTTTCAATAACTGACATATAAGAAGCATTGCTGTCTTTATGGCCTTTGCTTACAGCCATACCACCTTAAAACTGCCTGATCTCAGAAGCTAAAAAGGGTAGGGCCTCGTTAGTACTGGGATGGGAGACTGCTTAGGAATACCAGGTGCTGTAAGCTTTTCCCAAGTTGAGGAAAACTGGTGAAATGTTTGTCAAATATCACTGAAAATATTTTTTTAACTTACCTAATTTATCTATCTATCTATCTATCTATCTATCTATCTATCTATCTATCTATCTATCTATCTATCTATCTATCTATCTATCTATCAATCAATCAATCAATCAATCAATCAATCAATCAATCAATCAATCAATCAATCAATCAATCAATCAATCAATCAATCTATCTATCTATCTATCTATCTATCTATCTATCTATCTATCTATCTATCTATCTATCTGTCTATCTGTCTATCTGTCTATCTGTCTATCTGTCTTTCCATCTATCCATCTATCCATCTATCTGGCGTGGTTTCAATAACTGACGTATAAGAAGCATTGGTGTCTTCATGGCCTTTGCTTACAGCCATACCACCTTAAAACCACCCGATCTCGTCTGATCTCGGAAGCTAAAAAGGGTAGGGCCTGGTTAGTACTGGGATGGGAGACTGCTTAGGAATACCAGGTGCTGTAAGCTTTTCCCAAGTTGAGGAAAACTGGTGAAATGTTTGTCAAATATCACTGAAAATATTTTTCAACATACCTAATAATTTATCTATCTATCTATCTATCTATCTATCTATCTATCTATCTATCTATCTATCTATCTATCTATCTATCTATCTATCTATCTATCTATCTATCTATCTCTCTCTCTCTCTCTCTCTCTCTCTCTCTCTCTCTCTCTCTCTCTCTCTCTCTATCCATCCATCCATCCATCTATCTAGCTATCTATCTATTGAAGGAAATGCAGTCATTAATGTGTTCTTTAAATTGATGAAGGAAGAGAAAGATATTGTTCACAATACGTTTATTGATAATTACCTTCAGGCACAATACATGGGACACAGCGAGATCTCGGGCTCAACCATCAGACTGTCCGGGAGGACCAGGCATCAGAGCGGAAGAGCGCCGAGTCCCCAAAAACATTGGTTTATAAGCATTTTCTTTCACCCCTCCCTTCACAGTGTGGATGCCACAAGTTGTTTTTACCGAAGCTGAACACATCTCTATTGTTCTGTCCCGGGAAGATTTGTGATCTTATAATGGAACAAGGCCTTACATCTTCCCGGCTTTAAACTAGTGACTTCTTGATTTACGACCTTCTCCAGCTGGTTTTCCTCTAAGATTCCCTAACTCCCCTCTCCAGCATGGCGTTATCTGCCTGTGAACCAAGGTCAGTTGTCTGCTTATTCCTAAGACTCAATAGTTCAATTGTTCTGCCTCACACACCAGATGGTTCTTACATATATATAACAGTTCTGAGCAGAAGAGATACAAACGGATTATACTGCTATGCAAACTAATGTGTTGATCACTCATAACACTGGTTTCTTCCTTTATTAACCCTCTGAAAAATCATGTTGACATCACTGGTGTTGCTCATAACTAGTTTTCCTGGTATTTATCAGACAGATCATTTTCTGTTCAGCTTGGAGAAACCTCTTCCTCTTGTGCTGCTCTTTGTTGTGGTGTCCCTCAAGGCTCTGTTTTGGGTGGCCTTAATGTTAACTTTCATTTTTATGAAGACGACACACAACTGAACTTCCCTATAAAGCCTTGCTCTACGGACTCTGCCTCTATCCTGTCCTGCCTCACAAAAGTAAAGAACCAAAGTCCAAAACCTTTTTACAGCTGAACGGTTTAAAACCTGAAATCATTTTGATCGCCCCCAATGGACCCAGTTCTGGTGGTTTTAACAACCTTTGCTCTAGTCTTGGTAGCTCATTGAGCAATATTTTAAAAGAGGCCCACAATTTAGGTGTGGTGTTCGACTCCGACCTGTCCTTTGACTGTCAGGTGACCAAGGTAGTCCAATCCTGCTTTGTTCAGCTGAGACGACTAGTCAAGATCAGATCATTCCTCTCCCCAGCAGACCTGGAGAAAGTAATACATGCCTTCATCTGGTCCAGGCTGGATTACTGTAACTCCCTTTATCCTGGCATCAGTAGGCTCAATGTTCAAAGACTGCAGCTGGAGCAGAATGCTGCTACCAGGTGTTTAACAGGCACCAGGAGGAGGGACCACATTTCACCAATCCCTTCTTCCTTTCACTGGCTGCCTGTCAGTTTTAAAAGATATTTTAAAATGCTACTGCTTGTTTTTAAAGCCTTGAATGGTCTGACTCCTCTATAGATCAAAGAACTGTTATGATAATAATAATTACTAGAGGTTTGTATTTCCAGAAGAAAATACAAATATGAATGCTGAAGGTTGAATAAAGCTGATCTCCTTTGATCTCAGCATCTCCATGGCTCCAGTGCTGAGATCATATCAGATTGAAGGAGATCATCGGCTGTTGCTGTGTAGATGCTAAGATCAAAGATTTTCTCCTGCTTTGATCTGCTCTGATCACCATGAGGTGCCTCTCCCATTTGCTTTTGTTTTTATTTCTTCTTATCTCTATTTTAAATGCTCTGTATTTTATTGGTGTACATTATATTGTGGTTTTAATCGAAAACCACTTTGTAACAGTTTAGAAAAGTAAATGAAGTAAATACAATTATTATGATGTTTGCTGGTTATGTAACCTCAGAGACTTTTCATACTTGATATGATCAAGATAAACAGCAGCTCCACCAGAGTATTTCTCTCTCTTTTCTTTTCTTTCTTCTGCCCTTGTCAACAATATTATGTGATTGAAAGCCTTCCGGAGTCAGAACACTTGTTGCTCTTCCAACAGGATTAGACCTGGAGTCTCCTCCTGTTGCTGCCTTTATTAGAAGTTGGCATGGCTGCTGTACACAACCGGGGGGGAACGCTGGAAGAGAGGGAGAGAGAAGAGAAGAGAAGAGAAGAGAAGAGAAGAGAAGAGAAGAGAAGAGAAGAGAAGAGAAGAGAAGAGAAGAGAAGAGAAGAGAAGAGAAGAGAAGAGAAGAGAAGAGAAGAGAAGAGAAGAAAAGAGAAGAGAAGAGAAGAGAAGAGAAGAGAAGAGAAGAGAAGAGAAGAGAAATTGGGGGGGGGGGGGTGCGCACAAACAATGCCCTTGTTCATGCTACATATATTATTTGCAGTTATCACACTGATCCAAATACTTTCCAACTGTTATTAGATTAACCAGCCTGAGCAGCTCTATCTAGACAGTAACATGAATTTCTAGATTAACCAGCCTGAGCACCTCTATCTCGACAGTAAGATGAAACAGGAACATGAATTAACAAAGAGGCAACAACAAAAGATGAGCATGATTTCTAGAGTTTGAGCAAGTGATGAAAGACAACAAGCAACTTAAGCAACACCTTTCATGAGGAGTGGAAGTGTGTGTGTGTGTGTGTGTGTTTGTGGGGGGGGGTTATTCACTGGGTGTGGCCGGAACTGTTGTGGGGGGACCCGTAGCGACGAGGACCCGGGGAGGCCCCAGCGAACCACCCTCGAGAGCCACGCCCCCGCCAGAGAGCACCAGAGAGGAAGAATACATGACATAGAGAATCCAATGAATGTAGAACGAAGGAGATGGAAAATAAATACAAGAAATGTAAAAATAAGTTCAATCATATAATGAGAAAATGTAGGAAGAATTATTTTAAGAGAGTACCACAAAACAATAAAGACCATGTCAGCAGTAAATAGAAGGTTCTACATAGTAGTATTCAACAGGCTTCCAGTAAGGATACTGTAATTGAAAAGAAACACACTTCACAAACTACAGACCCACAATTCTCCCAAATCCTAGAAAAACTCTTCAACGACATACTAGATACATTCAGAGAAATGAACTCTAATTCATTAAATCTAGGTGAAACCAAAATCATGATATTTGGAAAATATGAAATAAATAAACAGGTAAAGGTTCAAGTAGAGGGTGTAGCTCGAGAAAAGATGATTGAAGACAAATTTCTCAAAAAATGTAAGGATGAGTACGAGCACATTACAACTCTACAAAGCTGATTTCCTTTGATCTGAGCGTCTCCATGGCTCCAGTGCTGATCTCCTATCAGATCAAAGGAGATCAGTGCCTTTTGCCATGGAGATGCTCAGATCCAAGATTTCCTCCGGCTTTGATCTCCGTTGATCTCCATCCGGTGCCTCTCCTATCCACTTTGTGATGAAAGGCTCATTATTGTTCTTTTTCACAACCTTGGTGATGACGTCATCATTAGATTCAGGTATGCTGAAGCAGGCAGAGAACTAAAACATGCAGGACACCAGCACTCTCTGACCCAGTTTGGACACCCTGATGTAGACCATCAAGAGACAGCTTAGTTTTATCCTACTGATGACGTGTTGCTGCAATAGTCATCTTGCTCAGTTTCAAGTTTCTTCCCACAAATAGCCTGAACAGGGACTTGAACCCTGGACCCTCAGATTAAAAGTCTGATGCTCTACCATCTGAGCTCCCTAGGCCTGCCAACACAGTGTTGTGTCTCCATATGATTCTCACTTATGAGTGAGACGAAGCAGATACTGATCCTGACCACCAAGGTGCAGAAGTGGAGACTCTTCTTGCTCGCTGTTTTGAAACTCAACAAATGTTTCGTCCATTGTTCCTTCCTGAAGATGCTGAAAAGCTCCGCTCTGGATTTGAAAACAATCAGGAAACATCTGAGCAGACTGCTGGCTGTATTGCATCATTTTTTCTCACTGCCTGATTGGCTGCAGGTGAGAAGTTTTGCTTCAGGAAAACAAGTTTTCTCTCCATTTGAAGCTGGAATGAAGAACTGCTTGGTTTTACAGCAAACCTGAACAGGGATTTTAATGGTAAGAACTGAGTCACTTTATTTACAAAGATACTTAAACTCAAAGTTAGGCTTCCTCCTGTCCCGTGCAGATGGCTAATTTGCATATTGCAGGACTGACTTCAGCAGACTCTAACCTTCAGTTGTGGATGAAGTTTATCTGCAGATACTTCTGGACAAGAAAACCCAGAAGTGGTCTTGAGTGAAAGCACTTTGGTGTCTGTTCACACTTCTCTTCAGGACTCGCCACATGTGATCTGATCACCTGAAACACATTGGAAGCCTGCTGGGCCCAGAACCCAGAGCTCCATGGATCCAGACCTTCCTCTGCTACTGACACTTTCTCTACGATGTCTTCCAGAACTTTCCTGATGATTCTATCTGCTAAATCTGTTTGCTGATGTCATAGTGATGTCATAAAAGAATGGGAGAGATTAAAGTGACAACATTTCTTTCTTCACTTTGATCTCCACTCGCTCTCTCTCTCTCTCTCTCAGCAACAACATTTCACATATATGGTACAAATCCAGGTTTTATACATTTTACACCTCATTTGGGTTTGAGGGAATCACATCCAGAACAAGATGGAACACAGGAGCCATCTTGGATGGTTCCACTGTCCTTTACAGAGATCTGGAACCTTTTGCATGACCAATCTGATTCTAGACAGACCTGAAAGCTAACGGAACAAATCATAATGCTAAAGTCTGAGTCAAAATGAAAGACTTGCTGAAGTGCTTCAGTTTGGTTCAATCAGTTATAAAGACACAAACTGGAAATTACAACGAGGTTTCTCTGATAAAAAGTCCATGAGGTGAAGAGCAGAGATCAGCCAAGCCTCCAACACAAAGTCTCAGTCTCTTTTGAAATTTAACACAAAGAGATCCTGGTTGATGACCAAAGTTAAAACCATTTGTAGAAGAGGGTCAAGGTAACTCCAAGGGCTCATCTGGGAATCGAAACCCACAACCTCTGACACCCAAAGTGAGAATCATACTCCTAGACCAACGAGCCGACAGGTTCAAGAAGCTAAAGGACTCAACTGATTGTCCTAAATAAGTCAGGAGATCAGGACTCCTGACAGCCTTGACAGAGCTCATGGAATGACCACATCCTGACAAAAGTAAATGAAAACATTAGTCATGGCCGACCTTGAAGAAATGAAGCTGAAAGTTCAACTGCTATTGGAGGATTTGTACCTTTATGGTCCATTTGACCTGAAGCAGTTTTCAGGTTTGTGAGTGAGTTCTGTCAGAGCCTCTGAAGCTCGTGTGTCTCCATCAGGATTCATTTTAATACATGGCTTACTGCCATGAGGACAAGTTCTCTTTGAAATTTAAAATGGAAACGGGTCTGATCTGATGTGTCAGCATTGGTGCTTCAGTGGTAGAGTTGTCCCCTGCCATGCTGGAGGCCTGGGTTTGATTCCAAGTCAATATAGCTAATAATTACAATACAGCCATTTATAATAGTGGTGCCTTGCTCATGCAGTGTGAGCAATCCACCACAACAATCCCTTAACTCCATCAGGAGAGTGAACCCCAGTCTCCTGTGTGACAGGTGGAGATACTCACAAGTAGTGATGCTAAATGAAGCCTCATGAACCATGTTCTTAATTTTCACCACTAGATGGCACTGTTGGTTTGAAGATAGATCCTGAAGCACTGGCAATGAAGTGTGTTTTAAATGTTTGTGGAAGAGACAGCGCCATCTAGTAGCTACAGAAAATAAAGACAGATGTTCATTAAGCTTCATTTGGCCAGTATGGGGATTGAACCCATGACCTTGGTGTTATTAGCACCACACTCTGACCAACTGAGCTAACCGGCCCACGATGGTGAAAACATCTACTTTCAGTGATTCAGAGAGGGGAATGGGTGTAATTACCCACACGGCCACTAGAGGCGTTTGGTGCGCTCTGCCTGGGATAGTGTGACCTCACTGGGCTCCGTCCACAGCTCGTTAGGCCTGCTGGAGCGCACCGGGCTTCACGTAGCTGAGAAATCCGAGCGGCAGTGAACTACACACGTTCCCAGGGACACAGTGAAAAGAGGTGATCGGGAACAGCTGAGAGAAGAGAGAGAGAGAGAGAGAGAGAGAGAGAGAGAGAGAGAGAGAAGTCTGACTGAGTGCACAAGTACGACCACCTTATCTTCCTCACAGAGCCCAGATCAGCCGTTCAGGCAGATTAGAGCTGAGGAGGGGGAGGCTCCATGATTCCTGTGCAACACAAACTGCTGGGAAACAAGGGATCGGCGTCCCGGAGTTTCAAGCACAACAATAAACACACAGCAATAATAAAATCTGTTTTTTCTACTTCCTGCCCAGACTCTAAGCCTTACTTGGTTGGACGAGGGTGAAGTGTGTTTCGGTGGCCAGTTAAAATCCCTGGATTTGTGGCGGCGGGCATTTCTCTGGCGTCCCAGAGGGAAGAAAACCTGAGTTAAACTCCGGCCTCTAAACACGGGGGAATCCGCAGTGTGATCGGGGAGTGATCAGGAGCTTCTTGTGAAGGGGGGGAGCAGAAATGAGGCTGCTATGTTTCTATGTTTCTATGTTGCTATAGGAGCGATCTTCTATTGGCCTGGGAGGAGAGGTTACCAGCACATCACTCCGTGTGTTTTTCTGTGTGCAGTAATCAGTGCTAAGGTGTTAGCGAGGTATGGTCAAGCCTATATGACCTCAGGGGAGAGGTTACCAGCACATCACCCTGGAGGTTTTCTGTGCATCAGACGGGGCTAAAGTGTCAGCTTGGTGTGGTCAAGCTGGTTGGTGAGAGCTGCAGTCGGGTCTGGAACCGGATCGTGGGGTTCCGGAACCTTTCTGCAGTGCGATGAGTGAACCCACGTTGTCCTTTCAGCAACTTTTATGGTGGTGTGAGTGGTCAGCTGGATCTGGATTGGCCCCTACCACCTCCAAAGGAGGCGCTGTGGCTTAGCTGGTCAAAGCACCTGTCTAGTAAACAGGAGGTCCTGGGTTCAAATCCCAGCAGTGCCTCACAACATTAATTCACTTCATCTTTACTTGTATAGTACCAAATACAACACAGTCATTTCTTGATGTTTTTACAGGAGAAACCCAACAAGTCCACATCATCAAGCATGAGGGTGACGGTTTGGTACAGTACTTTCAGTACGATCCACAACTTCAGTCAGTGAAAACACATGAAAACCCGTACTGTATCATAAAGTACTGGCACATACTGAGTGGTGGAAACGATTTATTTGAAACAGGATAAGTATGAAAGAGTTGGTGACAGGGTGAAGCTCCCAAGGAGCTGATGGGGTCAAAGATCATGGTCTAGATCAGGGGTCTCAAACTCAGTTCCTGGAGGGCCTCAGCCCTGCATGTTTTCCACGTCTCCCTGCTTCAACATGGCTGATTGCAATGAGTGGCTCCTTATCCAGCTTTGTGCTGAATGTGGTGATGAACCATTCAGGAGTGTTAAAGAAGGGAGACATAGAAAACATGCAGGGCTGAGGCCCTCCAGGAGTTTGAGACCTCTGCTCTAGATCCACAGTGGTAACCACCTTACTTTGAGATTTACTTTGATCTTGACTCAAATTAAGGTCAAAATCAAAGTGACAGTAGAATTTATTTTTCAAATTAAAGTGAACATCAAAATGGGATTTTTTCTTTTTTTAAATTAAAGTGAAAATGTTTTTTTTTCAAATTAAAAGTGAAGAGTGTCAACAACAGTCCTTGTCAGGTGGAAGTGGTCAAGCTCAAATGTTATCAATGAATGGAAACAGATCAAATCTTGGTCAGGAACAATAGACTGGAGCGGCGTGTTGTCTTGGCCCACGCACTCGTCCAAAGATAGAGTTTCTAGTCAGACAAGCAAAGCTTCCTTCAATTGGATCTCATGGCAGGGTCCTTCTCTAGACAAAATGTCCTCAATGTCCTGAATGACAGTTTCATGGATGGATGGATGATGGATGAATGATGGATGTATGACGGATTGGATGGATGAATGACGGATGAATGACAGTTTCCTGGATGGATGACGGATGGATGGATGGAAGGATGATGGATGGATCAGAGATGGATGGCACACATCTCTCACACCCAAGTGCGATTAGTGGAAGAGCATTTTTTTTATTTTCAAATTAAAATCAAGAACAAAGTGATACAGTATGAAGGAGTTGGTGACACAGTGAGGGTCAAAGATCACACCACAATGGTGACCACTCCATTGTAGGACTTGTACCTGCAACCTTCAGATCACAAGTCTTCTGTCCTTGAGGACACCACTGTCTGAAAACAGAGCTCCGCCCAACGTGGGGCTCGAATCCACGACCCTGAGATTAAGAGTCCCATGCTCTACCGACTGAGCTAGCCAGGCTACTTGTTCTATGACCATGGAAGGTTCACTGTAATATCCTACACATGAGACGACCACTGCTCACTGTGGCTGGCTCACATTGTAGAAATGCCTTTGTTGTCAGTGTTTCTGCTGCTGTTGTCAAACTGTCAATAGTAAGAGAAACATGAAAATCTGCCAACTAAATGGACAAAGCTCAGATCCTGAGAGAAGCTGAAGTCAACATTCTTTACACCTTTTTTCATTGTCATGTTGCGTCTCTTCACTTTTGCACTGAAGCGGACGTAGCTTCTACGTCACCAGATAACATCTACAACATGTGCAAACTGAGTGAACTGAGGCGAGTACTGAGGTACTGAACTGAACTGTACAGACACATTTTGTACAGTGGAAACGGGGCTGAACAGTCACGAGTCACATGGACACTCACCTTGGCGAACACTTTGTGACCTGAGAGGGAGTGATTGGGAAGAACGTCTGTCCTGAAAGGACGTTTCTGATCTGAACCTGAGGGTGATCAGGAACCACACACAGAAATCTGAGGACAAAAGTCCAATGAAGACGTGTTCTCCTCTTCAGAGGGTCTTGTCATGAGGACAAGTTGAGAACTAGTAAATCTGAGGAGTTCAGTTGTCTCAGATCTGTAATGAAAGACTGATTCATTTTATTACATGAGGAACTTATTAGAAAGAACCTTTTGGACATTGAACAGTCTGAGAGTCCAAACTCCTTTGTGCTCACATCTTCAGCTCTGTAATGAAAGAGTGACTTTTTTCATTGATTGATTTATTTCTTGTTGACATCACTGGTGTTGCTCTTAACTAGTTTTCCTGGTATTTATCAGACAGATCATTTTCTGTTCAGCTTGGAGAAACCTCTTCCTCTTGTGCTGCTCTTTGTTGTGGGGTCCCTCAAGGCTCTGTTTTGGGTGGCCTTAATGTTAACTTTCATTTTTATGAAGACGACACACAACTGAACTTCCCTATAAAGCCTTGCTCTACGGACTGTGCCTCTATCCTGTCCTGCCTCACAAAAGTAAAGAACCAAAGTCCAAAACCTTTTTACAGCTGAACGGTTTAAAACCTGAAATCATTTTGATCGCCCCCAATGGACCCAGTTCTGGTGGTTTTAACAACCTTTGCTCTAGTCTTGGTAGCTCATTGAGCAATGTTTGAAAAGAGGCCCACAATTTAGGTGTGGTGTTCGACTCCGACCTGTCCTTTGACTGTCAGGTGACCAAGGTAGTCCAATCCTGCTTTTCTCAGCTGAGACGACTAGTCAAGACCAGGTCATTCCTCTTCCCAGCAGACCTGGAGAAAGTAATACATGCCTTCATCTGGTCCAGGCTGGATTACTGTAACTCCCTTTATTCTGGCATCAGTAGGCTCAATGTTCAAAGACTGCAGCTGGAGCAGAATGCTGCTACCAGGTTTTTAACAGGCACCAGGAGGAGGGACCACATTTCACCAATCCCTTCTTCCTTTCACTCGCTGTCTCTCAGTTTTACAAGAGATTTTAAAATGCTACTGTTTGTTTTTAAAGCCTTGAGTGGTCTGACTCCTCCAGATATCAGAGACCTGTTATGATAAAAATAATAACTAGATGTTTGTATTTCCAGAAGAAAATGCAAGTGTGAATGCTGAAGATTGAATAAAGCTGATTTCCTTTGATCTCAGCGTCTCCATGGCTGCAGTGCTGATCTCTTATCAGATCAAAGGAGATCAGTGCCTTTGGCCATGGATATGCTCAGATCAAAGATTTCCTCCAGCTTTGATCTCCGTTGATCTCCATCCGGTGCCTCTCCCATCCACTTTGTACTGAAAGGCTCGTTATTGTTCTTTTTCACAACCTTGGTGATGATGTCATCATTAGATTCAGGTATGCTCAAGCAGGCAGAGAACTAAAACATGCACTCAGTTTGGACACCCTGATGTAAACCATAAAGAGACACGTTAGTTTTATCCTGCTGCAATAGTTATTCTGTTCAGTTTGAGGTTTCTTTCCAGAAGGAGCCTGAACAGGGACTTGAACCCTGGACCCTCAGATTAAAAGTCTGATGCTCTACCATCTGAGCTACCCAGGCCTGCCTACACAGTGTTGTGTCTCCATATGACTCTGACTTATGAGCACCCAAGCTCCTGGTTTTACAGGTGAGTCTTGGGTCACAACAGGTGAACTTGGAACAGAGTTTGTAAATGCTATCTCCTGTTTCACTAAGATTGGTGCCATGTAGCCAGTCAAGGTCTGAAGAACTTCTTCATGAGGTTTAGAAAAAGCTCTAAGTTGTGGAATAATATATTGCCGTCCATATATTAATTCAAATGGAGTAAACCTTTCCCTGTGGGTGTTACTCTCATGTGTAACTTTACTAATGGTAAACATTGTACCCAGTTCATGTTTGTTTCTTCCATTGTTTTCTTAAGTTTATTTCTAAGAATACCATTATGTCTTTCCACTAACCCTGCTGATTGTTGATGGTCAGCGCAATGGTTTTTTAACTGGATGTCAAAATGTTTTCTTATTTGTTTTATTACTTCCTTCACAAAATGAGTACCTTTATCACTGTAAAGTTTTTCTGGTATGCCAAACCGGAGTATTATTCCTTTCACCAAGGCTTTAGCCACTGTTGATGCATCTGGTGTGTTTGTTGGAAACACTCCAACCCCTTTAGAGAAAGAGTATTATCACTAAACAGTATTTTTACCTTCACATTTGGATAGTTCAATACAGTCCATGCATACTTGTTGAAATGGATATTGTGGTTCTGGAAATGTAGCTCATTTTGGTCTCATGGCACCCTGCGAGTTATGTTTAGCACATATTGGTCATTGTGAACAACTTATTTTACAATAATTTAAGAATCCATATGTTGTGAGTACTTGATTGATATAGATACCTTCCCTCCTGTTGAGACATGAGATCCTCCATGGCTCATTAAAGCAACAGATCATAAACTAGCTCTAAGTTAAAGTGCTTTCGCTTCGTTGAAGTTCTATATAGATTATGTCTGAACATGATTACTTTGTTTCAGCAGAGGTAATCTATTATCCACAAATTTATTTTTTTTGAGAATCATCTTATTAGTTTCTTAATTTGAGGGTTGTTGTTTTTTTTAAGATGGCTGTTTCCAAGCTTCATCTAATGTTTAGTTTAGTTTAGTTTAGTTTAGTTTAGCCACCACGTTATCTATTGTTCATTTTATACCCATTTTCTTTTCTTTCTTTTTTTTTCTTTTTTCTGGACATTTGCAACAGGTCATGAATTTCATTGCATATATCAAAAATCGAATTAGATCCACCAAATCTCTAGTTTAAACTCATGTTGACGTGTTCCCACTGGAACGTTCTCACCACCGTGTGTGTAGTTGCATCCCTTCTTTCTCTAACTCTGTATGTGTGTGTTCATGGTCTGACCTTGGCACAATCGAGTGCATTTCACCTCGCGTCAGGGCAGGTCGTCGTCACGTCCTCGTCACTTTACACTGAGACACCGCTGGATATCTACCACCCAACTTTAGTAGCAGAAAAATGCCTATTCAGCGTTAAGGAAAGTAGACCCGATATTGTTTGTCCAGAATATTATATTCACTTTGACCTCCCTGAAACAGGGTAACCTTAAATACCAACACCGAGTAAGGACAACTTTGACCCGATATCATTTGTCTGGAATAAGCTGGTCTTCACTTTGACCTCACTGTGCAGCCTTACTCCCCCTATGGACGGATGTCCACACCGTCCCACCCATACAAGAGGATCTTTCATACAAAAGAGAACTCACTCAGTCTCAGTTGATCCTGGATCTGTCTCTGTTTGTTTACTTTTGTTGGGATTCCGTCCCCCTCTCACCTCCAGTGGATCTGTCCTACAACAATTCAGCTGGAGGACATTTTGTAGGAAAAGCCTGAGCTGCACGTTTCAGCTCCGATCCTGGAGACGAGAGGGACGTTGGAATCCGGCTCCAAGGACCAAGTTGTCAGGAGACTTTTCCTGGTAAGAAAACCTCATGGAGACAGAAAACACAGGAATCAGACTGAGAGCCGTTTGAGAAAGTTTAAGACCATTTTATTACATTATTCTTGCAAGAAGAGACAAAGTCCCGGTCCAACCTCTGCATGATTGTCCAGGAGTTTGTCTCACTCTGAAGTCAGACAGTTCCTTCTTAAAGGCTGAAACTGTTTTGATTCTGCATTGAAGGACACCAAAAGCAGCTCAGAGGTTTGAACAGTGCCGACACAGGTCATCCCTGAACACAGACTGAACATTACACACCATTCTTTATCAGACTAAACAAGATTTCCATAACACAACCTCATAACAACATTTTAAACAACTATATTCTGGCCTAAAACACTCTTAAAACTACACTCTGTTAAACAATGACGCTAAGATTTCAGATTTTTCACTCACCGTTGTGTGTTTCCTCCTTTGGCTTCTCTTGCCAAATGCATTATGGGTAAATTGGCTTCCCAAGCCTACACAGATCCGTGTCGATGCATCCTCGATAAAGTCGGCAGAGCGAGGACACACAGGTACACGAGAACACAAGTACGGACAGTATAGGTATTGGAAAACTGCCCCTGTTTTGATGACTTGTGGCTTGAGTGTTGTTGAATTTGTGTCTTTGGTTTTAATAAACATTTAAAAGTAACATCAAATTGTATATGATACAAGCAAAGGTGGAGAATACAAGACCTCCGACAGGTAATGCAGCACTAAAAGTGTGCTGAAGGGGGCGCTGTGGCTTAGCTGGTCAAAGTACCTGTGTAGTAATCAGGAGATCCTGGGTTCAAATACCAGTAGTCCCTGACAACGTTACATTTATGAAGTGACTGGGAGAGATCATAGCTTGAGCTTTACTTTGAAAGCTCAAACGGAAGGAAGTTGATGTCGAATACAGCTCTTAAAACTTCACTCGTACATTTGATCACAAATGTCGTTCTATTTAAATAATGACTTTGATTTTCAAAACAAACTGAATCTTTCAAAAATACAAACTATATAATGCAACAATACTCAGATTTTAATTTACATAATACTGGTAATACAAAATGTGATTTATGTAATTGTATTTGATAGGATAAACCTAACAAATTAAAATTACATTTTAAAACAGGTTTGATTAGACCACAAACTATATAATAATGACAAATCAATAATTATACAGGTTGTTTGACTTAACAGACAGCTTGTGACCTGTCTCTTTCAACTGACTCTAGATGTCTTAGATGTCCATCAATTTTATGTGTCATTTGTCAACTAGTTCTGGCTGTCAAATAGACGTCCAGAATTACGGCCTGGATTGATGGACGGTCTTGGACGTCTATAAATGTCACTAGCTCAGTGGGTTTGATCTGCAACAGAAGCTGATCTCCTTTCAATCTGCTTTGATCTGCTGTGATCTCAGCACTAGAGATGCCATGGAGCCATGGACAGGCTGAGATCAAAGGAGATTTATTCAAAGGAGAAAGCAGCTTTATTCAGCCCCTTCAGCATTCACACTTGAATTTTCTTCTGGAAATGCAAACCTCTAGTTAAAGTAGACTTCCTGTTTGATGGCGAATATTAAAGTTTAAGGCGTGGCCACAAAAGCAAATTGCAGATTTCCTGTAGGATTTAGATGAGGAGTGTCAACACGTGATTTTTAGATCTTGATGAGATGAACAAGTGAGTTTTGGTTTGATCTCTATGACATTCCTACTGGCCGTGGTGTATCGTTTCATCCATCCATCCATCCATCCATCCATCCATCCATCCATCCATCCATCCATCCATCCATCCATCCATCCATCCATCCAACAATCATCCATCCATCCATCCATGCATCCAACCATCATCCTTCCTTGCTTCCATCCATCCATTCATCACCCATCCACCAATCCATCCTTCCTGATCCATCAATCCCTCTACCAATCATCCTTCCATCCATCTCTCATCCATCTGTCATCCATCCATCCATCTGTCATCCATCCATCCTTCCTTTCATCCATCAATCCATTGTTCCATCCATCCATCATCCATCAATTCATATACCTTCCTTCCTTCATCAATTCATCCATCATCCATCCATCCATCCATTTATCAATCTGTCATCCATCCATCATTCCTCCATCCATCCATCTACCAATCCATCCATCCATCCATTTATCAATATGTCATCCATCCGTCATTCATCCATCCATCCATCTACCAACCCATCCTTCCGTCCATCCTTACATCCATCATTCCATCCATTTGCCATCCATCCATCCATCTATAAATCCATCCTTCCTCATCCATCCATCCATCTACCAATCCATCGTTCAATCCATCCATATGTCATCTATCCATCCATCCATCCATCAATCATCCATTTACCAATCCATCCTTCCTCACCCATCCATCCATTCATCTATCAATCCATCCTTCCATCTATCAATCCATCCATCATCCTTCCTTCCATCCATCATCCATCCATTCATCCATCATGCATCCATCATCTACCAATCCATCATTCGATCCATCAATCGATCGAACAATCCATCCATCATCCTTCCTTCCATCCATCCATCCATCCATCCATCCATCCAGCAATCCATCATTCATCCAACCATCCATCCATCCCTCCCTCCATCCATCTATTCATCAACCTTCCTTCCATCCATCCATCATCCATCCATCCATCAATCTGTCATCCATCCATCCATCATTCATCCATTCATCCATCCATCTACCAATCATTCCGTCCATCCATCCTTCCATCATCCATCCATTCATCATCCATCTACCAATCCATCCCTCCTTCCTTCCTTCCTTCCTTCCATCCATCATCCATCCATTCATCCATCATGAATCCTTCATCTACCATTCCATCCTTCGATCCATCAATCCATCGATCATCCTTCATTCCATCCATCCATCCATCCATCAATCATCTATCCGTCATTCATCCATTCATCCCACCCTCCATCCATCATCCATCAACATTCCTTACATCCACCCATCCATCATCCATCCATCCATCAATCTGTCATCCATCTGTCATTCATCCATTCATCCATCCATCTACCAATCCATCCTTCCATCATCCATCCATTCGTGATAACTTTACGTAGAATTATTCCAACATACTCTATGTCGACATGCACTATGTCTACATGCTCTATGTCTATATACTCTATGTCTATATGCTATATGTCTACTTGCTCTATGTCTATATTGTCTATGTCTATATGCTCTATGTCTTTATGCTCTAGGTCTACATGCTCTATGTCTACTTGCTCTATGTCTATATGCTCATATGTCTACATGCTTTATGTCTATATGCTCTATGTCTAAATGCTCTATATCTATATGCTCTATGTCTACTTGCTCTATATCTATATGCTATATGTCTATATGCTCTATATCTTTATGCTCTATGGCTACATGCTCTATGACTACTTGCTCTATTTCTATATGCTCGATGTCTATATGCTCTATCTCTACATGTTCTATGTCTACGTACTCTATGTCTATATACTCTATGTCTATATATGCTCTATGACTATATACTATTTGTCTACATGCTCTATGTCTACATGCTATATGTCTATATACTCTATGTCTATATGCTCTATCTCTACATGCTCTTTGGCTACGTACTCAATGTCTATATGCTCTATGTCTATATGCTCTATGTCTTCATGCTCTGTGTCTACATACTCTATGTCTACATACTCTATGTCTACATGCACTATGTCTACATGCTCTATGTCTATATACTCTATGTCTATATACTATATGTCTACATGTTCTATGTCTACATGCTCTATGTCTAAATGCTCTATGTCTATATACTCTATGTCTATATGCTCTATGTCTTAATGCTATATGTCTACATGCTCTGTGTCAAAATACTCTATGTCTATATGCTCGGTGTCTATATGCTCTATGTCGACATGCTCTATGTCTACATGCTCTATGTCTACATATTCTATGTCTATATGCTCTATGTCAACATTCTCTATGTCTATATGCTCTATGTCTATATACTCTATGGCTACATGCTCTATGTCTACATGTTATATGTCTATATACTCTATGTCTATATGCTCTATCTCTACATGCTCTATGTCTACATACTCTATGTCTATATGCTCTATCTGTACATGCTCTATGTCTACATACTCTATGTCAATATGCTCTATGACTAAATGCTCTATGTCTAAGTGCTCTATGTCTTAATACTCTATGTCAATATGCTCTATGACTACATGCTCTATGTCTACGTGCTCTATGTCTTTATACTCTATGTCTTTATGCTCTATGTCTACATACTCTGTCTACATACTATATGTCTATATGCTCTATGTCTACATACTCTATGTCTACATACTATATGTCTACAAACTATATGTCTACATGCTATATGTCTATATACTCTCTGTCTATATGCTCTATCTCTACATGCTCTTTGCCTACATACTCAATGTCTATATGCTCTATTTCTATATGCTCTATGTCTATATTCTCTATGTCTATATACTATATGTCTACTAGCTCTATGTCTACATGCTCTATATCTATATACTCTATGTCTATATGATCGGTGTCTATATGCTCTATGTCTACATGTTCTATGTCTACAAGACCTATGTCTATATATTCTATGTCTACATGCTCTATGTCTACAAGCTCTATGTCTATATGCTCTATGTCAAGAGTCTCTATGTCTACATGCTCTATGTCTACATGCTCTATGTCTAAATGCTCTATGTCTATATACTCTATGTCTATATGCTCTATGTCTTAATGCTCTATGTCTTTATGTTCTATGTCTATATGCTCTATCTCTACATGCTCTTTGGCTACATACTCAATGTCTATATGCTCTATGTCTATATGCTCTATGCCTACATGCACTAAGTCTACATGCTCTCTGTCTACATATATCTATGTCTATATACTATATGTCTACATGCTCTATGTCTATATGCACTATGTCTACTTGCTCTATGCCTTCTTGCTCTATGTCTATATGCTCGATGTCTACAAGCTCTATGTCTATATGCTCTATGTCAAGAGTCTCTATGTCTACATGCTCTATGTCTACATGCTCTATGTCTAAATGCTCTATGTCTATATACTCTATGTCTATATGCTCTATGTCTTAATGCTCTATGTCTTTATGTTCTATGTCTATATGCTCTATCTCTACATGCTCTTTGGCTACATACTCAATGTCTATATGCTCTATGTCTATATGCTCTATGCCTACATGCACTAAGTCTACATGCTCTATGTCTACATATATCTATGTCTATATACTATATGTCTACATGCTCTATGTCTATATGCACTATGTCTACTTGCTCTATGCCTTCTTGCTCTATGTCTATATGCTCGATGTCTATATGCTCTATGTCTACATGCTCTATGTCCACATGCTCTATGTCTACATGCTCTATGTCTATATGCTCTATGTCTACTTGCTCTATGCCTTCTTGCTCTATGTCTATATGCTCGATGTCTATATGCTCCATGTCCACATGCTCTATGTCTATATGCTCTATGTCTACATGCTCTATGTCTACTTGCTCTATGTCTATATACTCTATGTCTACATGCTCTATGTCTATATGCTCTATGTCTATATTAAGTGTGAATTCTCAAACACATTCTAACAATCCTCTTGTCTTGTGGATGTAAAGCATAACTAATCAGTCATTTCACACAATCATTACTACCACCAACTGTGCCTGGTTAGTACCCATTAGTACCCATTAGTACCCATTAGTACCCATTAGTACCCATTAGTGCCTGTGGGATGCATGAAAACTGTAATAATTGGATTTATATAGTACTTTCTTCACGCTGACTCAAAGCACATCCAGAGACCATTATTCATTCATTCCAGTCCCACCAGTGATGCTAAGCTACGTTGTAGCCTTAGCTGCTCTGGGGCTGCTGACAGAGGCGTAGCTGCCATTTTGCACCAACAACCCCTCCGACCACCACCAACATTCATACGAGGCAATGTGGGTAAAGTGCCTTGCCCAAGGACACAATGACAATGCCTTTTTGATAGAGTGGGATTCAAACTGCCAACCCTCCAGTTATTGGACGACCGACTCTACCACTGAGCCACAATCACCCTTAAAGTATAAAACTCCATTGTGTTAGTATTTTGTTTAGCTCAGGGTTTGTTTTTGTACCTGATGGTCAGTAGTTCCATTTCTTCAGCGGAACAATGGAACTGCTGCTTTGATGGTCCATTACCAGAACACAAACCATCCATTACCAGAACACAAACCATCCATTACCAGAACACAAGTCATCCATTACCAGAACACAATCCATCCATTACCAGAACACAAACCATCCATCCATTACCAGAACACAATCCATCCATTACCAGAACACAAACCATCCATTACCAGAACACAAACCATCCATCCATTACCAGAACACAATCCATCCATTACCAGAACACAAACCATCCATTACCAGAACACAAACCATCCTTTACCAGAATACAAACCATCCATTACCAGAACACAAACCATCCATTACCAGAACACAAACCATCCATCCATTACCAGAACACAAACCATCCATTACCAGAACACACTCCATCCATTACCAGAACACAAACCATCCATCCATTGCCAGAACGCAATCCATCCATTACCAGAACACAAACCATCCATCCATTACCAGAACACAATCCATCCATTACCAGAACACAAACCATCCATTACCAGAACACAAACCATCCATTCATTACCAGAACACAAACCATCCATTACTAGACCACAAACCATCCATTACCAGAACACAATCCATCCATTACCAGAACACAAACCATCCATTTCCAGAACACAATCCATCCATTACCAGAACACAAACCATCCCTCCATTACCAGAACACAAACCATCCATCCATTACCAGAACACAATCCATCCATTACCAGAACACAAACCATCCATTACCAGAACACAAACCATCCATCCATTACCAGAACACAATCCATCCATTACCAGAACACAAACCATCCATTACCAGAACACAAACCATCCATTACCAGAACACAAACCATCCATTACCAGAATACAAACCATCCATTACCAGAACACAAACCATCGAGTGACAGGTTGGATTTTACTCCTGTCATTCCAGAATACTTCACAGCAAATACCCAGCTAAAGTCGTATTACTACAGAAGACTGTCCCCTGATGTTTCCTGCTGAATAGTTTGGACGTTTTTATATTTGGCCCAGATAGTACAGTTTGAAGATGACCTCCATTTCCAGAAGGTTAAATACTTTCTGCAATATTCCATCCAGCTGCTCTGAGAAATGAGTTCAATGAGATAGAAAACTCAAACCAGAATCTGGCTGTGATGATTCTCTTTCATTTTGTTGTCGGGGTTTTTTAAAATCCCTGTTCAGGTTTGCTGTAAAACCAAGCAGTTCTTCATTCAGCTTCAAATGGAGAGAAAACTGGTTTTCCTGAAGCAAAACTTCTCACCTGCAGCCAATCAGGCAGTGAGAAAATATCATGCAATACAGCCAGCAGTCTGCTCAGATGTTTCCTGATTGTTTTCAAATCCAGAGCGGAGCTTTTCAGCTTCTTCAGGAAGGAACAACGGACGAAACATTTGTTGAGTTTCAAAACAGCGAGCAAGAAGAGTCTCCACTTCTGCACCTTGGTGGTCAGGATCAGTGTCTGCTTCGTCTCACTCATAAGTGGGAATCATATGGAGACACAACACTGTGTTGGCAGGCCTGGGCAGCTCAGATGGTAGAGCATCAGACTTTTAATCTGAGGGTCCAGGGTTCAAATCCCTGTTCAGGCTGTTTGTGAGAAGAAACTTGAAACTGAGCAAGATGACTATTGCAGCAACACGTCATCAGTAGGATAAAACTAAGCTGTCTCTTGATGGTCTACGACAGGGTGTCCAAACTGGGTCAGAGAGTGCTGGTGTCCTGCATGTTTTAGTTCTCTGCCTGCTTCATCATACCTGAATCTAATGATGACGTCATCACCAAGGTTGTGAAAAAGAACAATAATGAGCCTTTCATCACAAAGTGGATGGGAGAGGCACCGGATGGAGATCAACGGAGATCAAAGCCGGAGGAAATCTTGGATCTGAGCATCTCCATGGCAAAAGGCATTGATCTCCTTTGATCTGATAGGAGATCAGCACTGGAGCCATGGAGACGCTCAGATCAAAGGAAATCAGCTTTGTAGAGTTGTAATGTGCTCGTACTCATCCTTACATTTTTCTAGAAATTTGTCTTCAATCACCTTTTCTCTATCTACACCCTCTACTTGAACCTTTACCTGTTTATTTATTTCATATTTTCCAAATATCATGATTTTGGTTTGACCTAGATTTAATGAATTAGATTTCATTTCTCTGAATGTATCTAGTATGTCGTTGAAGAGTTTTTCTAGGATTTGGGAGAATTGTGGGTCTGTAGTTTGTGAAGTGTGTCTGTTTTCAATAACGGTATCCTTACTGGAAGCCTGTTGAATGATACTATGTAGAACCTTCTATGTACTGCTGACATGGTCTTTATTGTTTTCTGGTACTTTCTTAAAAGAATTCTTCTAACATTTTCTCATCATATGAGTGAACTTTGTTTTACATTTCTTGGATTTATTTTCCATCTCCTTCGTTCATCATTTATTGGATTCTCTATGTCATGTATTCTTCTCCTTGGATGCATTTTTTAAGCCCTTTGTCATCCATTAAACATCTTTATATTCCACTTTTTCTCGTATTTATAAATGAGTTCCCAGTCATCTGATTGTACCTCAATAACTAGTTTTTCCAGGGACTGCTCTGTTTTGACTCATTTGTGTTGACATCTATCTGTTGTCTGTTTTAATGTTTCTGTGTTTTTTATTGTAAATAGTAAAAAAACTAAAACAAACAGACATGAAATCACTGATATCATTGACTAATACATCACTTACTTTGATATTATCTATAACATGTGTAAATAAATTATGACCCTCCAAACGACCCCCAGGAGGCCCGGCTGTTGTGTGTGTGTGTGTGTGTGTGTGTGGGGGTGTGTGTGTGTTTGGGCCTGGTTATAGGAGAAGTGAGGATGGAGCAGCCATTTACTGGTAAAACTAACTCACTAACATCTTGGTGAAAATAGAATATATGTTTTTTTCAAATTAAAGTGACAATGAAAGTGAGAACAGGAGTTCCCCCCTCACCTCCAGAGTGAACATAAGTCATGTCTGTATATTACATCCATCATCCATCCATCCATCCATCCATCCATCCATCCATCCATCATCCATCATCCATGATGTGATCCAGCAAACATGTCCAAGCAGTAGTGTTGTGTTGTTGCTTCTCATTGTCAATAGAACCATGAGAAAGTATGAGAGTGACTGATACGCTTGTATGATCACTGGACCTTTTGAAAGCAGTCAGACTCTCATACTGTACCAGTAGCATCTGTGTCATTCACAACCCGTCTCCATCTTAACTGGACTTTCTGTGTACACATATGATTTTGTGTTTTCATCTGTGGACTGGTGACTAGTGAGTGTGTTGCCTTCAGTGGCAAAGGGAAATAAAACCTCTGCATGAAGAGGAATCATGGAGCCTCCCCCTTCTCAGCTCCAAGTGTCCAAATCTGAACAGCTGGTCTGGGCTCTGAGTGGAAGCTGAGGTGGTCATGTGCCTGGGCCTCCAGACTGATCCACTCCACTCCAAGTCCAAGTCCGAGTGTAAAACTCAGTCTCAGTCTCAGTCTCTAGCTTTGTCCACTCTCTCTCTCTCTCTCTCTCTCTCTCGCTCTCTCTCACGGTGCAACCTCAGCTCCGCCCACTGCTCCCAGAGTCCAGATCCATATTTCACTTTCTCTTGTATTGTTTGATTGTACACTCATAGTGACAGGGCGTCTTTTCCTTTATAAATGAGTTCCCAGTCATCCGATTGTACCTCAATAACTAGTTTATCCAGGGATTCCTCTCTTCTGACTCATTTGTGATGATATCCATCTGTTGTCTCTTTTAATCTTTCTGTGGTTTTTATTGGAAATAGTAAAAAAACAAACAGACATGAAATCACTGATATCATTGACTAATAAGCCCTTGTACGTTTTCTTCATTTGACTTTTATTTGCTGATTGTTTCATCTGAATGTTTAATCTGTTCCACCTCTTTAAGCTACATCAATAACCAATGTAATACGCCCCCTGGATTTGGTCACCACAGTCACACGGTCAAAGAGCAAGTCAGCCTCGCTGCTGGCCCCTGCTGGCCGCGCCCCGTCACTATCTGTCAAATCCTGTTACAGAGTGCTCTGATGTCTGTGGGAAAAAACTTGAAACTGAGCAAGATGACTATTGCAGCAACACGTCATCAGTAGGATAAAACTAAGCTGTCTCTTGATGGTCTACGACAGGGTGTCCAAACTGGGTCAGAGAGTGCTGGTGTCCTGCATGTTTTAGTTCTCTGCCTGCTTCAGCATACCTGAATCTAATGATGACGTCATCACCAAGGTTGTGAAAAAGAACAATAATGAGCCTTTCATCACAAAGTGGATGGGAGAGGCACCGGATGGAGATCAACGGAGATCAAAGCCGGAGGAAATCTTGGATCTGAGCATCTCCATGGCAAAAGGCCCTGATCTCCTTTGATCTGATAGGAGATCAGCACTGGAGCCATGGAGACGCTCAGATCAAAGGAAATCAGCTTTGTAGAGTTGTAATGTGCTCGTACTCATCCTTACATTTTTCTAGAAATTTGTCTTCAATCACCTTTTCTCTATTTACACTCTCTACTTGAACCTTTACCTGTTTATTTATTTCATATTTTCCAAATATCATGATTTTTGTTTGACCTAGATTTAATGAATTAGATTTCATTTCTCTGAATGTATCTAGTATGTCGTTGAAGAGTTTTTCTAGGATTTGGGAGAATTGTGGGTCTGTAGTTTGTGAAGTGTGTCTGTTTTCAATAACGGTATCCTTACTGGAAGCCTGTTGAATGATACTATGTAGAACCTTCTATGTACTGCTGACATGGTCTTTATTGTTTTCTGGTACTTTCTTAAAAGAATTCTTCTAACATTTTCTCATCATATGAGTGAACTTTGTTTTACATTTCTTGGATTTATTTTCCATCTCCTTCGTTCATCATTTATTGGATTCTCTATGTCATGTATTCTTCTCCTTGGATGCATTTTTTAAGCCCTTTGTCATCCATTAAACATCTTTATATTCCACTTTTTCTCGTATTTATAAATGAGTTCCCAGTCATCTGATTGTACCTCAATAACTAGTTTTTCCAGGGACTGCTCTGTTTTGACTCATTTGTGTTGACATCTATCTGTTGTCTGTTTTAATGTTTCTGTGTTTTTTATTGTAAATAGTAAAAAAACTAAAACAAACAGACATGAAATCACTGATATCATTGACTAATACATCACTTACTTTGATATTATCTATAACATGTGTAAATAAATTATGACCCTCCAAACGACCCCCAGGAGGCCCGGCTGTTGTGTGTGTGTGTGTGTGTGTGTGTGTGTGTGTGTGTGTGTGTGTGTGTGTGTGTGTGTGTGGGGGGGTGTGTGTGTGTTTGGGCCTGGTTATAGGAGAAGTGAGGATGGAGCAGCCATTTACTGGTAAAACTAACTCACTAACATCTTGGTGAAAATAGAATATATGTTTTTTTCAAATTAAAGTGACAATGAAAGTGAGAACAGGAGTTCCCCCCTCACCTCCAGAGTGAACATAAGTCATGTCTGTATATTACATCCATCATCCATCCATCCATCCATCCATCCATCCATCCATCATCCATCATCCATGATGTGATCCAGCAAACATGTCCAAGCAGTAGTGTTGTGTTGTTGCTTCTCATTGTCAATAGAACCATGAGAAAGTATGAGAGTGACTGATACGCTTGTATGATCACTGGACCTTTTGAAAGCAGTCAGACTCTCATACTGTACCAGTAGCATCTGTGTCATTCACAACCCGTCTCCATCTTAACTGGACTTTCTGTGTACACATATGATTTTGTGTTTTCATCTGTGGACTGGTGACTAGTGAGTGTGTTGCCTTCAGTGGCAAAGGGAAATAAAACCTCTGCATGAAGAGGAATCATGGAGCCTCCCCCTTCTCAGCTCCAAGTGTCCAAATCTGAACAGCTGGTCTGGGCTCTGAGTGGAAGCTGAGGTGGTCATGTGCCTGGGCCTCCAGACTGATCCACTCCACTCCAAGTCCAAGTCCGAGTGTAAAACTCAGTCTCAGTCTCAGTCTCAGTCTCTAGCTTTGTCCACTCTCTCTCTCTCTCTCTCTCTCTCTCTCGCTCTCTCTCACGGTGCAACCTCAGCTCCGCCCACTGCTCCCAGAGTCCAGATCCATATTTCACTTTCTCTTGTATTGTTTGATTGTACACTCATAGTGACAGGGCGTCTTTTCCTTTATAAATGAGTTCCCAGTCATCCGATTGTACCTCAATAACTAGTTTATCCAGGGATTCCTCTCTTCTGACTCATTTGTAATGATATCCATCTGTTGTCTCTTTTAATCTTTCTGTGGTTTTTATTAGAAATAGTAAAAAAACAAACAGACATGAAATCACTGATATCATTGACTAATAAGCCCTTGTACGTTTTCTTCATTTGACTTTTATTTGCTGATTGTTTCATCTGAATGTTTAATCTGTTCCACCTCTTTAAGCTACATCAATAACCAATGTAATACGCCCCCTGGATTTGGTCACCACAGTCACACGGTCAAAGAGCAAGTCAGCCTCGCTGCTGGCCCCTGCTGGCCGCGCCCCGTCACTATCTGTCAAATCCTGTTACAGAGTGCTCTGATGTCTGTGGGAAAAAAACTTGAAACTGAGCAAGATGACTATTGCAGCAACACGTCATCAGTAGGATAAAACTAAGCTGTCTCTTGATGGTCTACGACAGGGTGTCCAAACTGGGTCAGAGAGTGCTGGTGTCCTGCATGTTTTAGTTCTCTGCCTGCTTCATCATACCTGAATCTAATGATGACGTCATCACCAAGGTTGTGAAAAAGAACAATAATGAGCCTTTCATCACAAAGTGGATGGGAGAGGCACCGGATGGAGATCAACGGAGATCAAAGCCGGAGGAAATCTTGGATCCGAGCATCTCCATGGCAAAAGGCCCTGATCTCCTTTGATCTGATAGGAGATCAGCACTGGAGCCATGGAGACGCTCAGATCAAAGGAAATCAGCTTTGTAGAGTTGTAATGTGCTCGTACTCATCCTTACATTTTTCTAGAAATTTGTCTTCAATCACCTTTTCTCTATTTACACTCTCTACTTGAACCTTTACCTGTTTATTTATTTCATATTTTCCAAATATCATGATTTTTGTTTGACCTAGATTTAATGAATTAGATTTCATTTCTCTGAATGTATCTAGTATGTCGTTGAAGAGTTTTTCTAGGATTTGGGAGAATTGTGGGTCTGTAGTTTGTGAAGTGTGTCTGTTTTCAATAACGGTATCCTTACTGGAAGCCTGTTGAATGATACTATGTAGAACCTTCTATGTACTGCTGACATGGTCTTTATTGTTTTCTGGTACTTTCTTAAAAGAATTCTTCTAACATTTTCTCATCATATGAGTGAACTTTGTTTTACATTTCTTGGATTTATTTTCCATCTCCTTCGTTCATCATTTATTGGATTCTCTATGTCATGTATTCTTCTCCTTGGATGCATTTTTTAAGCCCTTTGTCATCCATTAAACATCTTTATATTCCACTTTTTCTCGTATTTATAAATGAGTTCCCAGTCATCTGATTGTACCTCAATAACTAGTTTTTCCAGGGACTGCTCTGTTTTGACTCATTTGTGTTGACATCTATCTGTTGTCTGTTTTAATGTTTCTGTGTTTTTTATTGTAAATAGTAAAAAAACTAAAACAAACAGACATGAAATCACTGATATCATTGACTAATACATCACTTACTTTGATATTATCTATAACATGTGTAAATAAATTATGACCCTCCAAACGACCCCCAGGAGGCCCGGCTGTTGTGTGTGTGTGTGTGTGTGTTTGGGCCTGGTTATAGGAGAAGTGAGGATGGAGCAGCCATTTACTGGTAAAACTAACTCACTAACATCTTGGTGAAAATAGAATATATGTTTTTTTCAAATTAAAGTGACAATGAAAGTGAGAACAGGAGTTCCCCCCTCACCTCCAGAGTGAACATAAGTCATGTCTGTATATTACATCCATCATCCATCCATCCATCCATCCATCCATCCATCCATCATCCATCATCCATGATGTGATCCAGCAAACATGTCCAAGCAGTAGTGTTGTGTTGTTGCTTCTCATTGTCAATAGAACCATGAGAAAGTATGAGAGTGACTGATACGCTTGTATGATCACTGGACCTTTTGAAAGCAGTCAGACTCTCATACTGTACCAGTAGCATCTGTGTCATTCACAACCCGTCTCCATCTTAACTGGACTTTCTGTGTACACATATGATTTTGTGTTTTCATCTGTGGACTGGTGACTAGTGAGTGTGTTGCCTTCAGTGGCAAAGGGAAATAAAACCTCTGCATGAAGAGGAATCATGGAGCCTCCCCCTTCTCAGCTCCAAGTGTCCAAATCTGAACAGCTGGTCTGGGCTCTGAGTGGAAGCTGAGGTGGTCATGTGCCTGGGCCTCCAGACTGATCCACTCCACTCCAAGTCCAAGTCCGAGTGTAAAACTCAGTCTCAGTCTCAGTCTCAGTCTCTAGCTTTGTCCACTCTCTCTCTCTCTCTCTCTCTCTCTCTCGCTCTCTCTCACGGTGCAACCTCAGCTCCGCCCACTGCTCCCAGAGTCCAGATCCATATTTCACTTTCTCTTGTATTGTTTGATTGTACACTCATAGTGACAGGGCGTCTTTTCCTTTATAAATGAGTTCCCAGTCATCCGATTGTACCTCAATAACTAGTTTATCCAGGGATTCCTCTCTTCTGACTCATTTGTAATGATATCCATCTGTTGTCTCTTTTAATCTTTCTGTGGTTTTTATTGGAAATAGTAAAAAAACAAACAGACATGAAATCACTGATATCATTGACTAATAAGCCCTTGTACGTTTTCTTCATTTGACTTTTATTTGCTGATTGTTTCATCTGAATGTTTAATCTGTTCCACCTCTTTAAGCTACATCAATAACCAATGTAATACGCCCCCTGGATTTGGTCACCACAGTCACACGGTCAAAGAGCAAGTCAGCCTCGCTGCTGGCCCCTGCTGGCCGCGCCCCGTCACTATCTGTCAAATCCTGTTACAGAGTGCTCTGATGTCTGTGGGAAAAAACTTGAAACTGAGCAAGATGACTATTGCAGCAACACGTCATCAGTAGGATAAAACTAAGCTGTCTCTTGATGGTCTACGACAGGGTGTCCAAACTGGGTCAGAGAGTGCTGGTGTCCTGCATGTTTTAGTTCTCTGCCTGCTTCATCATACCTGAATCTAATGATGACGTCATCACCAAGGTTGTGAAAAAGAACAATAATGAGCCTTTCATCACAAAGTGGATGGGAGAGGCACCGGATGGAGATCAACGGAGATCAAAGCCGGAGGAAATCTTGGATCTGAGCATCTCCATGGCAAAAGGCCCTGATCTCCTTTGATCTGATAGGAGATCAGCACTGGAGCCATGGAGACGCTCAGATCAAAGGAAATCAGCTTTGTAGAGTTGTAATGTGCTCGTACTCATCCTTACATTTTTCTAGAAATTTGTCTTCAATCACCTTTTCTCTATTTACACTCTCTACTTGAACCTTTACCTGTTTATTTATTTCATATTTTCCAAATATCATGATTTTTGTTTGACCTAGATTTAATGAATAAGATTTCATTTCTCTGAATGTATCTAGTATGTCGTTGAAGAGTTTTTCTAGGATTTGGGAGAATTGTGGGTCTGTAGTTTGTGAAGTGTGTCTGTTTTCTATAACGGTATCCTTACTGGAAGCCTGTTGAATGATACTATGTAGAACCTTCTATGTACTGCTGACATGGTCTTTATTGTTTTCTGGTACTTTCTTAAAAGAATTCTTCTAACATTTTCTCATCATATGAGTGAACTTTGTTTTACATTTCTTGGATTTATTTTCCATCTCCTTCGTTCATCATTTATTGGATTCTCTATGTCATGTATTCTTCTCCTTGGATGCATTTTTTAAGCCCTTTGTCATCCATTAAACATCTTTATATTCCACTTTTTCTCGTATTTATAAATGAGTTCCCAGTCATCTGATTGTACCTCAATAACTAGTTTTTCCAGGGACTGCTCTGTTTTGACTCATTTGTGTTGACATCTATCTGTTGTCTGTTTTAATGTTTCTGTGTTTTTTATTGTAAATAGTAAAAAAACTAAAACAAACAGACATGAAATCACTGATATCATTGACTAATACATCACTTACTTTGATATTATCTATAACATGTGTAAATAAATTATGACCCTCCAAACGACCCCCAGGAGGCCCGGCTGTGTGTGTGTGTGTGTGTGTGTGTGTGTGTGTGTGTGTGTGTGTGTGTGTGTGTGGGGGTGTGTGTGTGTTTGGGCCTGGTTATAGGAGAAGTGAGGATGGAGCAGCCATTTACTGGTAAAACTAACTCACTAACATCTTGGTGAAAATAGAATATATGTTTTTTTCAAATTAAAGTGACAATGAAAGTGAGAACAGGAGTTCCCCCCTCACCTCCAGAGTGAACATAAGTCATGTCTGTATATTACATCCATCATCCATCCATCCATCCATCCATCCATCCATCCATCATCCATCATCCATGATGTGATCCAGCAAACATGTCCAAGCAGTAGTGTTGTGTTGTTGCTTCTCATTGTCAATAGAACCATGAGAAAGTATGAGAGTGACTGATACGCTTGTATGATCACTGGACCTTTTGAAAGCAGTCAGACTCTCATACTGTACCAGTAGCATCTGTGTCATTCACAACCCGTCTCCATCTTAACTGGACTTTCTGTGTACACATATGATTTTGTGTTTTCATCTGTGGACTGGTGACTAGTGAGTGTGTTGCCTTCAGTGGCAAAGGGAAATAAAACCTCTGCATGAAGAGGAATCATGGAGCCTCCCCCTTCTCAGCTCCAAGTGTCCAAATCTGAACAGCTGGTCTGGGCTCTGAGTGGAAGCTGAGGTGGTCATGTGCCTGGGCCTCCAGACTGATCCACTCCACTCCAAGTCCAAGTCCGAGTGTAAAACTCAGTCTCAGTCTCAGTCTCAGTCTCTAGCTTTGTCCACTCTCTCTCTCTCTCTCTCTCTCTCTCTCGCTCTCTCTCACGGTGCAACCTCAGCTCCGCCCACTGCTCCCAGAGTCCAGATCCATATTTCACTTTCTCTTGTATTGTTTGATTGTACACTCATAGTGACAGGGCGTCTTTTCCTTTATAAATGAGTTCCCAGTCATCCGATTGTACCTCAATAACTAGTTTATCCAGGGATTCCTCTCTTCTGACTCATTTGTGATGATATCCATCTGTTGTCTCTTTTAATCTTTCTGTGGTTTTTATTGGAAATAGTAAAAAAACAAACAGACATGAAATCACTGATATCATTGACTAATAAGCCCTTGTACGTTTTCTTCATTTGACTTTTATTTGCTGATTGTTTCATCTGAATGTTTAATCTGTTCCACCTCTTTAAGCTACATCAATAACCAATGTAATACGCCCCCTGGATTTGGTCACCACAGTCACACGGTCAAAGAGCAAGTCAGCCTCGCTGCTGGCCCCTGCTGGCCGCGCCCCGTCACTATCTGTCAAATCCTGTTACAGAGTGCTCTGATGTCTGTGGGAAAAAACTTGAAACTGAGCAAGATGACTATTGCAGCAACACGTCATCAGTAGGATAAAACTAAGCTGTCTCTTGATGGTCTACGACAGGGTGTCCAAACTGGGTCAGAGAGTGCTGGTGTCCTGCATGTTTTAGTTCTCTGCCTGCTTCATCATACCTGAATCTAATGATGACGTCATCACCAAGGTTGTGAAAAAGAACAATAATGAGCCTTTCATCACAAAGTGGATGGGAGAGGCACCGGATGGAGATCAACGGAGATCAAAGCCGGAGGAAATCTTGGATCTGAGCATCTCCATGGCAAAAGGCCCTGATCTCCTTTGATCTGATAGGAGATCAGCACTGGAGCCATGGAGACGCTCAGATCAAAGGAAATCAGCTTTGTAGAGTTGTAATGTGCTCGTACTCATCCTTACATTTTTCTAGAAATTTGTCTTCAATCACCTTTTCTCTATTTACACTCTCTACTTGAACCTTTACCTGTTTATTTATTTCATATTTTCCAAATATCATGATTTTTGTTTGACCTAGATTTAATGAATAAGATTTCATTTCTCTGAATGTATCTAGTATGTCGTTGAAGAGTTTTTCTAGGATTTGGGAGAATTGTGGGTCTGTAGTTTGTGAAGTGTGTCTGTTTTCTATAACGGTATCCTTACTGGAAGCCTGTTGAATGATACTATGTAGAACCTTCTATGTACTGCTGACATGGTCTTTATTGTTTTCTGGTACTTTCTTAAAAGAATTCTTCTAACATTTTCTCATCATATGAGTGAACTTTGTTTTACATTTCTTGGATTTGTTTTCCATCTCCTTCGTTCATCATTTATTGGATTCTCTATGTCATGTATTCTTCTCCTTGGATGCATTTTTTAAGCCCTTTGTCATCCATTAAACATCTTTATATTCCACTTTTTCTCGTATTTATAAATGAGTTCCCAGTCATCTGATTGTACCTCAATAACTAGTTTTTCCAGGGACTGCTCTGTTTTGACTCATTTGTGTTGACATCTATCTGTTGTCTGTTTTAATGTTTCTGTGTTTTTTATTGTAAATAGTAAAAAAACTAAAACAAACAGACATGAAATCACTGATATCATTGACTAATACATCACTTACTTTGATATTATCTATAACATGTGTAAATAAATTATGACCCTCCAAACGACCCCCAGGAGGCCCGGCTGTGTGTGTGTGTGTGTGTGTGTGTGTGTGTGTGTGTGTGTGTGTGTGTGTGTGTGTGTGGGGGTGTGTGTGTGTTTGGGCCTGGTTATAGGAGAAGTGAGGATGGAGCAGCCATTTACTGGTAAAACTAACTCACTAACATCTTGGTGAAAATAGAATATATGTTTTTTTCAAATTAAAGTGACAATGAAAGTGAGAACAGGAGTTCCCCCCTCACCTCCAGAGTGAACATAAGTCATGTCTGTATATTACATCCATCATCCATCCATCCATCCATCCATCCATCCATCCATCATCCATCATCCATGATGTGATCCAGCAAACATGTCCAAGCAGTAGTGTTGTGTTGTTGCTTCTCATTGTCAATAGAACCATGAGAAAGTATGAGAGTGACTGATACGCTTGTATGATCACTGGACCTTTTGAAAGCAGTCAGACTCTCATACTGTACCAGTAGCATCTGTGTCATTCACAACCCGTCTCCATCTTAACTGGACTTTCTGTGTACACATATGATTTTGTGTTTTCATCTGTGGACTGGTGACTAGTGAGTGTGTTGCCTTCAGTGGCAAAGGGAAATAAAACCTCTGCATGAAGAGGAATCATGGAGCCTCCCCCTTCTCAGCTCCAAGTGTCCAAATCTGAACAGCTGGTCTGGGCTCTGAGTGGAAGCTGAGGTGGTCATGTGCCTGGGCCTCCAGACTGATCCACTCCACTCCAAGTCCAAGTCCGAGTGTAAAACTCAGTCTCAGTCTCAGTCTCAGTCTCTAGCTTTGTCCACTCTCTCTCTCTCTCTCTCTCTCTCTCTCGCTCTCTCTCACGGTGCAACCTCAGCTCCGCCCACTGCTCCCAGAGTCCAGATCCATATTTCACTTTCTCTTGTATTGTTTGATTGTACACTCATAGTGACAGGGCGTCTTTTCCTTTATAAATGAGTTCCCAGTCATCCGATTGTACCTCAATAACTAGTTTATCCAGGGATTCCTCTCTTCTGACTCATTTGTAATGATATCCATCTGTTGTCTCTTTTAATCTTTCTGTGGTTTTTATTGGAAATAGTAAAAAAACAAACAGACATGAAATCACTGATATCATTGACTAATAAGCCCTTGTACGTTTTCTTCATTTGACTTTTATTTGCTGATTGTTTCATCTGAATGTTTAATCTGTTCCACCTCTTTAAGCTACATCAATAACCAATGTAATACGCCCCCTGGATTTGGTCACCACAGTCACACGGTCAAAGAGCAAGTCAGCCTCGCTGCTGGCCCCTGCTGGCCGCGCCCCGTCACTATCTGTCAAATCCTGTTACAGAGTGCTCTGATGTCTGTGGGAAAAAACTTGAAACTGAGCAAGATGACTATTGCAGCAACACGTCATCAGTAGGATAAAACTAAGCTGTCTCTTGATGGTCTACGACAGGGTGTCCAAACTGGGTCAGAGAGTGCTGGTGTCCTGCATGTTTTAGTTCTCTGCCTGCTTCATCATACCTGAATCTAATGATGACGTCATCACCAAGGTTGTGAAAAAGAACAATAATGAGCCTTTCATCACAAAGTGGATGGGAGAGGCACCGGATGGAGATCAACGGAGATCAAAGCCGGAGGAAATCTTGGATCTGAGCATCTCCATGGCAAAAGGCCCTGATCTCCTTTGATCTGATAGGAGATCAGCACTGGAGCCATGGAGACGCTCAGATCAAAGGAAATCAGCTTTGTAGAGTTGTAATGTGCTCGTACTCATCCTTACATTTTTCTAGAAATTTGTCTTCAATCACCTTTTCTCTATTTACACTCTCTACTTGAACCTTTACCTGTTTATTTATTTCATATTTTCCAAATATCATGATTTTTGTTTGACCTAGATTTAATGAATAAGATTTCATTTCTCTGAATGTATCTAGTATGTCGTTGAAGAGTTTTTCTAGGATTTGGGAGAATTGTGGGTCTGTAGTTTGTGAAGTGTGTCTGTTTTCTATAACGGTATCCTTACTGGAAGCCTGTTGAATGATACTATGTAGAACCTTCTATGTACTGCTGACATGGTCTTTATTGTTTTCTGGTACTTTCTTAAAAGAATTCTTCTAACATTTTCTCATCATATGAGTGAACTTTGTTTTACATTTCTTGGATTTATTTTCCATCTCCTTCGTTCATCATTTATTGGATTCTCTATGTCATGTATTCTTCTCCTTGGATGCATTTTTTAAGCCCTTTGTCATCCATTAAACATCTTTATATTCCACTTTTTCTCGTATTTATAAATGAGTTCCCAGTCATCTGATTGTACCTCAATAACTAGTTTTTCCAGGGACTGCTCTGTTTTGACTCATTTGTGTTGACATCTATCTGTTGTCTGTTTTAATGTTTCTGTGTTTTTTATTGTAAATAGTAAAAAAACTAAAACAAACAGACATGAAATCACTGATATCATTGACTAATACATCACTTACTTTGATATTATCTATAACATGTGTAAATAAATTATGACCCTCCAAACGACCCCCAGGAGGCCCGGCTGTGTGTGTGTGTGTGTGTGTGTGTGTGTGTGTGTGTGTGTGTGTGTGTGTGTGTGGGGGTGTGTGTGTGTTTGGGCCTGGTTATAGGAGAAGTGAGGATGGAGCAGCCATTTACTGGTAAAACTAACTCACTAACATCTTGGTGAAAATAGAATATATGTTTTTTTCAAATTAAAGTGACAATGAAAGTGAGAACAGGAGTTCCCCCCTCACCTCCAGAGTGAACATAAGTCATGTCTGTATATTACATCCATCATCCATCCATCCATCCATCCATCCATCCATCCATCATCCATCATCCATGATGTGATCCAGCAAACATGTCCAAGCAGTAGTGTTGTGTTGTTGCTTCTCATTGTCAATAGAACCATGAGAAAGTATGAGAGTGACTGATACGCTTGTATGATCACTGGACCTTTTGAAAGCAGTCAGACTCTCATACTGTACCAGTAGCATCTGTGTCATTCACAACCCGTCTCCATCTTAACTGGACTTTCTGTGTACACATATGATTTTGTGTTTTCATCTGTGGACTGGTGACTAGTGAGTGTGTTGCCTTCAGTGGCAAAGGGAAATAAAACCTCTGCATGAAGAGGAATCATGGAGCCTCCCCCTTCTCAGCTCCAAGTGTCCAAATCTGAACAGCTGGTCTGGGCTCTGAGTGGAAGCTGAGGTGGTCATGTGCCTGGGCCTCCAGACTGATCCACTCCACTCCAAGTCCAAGTCCGAGTGTAAAACTCAGTCTCAGTCTCAGTCTCAGTCTCTAGCTTTGTCCACTCTCTCTCTCTCTCTCTCTCTCTCTCTCGCTCTCTCTCACGGTGCAACCTCAGCTCCGCCCACTGCTCCCAGAGTCCAGATCCATATTTCACTTTCTCTTGTATTGTTTGATTGTACACTCATAGTGACAGGGCGTCTTTTCCTTTATAAATGAGTTCCCAGTCATCCGATTGTACCTCAATAACTAGTTTATCCAGGGATTCCTCTCTTCTGACTCATTTGTGATGATATCCATCTGTTGTCTCTTTTAATCTTTCTGTGGTTTTTATTGGAAATAGTAAAAAAACAAACAGACATGAAATCACTGATATCATTGACTAATAAGCCCTTGTACGTTTTCTTCATTTGACTTTTATTTGCTGATTGTTTCATCTGAATGTTTAATCTGTTCCACCTCTTTAAGCTACATCAATAACCAATGTAATACGCCCCCTGGATTTGGTCACCACAGTCACACGGTCAAAGAGCAAGTCAGCCTCGCTGCTGGCCCCTGCTGGCCGCGCCCCGTCACTATCTGTCAAATCCTGTTACAGAGTGCTCTGATGTCTGTGGGAAAAAACTTGAAACTGAGCAAGATGACTATTGCAGCAACACGTCATCAGTAGGATAAAACTAAGCTGTCTCTTGATGGTCTACGACAGGGTGTCCAAACTGGGTCAGAGAGTGCTGGTGTCCTGCATGTTTTAGTTCTCTGCCTGCTTCATCATACCTGAATCTAATGATGACGTCATCACCAAGGTTGTGAAAAAGAACAATAATGAGCCTTTCATCACAAAGTGGATGGGAGAGGCACCGGATGGAGATCAACGGAGATCAAAGCCGGAGGAAATCTTGGATCTGAGCATCTCCATGGCAAAAGGCCCTGATCTCCTTTGATCTGATAGGAGATCAGCACTGGAGCCATGGAGACGCTCAGATCAAAGGAAATCAGCTTTGTAGAGTTGTAATGTGCTCGTACTCATCCTTACATTTTTCTAGAAATTTGTCTTCAATCACCTTTTCTCTATTTACACTCTCTACTTGAACCTTTACCTGTTTATTTATTTCATATTTTCCAAATATCATGATTTTTGTTTGACCTAGATTTAATGAATAAGATTTCATTTCTCTGAATGTATCTAGTATGTCGTTGAAGAGTTTTTCTAGGATTTGGGAGAATTGTGGGTCTGTAGTTTGTGAAGTGTGTCTGTTTTCTATAACGGTATCCTTACTGGAAGCCTGTTGAATGATACTATGTAGAACCTTCTATGTACTGCTGACATGGTCTTTATTGTTTTCTGGTACTTTCTTAAAAGAATTCTTCTAACATTTTCTCATCATATGAGTGAACTTTGTTTTACATTTCTTGGATTTGTTTTCCATCTCCTTCGTTCATCATTTATTGGATTCTCTATGTCATGTATTCTTCTCCTTGGATGCATTTTTTAAGCCCTTTGTCATCCATTAAACATCTTTATATTCCACTTTTTCTCGTATTTATAAATGAGTTCCCAGTCATCTGATTGTACCTCAATAACTAGTTTTTCCAGGGACTGCTCTGTTTTGACTCATTTGTGTTGACATCTATCTGTTGTCTGTTTTAATGTTTCTGTGTTTTTTATTGTAAATAGTAAAAAAACTAAAACAAACAGACATGAAATCACTGATATCATTGACTAATACATCACTTACTTTGATATTATCTATAACATGTGTAAATAAATTATGACCCTCCAAACGACCCCCAGGAGGCCCGGCTGTGTGTGTGTGTGTGTGTGTGTGTGTGTGTGTGTGTGTGTGTGTGTGTGTGTGTGTGTGGGGGTGTGTGTGTGTTTGGGCCTGGTTATAGGAGAAGTGAGGATGGAGCAGCCATTTACTGGTAAAACTAACTCACTAACATCTTGGTGAAAATAGAATATATGTTTTTTTCAAATTAAAGTGACAATGAAAGTGAGAACAGGAGTTCCCCCCTCACCTCCAGAGTGAACATAAGTCATGTCTGTATATTACATCCATCATCCATCCATCCATCCATCCATCCATCCATCCATCATCCATCATCCATGATGTGATCCAGCAAACATGTCCAAGCAGTAGTGTTGTGTTGTTGCTTCTCATTGTCAATAGAACCATGAGAAAGTATGAGAGTGACTGATACGCTTGTATGATCACTGGACCTTTTGAAAGCAGTCAGACTCTCATACTGTACCAGTAGCATCTGTGTCATTCACAACCCGTCTCCATCTTAACTGGACTTTCTGTGTACACATATGATTTTGTGTTTTCATCTGTGGACTGGTGACTAGTGAGTGTGTTGCCTTCAGTGGCAAAGGGAAATAAAACCTCTGCATGAAGAGGAATCATGGAGCCTCCCCCTTCTCAGCTCCAAGTGTCCAAATCTGAACAGCTGGTCTGGGCTCTGAGTGGAAGCTGAGGTGGTCATGTGCCTGGGCCTCCAGACTGATCCACTCCACTCCAAGTCCAAGTCCGAGTGTAAAACTCAGTCTCAGTCTCAGTCTCAGTCTCTAGCTTTGTCCACTCTCTCTCTCTCTCTCTCTCTCTCTCGCTCTCTCTCACGGTGCAACCTCAGCTCCGCCCACTGCTCCCAGAGTCCAGATCCATATTTCACTTTCTCTTGTATTGTTTGATTGTACACTCATAGTGACAGGGCGTCTTTTCCTTTATAAATGAGTTCCCAGTCATCCGATTGTACCTCAATAACTAGTTTATCCAGGGATTCCTCTCTTCTGACTCATTTGTGATGATATCCATCTGTTGTCTCTTTTAATCTTTCTGTGGTTTTTATTGGAAATAGTAAAAAAACAAACAGACATGAAATCACTGATATCATTGACTAATAAGCCCTTGTACGTTTTCTTCATTTGACTTTTATTTGCTGATTGTTTCATCTGAATGTTTAATCTGTTCCACCTCTTTAAGCTACATCAATAACCAATGTAATACGCCCCCTGGATTTGGTCACCACAGTCACACGGTCAAAGAGCAAGTCAGCCTCGCTGCTGGCCCCTGCTGGCCGCGCCCCGTCACTATCTGTCAAATCCTGTTACAGAGTGCTCTGATGTCTGTGGGAAAAAACTTGAAACTGAGCAAGATGACTATTGCAGCAACACGTCATCAGTAGGATAAAACTAAGCTGTCTCTTGATGGTCTACGACAGGGTGTCCAAACTGGGTCAGAGAGTGCTGGTGTCCTGCATGTTTTAGTTCTCTGCCTGCTTCATCATACCTGAATCTAATGATGACGTCATCACCAAGGTTGTGAAAAAGAACAATAATGAGCCTTTCATCACAAAGTGGATGGGAGAGGCACCGGATGGAGATCAACGGAGATCAAAGCCGGAGGAAATCTTGGATCTGAGCATCTCCATGGCAAAAGGCCCTGATCTCCTTTGATCTGATAGGAGATCAGCACTGGAGCCATGGAGACGCTCAGATCAAAGGAAATCAGCTTTGTAGAGTTGTAATGTGCTCGTACTCATCCTTACATTTTTCTAGAAATTTGTCTTCAATCACCTTTTCTCTATTTACACTCTCTACTTGAACCTTTACCTGTTTATTTATTTCATATTTTCCAAATATCATGATTTTTGTTTGACCTAGATTTAATGAATAAGATTTCATTTCTCTGAATGTATCTAGTATGTCGTTGAAGAGTTTTTCTAGGATTTGGGAGAATTGTGGGTCTGTAGTTTGTGAAGTGTGTCTGTTTTCTATAACGGTATCCTTACTGGAAGCCTGTTGAATGATACTATGTAGAACCTTCTATGTACTGCTGACATGGTCTTTATTGTTTTCTGGTACTTTCTTAAAAGAATTCTTCTAACATTTTCTCATCATATGAGTGAACTTTGTTTTACATTTCTTGGATTTATTTTCCATCTCCTTCGTTCATCATTTATTGGATTCTCTATGTCATGTATTCTTCTCCTTGGATGCATTTTTTAAGCCCTTTGTCATCCATTAAACATCTTTATATTCCACTTTTTCTCGTATTTATAAATGAGTTCCCAGTCATCTGATTGTACCTCAATAACTAGTTTTTCCAGGGACTGCTCTGTTTTGACTCATTTGTGTTGACATCTATCTGTTGTCTGTTTTAATGTTTCTGTGTTTTTTATTGTAAATAGTAAAAAAACTAAAACAAACAGACATGAAATCACTGATATCATTGACTAATACATCACTTACTTTGATATTATCTATAACATGTGTAAATAAATTATGACCCTCCAAACGACCCCCAGGAGGCCCGGCTGTGTGTGTGTGTGTGTGTGTGTGTGTGTGTGTGTGTGTGTGTGGGGGTGTGTGTGTGTTTGGGCCTGGTTATAGGAGAAGTGAGGATGGAGCAGCCATTTACTGGTAAAACTAACTCACTAACATCTTGGTGAAAATAGAATATATGTTTTTTTCAAATTAAAGTGACAATGAAAGTGAGAACAGGAGTTCCCCCCTCACCTCCAGAGTGAACATAAGTCATGTCTGTATATTACATCCATCATCCATCCATCCATCCATCCATCCATCCATCCATCATCCATCATCCATGATGTGATCCAGCAAACATGTCCAAGCAGTAGTGTTGTGTTGTTGCTTCTCATTGTCAATAGAACCATGAGAAAGTATGAGAGTGACTGATACGCTTGTATGATCACTGGACCTTTTGAAAGCAGTCAGACTCTCATACTGTACCAGTAGCATCTGTGTCATTCACAACCCGTCTCCATCTTAACTGGACTTTCTGTGTACACATATGATTTTGTGTTTTCATCTGTGGACTGGTGACTAGTGAGTGTGTTGCCTTCAGTGGCAAAGGGAAATAAAACCTCTGCATGAAGAGGAATCATGGAGCCTCCCCCTTCTCAGCTCCAAGTGTCCAAATCTGAACAGCTGGTCTGGGCTCTGAGTGGAAGCTGAGATGGTCATGTGCCTGGGCCTCCAGACTGATCCACTCCACTCCAAGTCCAAGTCCGAGTGTAAAACTCAGTCTCAGTCTCAGTCTCAGTCTCTAGCTTTGTCCACTCTCTCTCTCTCTCTCTCTCTCTCTCTCGCTCTCTCTCACGGTGCAACCTCAGCTCCGCCCACTGCTCCCAGAGTCCAGATCCATATTTCACTTTCTCTTGTATTGTTTGATTGTACACTCATAGTGACAGGGCGTCTTTTCCTTTATAAATGAGTTCCCAGTCATCCGATTGTACCTCAATAACTAGTTTATCCAGGGATTCCTCTCTTCTGACTCATTTGTGATGATATCCATCTGTTGTCTCTTTTAATCTTTCTGTGGTTTTTATTGGAAATAGTAAAAAAACAAACAGACATGAAATCACTGATATCATTGACTAATAAGCCCTTGTACGTTTTCTTCATTTGACTTTTATTTGCTGATTGTTTCATCTGAATGTTTAATCTGTTCCACCTCTTTAAGCTACATCAATAACCAATGTAATACGCCCCCTGGATTTGGTCACCACAGTCACACGGTCAAAGAGCAAGTCAGCCTCGCTGCTGGCCCCTGCTGGCCGCGCCCCGTCACTATCTGTCAAATCCTGTTACAGAGTGCTCTGATGTCTGTGGGAAAAAACTTGAAACTGAGCAAGATGACTATTGCAGCAACATGTCATCAGTAGGATAAAACTAAGCTGTCTCTTGATGGTCTACGACAGGGTGTCCAAACTGGGTCAGAGAGTGCTGGTGTCCTGCATGTTTTAGTTCTCTGCCTGCTTCAGCATACCTGAATCTAATGATGACGTCATCACCAAGGTTGTGAAAAAGAACAATAATGAGCCTTTCATCACAAAGTGGATGGGAGAGGCACCGGATGGAGATCAACGGAGATCAAAGCCGGAGGAAATCTTGGATCTGAGCATCTCCATGGCAAAAGGCCCTGATCTCCTTTGATCTGATAGGAGATCAGCACTGGAGCCATGGAGACGCTCAGATCAAAGGAAATCAGCTTTGTAGAGTTGTAATGTGCTCGTACTCATCCTTACATTTTTCTAGAAATTTGTCTTCAATCACCTTTTCTCTATTTACACTCTCTACTTGAACCTTTACCTGTTTATTTATTTCATATTTTCCAAATATCATGATTTTTGTTTGACCTAGATTTAATGAATTAGATTTCATTTCTCTGAATGTATCTAGTATGTCGTTGAAGAGTTTTTCTAGGATTTGGGAGAATTGTGGGTCTGTAGTTTGTGAAGTGTGTCTGTTTTCAATAACGGTATCCTTACTGGAAGCCTGTTGAATGATACTATGTAGAACCTTCTATGTACTGCTGACATGGTCTTTATTGTTTTCTGGTACTTTCTTAAAAGAATTCTTCTAACATTTTCTCATCATATGAGTGAACTTTGTTTTACATTTCTTGGATTTATTTTCCATCTCCTTCGTTCATCATTTATTGGATTCTCTATGTCATGTATTCTTCTCCTTGGATGCATTTTTTAAGCCCTTTGTCATCCATTAAACATCTTTATATTCCACTTTTTCTCGTATTTATAAATGAGTTCCCAGTCATCTGATTGTACCTCAATAACTAGTTTTTCCAGGGACTGCTCTGTTTTGACTCATTTGTGTTGACATCTATCTGTTGTCTGTTTTAATGTTTCTGTGTTTTTTATTGTAAATAGTAAAAAAACTAAAACAAACAGACATGAAATCACTGATATCATTGACTAATACATCACTTACTTTGATATTATCTATAACATGTGTAAATAAATTATGACCCTCCAAACGACCCCCAGGAGGCCCGGCTGTTGTGTGTGTGTGTGTGTGTGTGTGTGTGTGTGTGTGTGTGTGTGTGTGTGTGTGTGTGTGGGGGGGTGTGTGTGTGTTTGGGCCTGGTTATAGGAGAAGTGAGGATGGAGCAGCCATTTACTGGTAAAACTAACTCACTAACATCTTGGTGAAAATAGAATATATGTTTTTTTCAAATTAAAGTGACAATGAAAGTGAGAACAGGAGTTCCCCCCTCACCTCCAGAGTGAACATAAGTCATGTCTGTATATTACATCCATCATCCATCCATCCATCCATCCATCCATCCATCCATCATCCATCATCCATGATGTGATCCAGCAAACATGTCCAAGCAGTAGTGTTGTGTTGTTGCTTCTCATTGTCAATAGAACCATGAGAAAGTATGAGAGTGACTGATACGCTTGTATGATCACTGGACCTTTTGAAAGCAGTCAGACTCTCATACTGTACCAGTAGCATCTGTGTCATTCACAACCCGTCTCCATCTTAACTGGACTTTCTGTGTACACATATGATTTTGTGTTTTCATCTGTGGACTGGTGACTAGTGAGTGTGTTGCCTTCAGTGGCAAAGGGAAATAAAACCTCTGCATGAAGAGGAATCATGGAGCCTCCCCCTTCTCAGCTCCAAGTGTCCAAATCTGAACAGCTGGTCTGGGCTCTGAGTGGAAGCTGAGGTGGTCATGTGCCTGGGCCTCCAGACTGATCCACTCCACTCCAAGTCCAAGTCCGAGTGTAAAACTCAGTCTCAGTCTCAGTCTCAGTCTCAGTCTCAGTCTCAGTCTCAGTCTCTAGCTTTGTCCACTCTCTCTCTCTCTCTCTCTCTCTCTCTCGCTCTCTCTCACGGTGCAACCTCAGCTCCGCCCACTGCTCCCAGAGTCCAGATCCATATTTCACTTTCTCTTGTATTGTTTGATTGTACACTCATAGTGACAGGGCGTCTTTTCCTTTATAAATGAGTTCCCAGTCATCCGATTGTACCTCAATAACTAGTTTATCCAGGGATTCCTCTCTTCTGACTCATTTGTAATGATATCCATCTGTTGTCTCTTTTAATCTTTCTGTGGTTTTTATTGGAAATAGTAAAAAAACAAACAGACATGAAATCACTGATATCATTGACTAATAAGCCCTTGTACGTTTTCTTCATTTGACTTTTATTTGCTGATTGTTTCATCTGAATGTTTAATCTGTTCCACCTCTTTAAGCTACATCAATAACCAATGTAATACGCCCCCTGGATTTGGTCACCACAGTCACACGGTCAAAGAGCAAGTCAGCCTCGCTGCTGGCCCCTGCTGGCCGCGCCCCGTCACTATCTGTCAAATCCTGTTACAGAGTGCTCTGATGTCTGTGGGAAAAAAACTTGAAACTGAGCAAGATGACTATTGCAGCAACACGTCATCAGTAGGATAAAACTAAGCTGTCTCTTGATGGTCTACGACAGGGTGTCCAAACTGGGTCAGAGAGTGCTGGTGTCCTGCATGTTTTAGTTCTCTGCCTGCTTCATCATACCTGAATCTAATGATGACGTCATCACCAAGGTTGTGAAAAAGAACAATAATGAGCCTTTCATCACAAAGTGGATGGGAGAGGCACCGGATGGAGATCAACGGAGATCAAAGCCGGAGGAAATCTTGGATCCGAGCATCTCCATGGCAAAAGGCCCTGATCTCCTTTGATCTGATAGGAGATCAGCACTGGAGCCATGGAGACGCTCAGATCAAAGGAAATCAGCTTTGTAGAGTTGTAATGTGCTCGTACTCATCCTTACATTTTTCTAGAAATTTGTCTTCAATCACCTTTTCTCTATTTACACTCTCTACTTGAACCTTTACCTGTTTATTTATTTCATATTTTCCAAATATCATGATTTTTGTTTGACCTAGATTTAATGAATTAGATTTCATTTCTCTGAATGTATCTAGTATGTCGTTGAAGAGTTTTTCTAGGATTTGGGAGAATTGTGGGTCTGTAGTTTGTGAAGTGTGTCTGTTTTCAATAACGGTATCCTTACTGGAAGCCTGTTGAATGATACTATGTAGAACCTTCTATGTACTGCTGACATGGTCTTTATTGTTTTCTGGTACTTTCTTAAAAGAATTCTTCTAACATTTTCTCATCATATGAGTGAACTTTGTTTTACATTTCTTGGATTTATTTTCCATCTCCTTCGTTCATCATTTATTGGATTCTCTATGTCATGTATTCTTCTCCTTGGATGCATTTTTTAAGCCCTTTGTCATCCATTAAACATCTTTATATTCCACTTTTTCTCGTATTTATAAATGAGTTCCCAGTCATCTGATTGTACCTCAATAACTAGTTTTTCCAGGGACTGCTCTGTTTTGACTCATTTGTGTTGACATCTATCTGTTGTCTGTTTTAATGTTTCTGTGTTTTTTATTGTAAATAGTAAAAAAACTAAAACAAACAGACATGAAATCACTGATATCATTGACTAATACATCACTTACTTTGATATTATCTATAACATGTGTAAATAAATTATGACCCTCCAAACGACCCCCAGGAGGCCCGGCTGTTGTGTGTGTGTGTGTGTGTGTTTGGGCCTGGTTATAGGAGAAGTGAGGATGGAGCAGCCATTTACTGGTAAAACTAACTCACTAACATCTTGGTGAAAATAGAATATATGTTTTTTTCAAATTAAAGTGACAATGAAAGTGAGAACAGGAGTTCCCCCCTCACCTCCAGAGTGAACATAAGTCATGTCTGTATATTACATCCATCATCCATCCATCCATCCATCCATCCATCCATCCATCCATCATCCATCATCCATGATGTGATCCAGCAAACATGTCCAAGCAGTAGTGTTGTGTTGTTGCTTCTCATTGTCAATAGAACCATGAGAAAGTATGAGAGTGACTGATACGCTTGTATGATCACTGGACCTTTTGAAAGCAGTCAGACTCTCATACTGTACCAGTAGCATCTGTGTCATTCACAACCCGTCTCCATCTTAACTGGACTTTCTGTGTACACATATGATTTTGTGTTTTCATCTGTGGACTGGTGACTAGTGAGTGTGTTGCCTTCAGTGGCAAAGGGAAATAAAACCTCTGCATGAAGAGGAATCATGGAGCCTCCCCCTTCTCAGCTCCAAGTGTCCAAATCTGAACAGCTGGTCTGGGCTCTGAGTGGAAGCTGAGGTGGTCATGTGCCTGGGCCTCCAGACTGATCCACTCCACTCCAAGTCCAAGTCCGAGTGTAAAACTCAGTCTCAGTCTCAGTCTCAGTCTCTAGCTTTGTCCACTCTCTCTCTCTCTCTCTCTCTCTCTCGCTCTCTCTCACGGTGCAACCTCAGCTCCGCCCACTGCTCCCAGAGTCCAGATCCATATTTCACTTTCTCTTGTATTGTTTGATTGTACACTCATAGTGACAGGGCGTCTTTTCCTTTATAAATGAGTTCCCAGTCATCCGATTGTACCTCAATAACTAGTTTATCCAGGGATTCCTCTCTTCTGACTCATTTGTGATGATATCCATCTGTTGTCTCTTTTAATCTTTCTGTGGTTTTTATTGGAAATAGTAAAAAAACAAACAGACATGAAATCACTGATATCATTGACTAATAAGCCCTTGTACGTTTTCTTCATTTGACTTTTATTTGCTGATTGTTTCATCTGAATGTTTAATCTGTTCCACCTCTTTAAGCTACATCAATAACCAATGTAATACGCCCCCTGGATTTGGTCACCACAGTCACACGGTCAAAGAGCAAGTCAGCCTCGCTGCTGGCCCCTGCTGGCCGCGCCCCGTCACTATCTGTCAAATCCTGTTACAGAGTGCTCTGATGTCTGTGGGAAAAAACTTGAAACTGAGCAAGATGACTATTGCAGCAACACGTCATCAGTAGGATAAAACTAAGCTGTCTCTTGATGGTCTACGACAGGGTGTCCAAACTGGGTCAGAGAGTGCTGGTGTCCTGCATGTTTTAGTTCTCTGCCTGCTTCATCATACCTGAATCTAATGATGACGTCATCACCAAGGTTGTGAAAAAGAACAATAATGAGCCTTTCATCACAAAGTGGATGGGAGAGGCACCGGATGGAGATCAACGGAGATCAAAGCCGGAGGAAATCTTGGATCTGAGCATCTCCATGGCAAAAGGCCCTGATCTCCTTTGATCTGATAGGAGATCAGCACTGGAGCCATGGAGACGCTCAGATCAAAGGAAATCAGCTTTGTAGAGTTGTAATGTGCTCGTACTCATCCTTACATTTTTCTAGAAATTTGTCTTCAATCACCTTTTCTCTATTTACACTCTCTACTTGAACCTTTACCTGTTTATTTATTTCATATTTTCCAAATATCATGATTTTTGTTTGACCTAGATTTAATGAATAAGATTTCATTTCTCTGAATGTATCTAGTATGTCGTTGAAGAGTTTTTCTAGGATTTGGGAGAATTGTGGGTCTGTAGTTTGTGAAGTGTGTCTGTTTTCTATAACGGTATCCTTACTGGAAGCCTGTTGAATGATACTATGTAGAACCTTCTATGTACTGCTGACATGGTCTTTATTGTTTTCTGGTACTTTCTTAAAAGAATTCTTCTAACATTTTCTCATCATATGAGTGAACTTTGTTTTACATTTCTTGGATTTATTTTCCATCTCCTTCGTTCATCATTTATTGGATTCTCTATGTCATGTATTCTTCTCCTTGGATGCATTTTTTAAGCCCTTTGTCATCCATTAAACATCTTTATATTCCACTTTTTCTCGTATTTATAAATGAGTTCCCAGTCATCTGATTGTACCTCAATAACTAGTTTTTCCAGGGACTGCTCTGTTTTGACTCATTTGTGTTGACATCTATCTGTTGTCTGTTTTAATGTTTCTGTGTTTTTTATTGTAAATAGTAAAAAAACTAAAACAAACAGACATGAAATCACTGATATCATTGACTAATACATCACTTACTTTGATATTATCTATAACATGTGTAAATAAATTATGACCCTCCAAACGACCCCCAGGAGGCCCGGCTGTGTGTGTGTGTGTGTGTGTGTGTGTGTGTGTGTGTGTGTGTGTGTGTGTGTGTGGGGGTGTGTGTGTGTTTGGGCCTGGTTATAGGAGAAGTGAGGATGGAGCAGCCATTTACTGGTAAAACTAACTCACTAACATCTTGGTGAAAATAGAATATATGTTTTTTTCAAATTAAAGTGACAATGAAAGTGAGAACAGGAGTTCCCCCCTCACCTCCAGAGTGAACATAAGTCATGTCTGTATATTACATCCATCATCCATCCATCCATCCATCCATCCATCCATCCATCCATCATCCATCATCCATGATGTGATCCAGCAAACATGTCCAAGCAGTAGTGTTGTGTTGTTGCTTCTCATTGTCAATAGAACCATGAGAAAGTATGAGAGTGACTGATACGCTTGTATGATCACTGGACCTTTTGAAAGCAGTCAGACTCTCATACTGTACCAGTAGCATCTGTGTCATTCACAACCCGTCTCCATCTTAACTGGACTTTCTGTGTACACATATGATTTTGTGTTTTCATCTGTGGACTGGTGACTAGTGAGTGTGTTGCCTTCAGTGGCAAAGGGAAATAAAACCTCTGCATGAAGAGGAATCATGGAGCCTCCCCCTTCTCAGCTCCAAGTGTCCAAATCTGAACAGCTGGTCTGGGCTCTGAGTGGAAGCTGAGGTGGTCATGTGCCTGGGCCTCCAGACTGATCCACTCCACTCCAAGTCCAAGTCCGAGTGTAAAACTCAGTCTCAGTCTCAGTCTCAGTCTCAGTCTCTAGCTTTGTCCACTCTCTCTCTCTCTCTCTCTCTCTCTCTCGCTCTCTCTCACGGTGCAACCTCAGCTCCGCCCACTGCTCCCAGAGTCCAGATCCATATTTCACTTTCTCTTGTATTGTTTGATTGTACACTCATAGTGACAGGGCGTCTTTTCCTTTATAAATGAGTTCCCAGTCATCCGATTGTACCTCAATAACTAGTTTATCCAGGGATTCCTCTCTTCTGACTCATTTGTAATGATATCCATCTGTTGTCTCTTTTAATCTTTCTGTGGTTTTTATTGGAAATAGTAAAAAAACAAACAGACATGAAATCACTGATATCATTGACTAATAAGCCCTTGTACGTTTTCTTCATTTGACTTTTATTTGCTGATTGTTTCATCTGAATGTTTAATCTGTTCCACCTCTTTAAGCTACATCAATAACCAATGTAATACGCCCCCTGGATTTGGTCACCACAGTCACACGGTCAAAGAGCAAGTCAGCCTCGCTGCTGGCCCCTGCTGGCCGCGCCCCGTCACTATCTGTCAAATCCTGTTACAGAGTGCTCTGATGTCTGTGGGAAAAAAACTTGAAACTGAGCAAGATGACTATTGCAGCAACACGTCATCAGTAGGATAAAACTAAGCTGTCTCTTGATGGTCTACGACAGGGTGTCCAAACTGGGTCAGAGAGTGCTGGTGTCCTGCATGTTTTAGTTCTCTGCCTGCTTCATCATACCTGAATCTAATGATGACGTCATCACCAAGGTTGTGAAAAAGAACAATAATGAGCCTTTCATCACAAAGTGGATGGGAGAGGCACCGGATGGAGATCAACGGAGATCAAAGCCGGAGGAAATCTTGGATCCGAGCATCTCCATGGCAAAAGGCCCTGATCTCCTTTGATCTGATAGGAGATCAGCACTGGAGCCATGGAGACGCTCAGATCAAAGGAAATCAGCTTTGTAGAGTTGTAATGTGCTCGTACTCATCCTTACATTTTTCTAGAAATTTGTCTTCAATCACCTTTTCTCTATTTACACTCTCTACTTGAACCTTTACCTGTTTATTTATTTCATATTTTCCAAATATCATGATTTTTGTTTGACCTAGATTTAATGAATTAGATTTCATTTCTCTGAATGTATCTAGTATGTCGTTGAAGAGTTTTTCTAGGATTTGGGAGAATTGTGGGTCTGTAGTTTGTGAAGTGTGTCTGTTTTCAATAACGGTATCCTTACTGGAAGCCTGTTGAATGATACTATGTAGAACCTTCTATGTACTGCTGACATGGTCTTTATTGTTTTCTGGTACTTTCTTAAAAGAATTCTTCTAACATTTTCTCATCATATGAGTGAACTTTGTTTTACATTTCTTGGATTTATTTTCCATCTCCTTCGTTCATCATTTATTGGATTCTCTATGTCATGTATTCTTCTCCTTGGATGCATTTTTTAAGCCCTTTGTCATCCATTAAACATCTTTATATTCCACTTTTTCTCGTATTTATAAATGAGTTCCCAGTCATCTGATTGTACCTCAATAACTAGTTTTTCCAGGGACTGCTCTGTTTTGACTCATTTGTGTTGACATCTATCTGTTGTCTGTTTTAATGTTTCTGTGTTTTTTATTGTAAATAGTAAAAAAACTAAAACAAACAGACATGAAATCACTGATATCATTGACTAATACATCACTTACTTTGATATTATCTATAACATGTGTAAATAAATTATGACCCTCCAAACGACCCCCAGGAGGCCCGGCTGTTGTGTGTGTGTGTGTGTGTGTTTGGGCCTGGTTATAGGAGAAGTGAGGATGGAGCAGCCATTTACTGGTAAAACTAACTCACTAACATCTTGGTGAAAATAGAATATATGTTTTTTTCAAATTAAAGTGACAATGAAAGTGAGAACAGGAGTTCCCCCCTCACCTCCAGAGTGAACATAAGTCATGTCTGTATATTACATCCATCATCCATCCATCCATCCATCCATCCATCCATCCATCATCCATCATCCATGATGTGATCCAGCAAACATGTCCAAGCAGTAGTGTTGTGTTGTTGCTTCTCATTGTCAATAGAACCATGAGAAAGTATGAGAGTGACTGATACGCTTGTATGATCACTGGACCTTTTGAAAGCAGTCAGACTCTCATACTGTACCAGTAGCATCTGTGTCATTCACAACCCGTCTCCATCTTAACTGGACTTTCTGTGTACACATATGATTTTGTGTTTTCATCTGTGGACTGGTGACTAGTGAGTGTGTTGCCTTCAGTGGCAAAGGGAAATAAAACCTCTGCATGAAGAGGAATCATGGAGCCTCCCCCTTCTCAGCTCCAAGTGTCCAAATCTGAACAGCTGGTCTGGGCTCTGAGTGGAAGCTGAGGTGGTCATGTGCCTGGGCCTCCAGACTGATCCACTCCACTCCAAGTCCAAGTCCGAGTGTAAAACTCAGTCTCAGTCTCAGTCTCAGTCTCTAGCTTTGTCCACTCTCTCTCTCTCTCTCTCTCTCTCTCTCTCGCTCTCTCTCACGGTGCAACCTCAGCTCCGCCCACTGCTCCCAGAGTCCAGATCCATATTTCACTTTCTCTTGTATTGTTTGATTGTACACTCATAGTGACAGGGCGTCTTTTCCTTTATAAATGAGTTCCCAGTCATCCGATTGTACCTCAATAACTAGTTTATCCAGGGATTCCTCTCTTCTGACTCATTTGTAATGATATCCATCTGTTGTCTCTTTTAATCTTTCTGTGGTTTTTATTGGAAATAGTAAAAAAACAAACAGACATGAAATCACTGATATCATTGACTAATAAGCCCTTGTACGTTTTCTTCATTTGACTTTTATTTGCTGATTGTTTCATCTGAATGTTTAATCTGTTCCACCTCTTTAAGCTACATCAATAACCAATGTAATACGCCCCCTGGATTTGGTCACCACAGTCACACGGTCAAAGAGCAAGTCAGCCTCGCTGCTGGCCCCTGCTGGCCGCGCCCCGTCACTATCTGTCAAATCCTGTTACAGAGTGCTCTGATGTCTGTGGGAAAAAACTTGAAACTGAGCAAGATGACTATTGCAGCAACACGTCATCAGTAGGATAAAACTAAGCTGTCTCTTGATGGTCTACGACAGGGTGTCCAAACTGGGTCAGAGAGTGCTGGTGTCCTGCATGTTTTAGTTCTCTGCCTGCTTCATCATACCTGAATCTAATGATGACGTCATCACCAAGGTTGTGAAAAAGAACAATAATGAGCCTTTCATCACAAAGTGGATGGGAGAGGCACCGGATGGAGATCAACGGAGATCAAAGCCGGAGGAAATCTTGGATCTGAGCATCTCCATGGCAAAAGGCCCTGATCTCCTTTGATCTGATAGGAGATCAGCACTGGAGCCATGGAGACGCTCAGATCAAAGGAAATCAGCTTTGTAGAGTTGTAATGTGCTCGTACTCATCCTTACATTTTTCTAGAAATTTGTCTTCAATCACCTTTTCTCTATTTACACTCTCTACTTGAACCTTTACCTGTTTATTTATTTCATATTTTCCAAATATCATGATTTTTGTTTGACCTAGATTTAATGAATAAGATTTCATTTCTCTGAATGTATCTAGTATGTCGTTGAAGAGTTTTTCTAGGATTTGGGAGAATTGTGGGTCTGTAGTTTGTGAAGTGTGTCTGTTTTCTATAACGGTATCCTTACTGGAAGCCTGTTGAATGATACTATGTAGAACCTTCTATGTACTGCTGACATGGTCTTTATTGTTTTCTGGTACTTTCTTAAAAGAATTCTTCTAACATTTTCTCATCATATGAGTGAACTTTGTTTTACATTTCTTGGATTTATTTTCCATCTCCTTCGTTCATCATTTATTGGATTCTCTATGTCATGTATTCTTCTCCTTGGATGCATTTTTTAAGCCCTTTGTCATCCATTAAACATCTTTATATTCCACTTTTTCTCGTATTTATAAATGAGTTCCCAGTCATCTGATTGTACCTCAATAACTAGTTTTTCCAGGGACTGCTCTGTTTTGACTCATTTGTGTTGACATCTATCTGTTGTCTGTTTTAATGTTTCTGTGTTTTTTATTGTAAATAGTAAAAAAACTAAAACAAACAGACATGAAATCACTGATATCATTGACTAATACATCACTTACTTTGATATTATCTATAACATGTGTAAATAAATTATGACCCTCCAAACGACCCCCAGGAGGCCCGGCTGTGTGTGTGTGTGTGTGTGTGTGTGTGTGTGTGTGTGTGTGTGTGTGTGTGTGTGGGGGTGTGTGTGTGTTTGGGCCTGGTTATAGGAGAAGTGAGGATGGAGCAGCCATTTACTGGTAAAACTAACTCACTAACATCTTGGTGAAAATAGAATATATGTTTTTTTCAAATTAAAGTGACAATGAAAGTGAGAACAGGAGTTCCCCCCTCACCTCCAGAGTGAACATAAGTCATGTCTGTATATTACATCCATCATCCATCCATCCATCCATCCATCCATCCATCCATCCATCATCCATCATCCATGATGTGATCCAGCAAACATGTCCAAGCAGTAGTGTTGTGTTGTTGCTTCTCATTGTCAATAGAACCATGAGAAAGTATGAGAGTGACTGATACGCTTGTATGATCACTGGACCTTTTGAAAGCAGTCAGACTCTCATACTGTACCAGTAGCATCTGTGTCATTCACAACCCGTCTCCATCTTAACTGGACTTTCTGTGTACACATATGATTTTGTGTTTTCATCTGTGGACTGGTGACTAGTGAGTGTGTTGCCTTCAGTGGCAAAGGGAAATAAAACCTCTGCATGAAGAGGAATCATGGAGCCTCCCCCTTCTCAGCTCCAAGTGTCCAAATCTGAACAGCTGGTCTGGGCTCTGAGTGGAAGCTGAGGTGGTCATGTGCCTGGGCCTCCAGACTGATCCACTCCACTCCAAGTCCAAGTCCGAGTGTAAAACTCAGTCTCAGTCTCAGTCTCAGTCTCTAGCTTTGTCCACTCTCTCTCTCTCTCTCTCTCTCTCTCGCTCTCTCTCACGGTGCAACCTCAGCTCCGCCCACTGCTCCCAGAGTCCAGATCCATATTTCACTTTCTCTTGTATTGTTTGATTGTACACTCATAGTGACAGGGCGTCTTTTCCTTTATAAATGAGTTCCCAGTCATCCGATTGTACCTCAATAACTAGTTTATCCAGGGATTCCTCTCTTCTGACTCATTTGTGATGATATCCATCTGTTGTCTCTTTTAATCTTTCTGTGGTTTTTATTGGAAATAGTAAAAAAACAAACAGACATGAAATCACTGATATCATTGACTAATAAGCCCTTGTACGTTTTCTTCATTTGACTTTTATTTGCTGATTGTTTCATCTGAATGTTTAATCTGTTCCACCTCTTTAAGCTACATCAATAACCAATGTAATACGCCCCCTGGATTTGGTCACCACAGTCACACGGTCAAAGAGCAAGTCAGCCTCGCTGCTGGCCCCTGCTGGCCGCGCCCCGTCACTATCTGTCAAATCCTGTTACAGAGTGCTCTGATGTCTGTGGGAAAAAACTTGAAACTGAGCAAGATGACTATTGCAGCAACACGTCATCAGTAGGATAAAACTAAGCTGTCTCTTGATGGTCTACGACAGGGTGTCCAAACTGGGTCAGAGAGTGCTGGTGTCCTGCATGTTTTAGTTCTCTGCCTGCTTCATCATACCTGAATCTAATGATGACGTCATCACCAAGGTTGTGAAAAAGAACAATAATGAGCCTTTCATCACAAAGTGGATGGGAGAGGCACCGGATGGAGATCAACGGAGATCAAAGCCGGAGGAAATCTTGGATCTGAGCATCTCCATGGCAAAAGGCCCTGATCTCCTTTGATCTGATAGGAGATCAGCACTGGAGCCATGGAGACGCTCAGATCAAAGGAAATCAGCTTTGTAGAGTTGTAATGTGCTCGTACTCATCCTTACATTTTTCTAGAAATTTGTCTTCAATCACCTTTTCTCTATTTACACTCTCTACTTGAACCTTTACCTGTTTATTTATTTCATATTTTCCAAATATCATGATTTTTGTTTGACCTAGATTTAATGAATAAGATTTCATTTCTCTGAATGTATCTAGTATGTCGTTGAAGAGTTTTTCTAGGATTTGGGAGAATTGTGGGTCTGTAGTTTGTGAAGTGTGTCTGTTTTCTATAACGGTATCCTTACTGGAAGCCTGTTGAATGATACTATGTAGAACCTTCTATGTACTGCTGACATGGTCTTTATTGTTTTCTGGTACTTTCTTAAAAGAATTCTTCTAACATTTTCTCATCATATGAGTGAACTTTGTTTTACATTTCTTGGATTTATTTTCCATCTCCTTCGTTCATCATTTATTGGATTCTCTATGTCATGTATTCTTCTCCTTGGATGCATTTTTTAAGCCCTTTGTCATCCATTAAACATCTTTATATTCCACTTTTTCTCGTATTTATAAATGAGTTCCCAGTCATCTGATTGTACCTCAATAACTAGTTTTTCCAGGGACTGCTCTGTTTTGACTCATTTGTGTTGACATCTATCTGTTGTCTGTTTTAATGTTTCTGTGTTTTTTATTGTAAATAGTAAAAAAACTAAAACAAACAGACATGAAATCACTGATATCATTGACTAATACATCACTTACTTTGATATTATCTATAACATGTGTAAATAAATTATGACCCTCCAAACGACCCCCAGGAGGCCCGGCTGTGTGTGTGTGTGTGTGTGTGTGTGTGTGTGTGTGTGTGTGTGGGGGTGTGTGTGTGTTTGGGCCTGGTTATAGGAGAAGTGAGGATGGAGCAGCCATTTACTGGTAAAACTAACTCACTAACATCTTGGTGAAAATAGAATATATGTTTTTTTCAAATTAAAGTGACAATGAAAGTGAGAACAGGAGTTCCCCCCTCACCTCCAGAGTGAACATAAGTCATGTCTGTATATTACATCCATCATCCATCCATCCATCCATCCATCCATCCATCCATCATCCATCATCCATGATGTGATCCAGCAAACATGTCCAAGCAGTAGTGTTGTGTTGTTGCTTCTCATTGTCAATAGAACCATGAGAAAGTATGAGAGTGACTGATACGCTTGTATGATCACTGGACCTTTTGAAAGCAGTCAGACTCTCATACTGTACCAGTAGCATCTGTGTCATTCACAACCCGTCTCCATCTTAACTGGACTTTCTGTGTACACATATGATTTTGTGTTTTCATCTGTGGACTGGTGACTAGTGAGTGTGTTGCCTTCAGTGGCAAAGGGAAATAAAACCTCTGCATGAAGAGGAATCATGGAGCCTCCCCCTTCTCAGCTCCAAGTGTCCAAATCTGAACAGCTGGTCTGGGCTCTGAGTGGAAGCTGAGATGGTCATGTGCCTGGGCCTCCAGACTGATCCACTCCACTCCAAGTCCAAGTCCGAGTGTAAAACTCAGTCTCAGTCTCAGTCTCAGTCTCTAGCTTTGTCCACTCTCTCTCTCTCTCTCTCTCTCTCTCTCGCTCTCTCTCACGGTGCAACCTCAGCTCCGCCCACTGCTCCCAGAGTCCAGATCCATATTTCACTTTCTCTTGTATTGTTTGATTGTACACTCATAGTGACAGGGCGTCTTTTCCTTTATAAATGAGTTCCCAGTCATCCGATTGTACCTCAATAACTAGTTTATCCAGGGATTCCTCTCTTCTGACTCATTTGTGATGATATCCATCTGTTGTCTCTTTTAATCTTTCTGTGGTTTTTATTGGAAATAGTAAAAAAACAAACAGACATGAAATCACTGATATCATTGACTAATAAGCCCTTGTACGTTTTCTTCATTTGACTTTTATTTGCTGATTGTTTCATCTGAATGTTTAATCTGTTCCACCTCTTTAAGCTACATCAATAACCAATGTAATACGCCCCCTGGATTTGGTCACCACAGTCACACGGTCAAAGAGCAAGTCAGCCTCGCTGCTGGCCCCTGCTGGCCGCGCCCCGTCACTATCTGTCAAATCCTGTTACAGAGTGCTCTGATGTCTGTGGGAAAAAAACTTGAAACTGAGCAAGATGACTATTGCAGCAACACGTCATCAGTAGGATAAAACTAAGCTGTCTCTTGATGGTCTACGACAGGGTGTCCAAACTGGGTCAGAGAGTGCTGGTGTCCTGCATGTTTTAGTTCTCTGCCTGCTTCATCATACCTGAATCTAATGATGACGTCATCACCAAGGTTGTGAAAAAGAACAATAATGAGCCTTTCATCACAAAGTGGATGGGAGAGGCACCGGATGGAGATCAACGGAGATCAAAGCCGGAGGAAATCTTGGATCCGAGCATCTCCATGGCAAAAGGCCCTGATCTCCTTTGATCTGATAGGAGATCAGCACTGGAGCCATGGAGACGCTCAGATCAAAGGAAATCAGCTTTGTAGAGTTGTAATGTGCTCGTACTCATCCTTACATTTTTCTAGAAATTTGTCTTCAATCACCTTTTCTCTATTTACACTCTCTACTTGAACCTTTACCTGTTTATTTATTTCATATTTTCCAAATATCATGATTTTTGTTTGACCTAGATTTAATGAATTAGATTTCATTTCTCTGAATGTATCTAGTATGTCGTTGAAGAGTTTTTCTAGGATTTGGGAGAATTGTGGGTCTGTAGTTTGTGAAGTGTGTCTGTTTTCAATAACGGTATCCTTACTGGAAGCCTGTTGAATGATACTATGTAGAACCTTCTATGTACTGCTGACATGGTCTTTATTGTTTTCTGGTACTTTCTTAAAAGAATTCTTCTAACATTTTCTCATCATATGAGTGAACTTTGTTTTACATTTCTTGGATTTATTTTCCATCTCCTTCGTTCATCATTTATTGGATTCTCTATGTCATGTATTCTTCTCCTTGGATGCATTTTTTAAGCCCTTTGTCATCCATTAAACATCTTTATATTCCACTTTTTCTCGTATTTATAAATGAGTTCCCAGTCATCTGATTGTACCTCAATAACTAGTTTTTCCAGGGACTGCTCTGTTTTGACTCATTTGTGTTGACATCTATCTGTTGTCTGTTTTAATGTTTCTGTGTTTTTTATTGTAAATAGTAAAAAAACTAAAACAAACAGACATGAAATCACTGATATCATTGACTAATACATCACTTACTTTGATATTATCTATAACATGTGTAAATAAATTATGACCCTCCAAACGACCCCCAGGAGGCCCGGCTGTTGTGTGTGTGTGTGTGTGTGTTTGGGCCTGGTTATAGGAGAAGTGAGGATGGAGCAGCCATTTACTGGTAAAACTAACTCACTAACATCTTGGTGAAAATAGAATATATGTTTTTTTCAAATTAAAGTGACAATGAAAGTGAGAACAGGAGTTCCCCCCTCACCTCCAGAGTGAACATAAGTCATGTCTGTATATTACATCCATCATCCATCCATCCATCCATCCATCCATCCATCCATCATCCATCATCCATGATGTGATCCAGCAAACATGTCCAAGCAGTAGTGTTGTGTTGTTGCTTCTCATTGTCAATAGAACCATGAGAAAGTATGAGAGTGACTGATACGCTTGTATGATCACTGGACCTTTTGAAAGCAGTCAGACTCTCATACTGTACCAGTAGCATCTGTGTCATTCACAACCCGTCTCCATCTTAACTGGACTTTCTGTGTACACATATGATTTTGTGTTTTCATCTGTGGACTGGTGACTAGTGAGTGTGTTGCCTTCAGTGGCAAAGGGAAATAAAACCTCTGCATGAAGAGGAATCATGGAGCCTCCCCCTTCTCAGCTCCAAGTGTCCAAATCTGAACAGCTGGTCTGGGCTCTGAGTGGAAGCTGAGGTGGTCATGTGCCTGGGCCTCCAGACTGATCCACTCCACTCCAAGTCCAAGTCCGAGTGTAAAACTCAGTCTCAGTCTCAGTCTCAGTCTCTAGCTTTGTCCACTCTCTCTCTCTCTCTCTCTCTCTCTCGCTCTCTCTCACGGTGCAACCTCAGCTCCGCCCACTGCTCCCAGAGTCCAGATCCATATTTCACTTTCTCTTGTATTGTTTGATTGTACACTCATAGTGACAGGGCGTCTTTTCCTTTATAAATGAGTTCCCAGTCATCCGATTGTACCTCAATAACTAGTTTATCCAGGGATTCCTCTCTTCTGACTCATTTGTAATGATATCCATCTGTTGTCTCTTTTAATCTTTCTGTGGTTTTTATTGGAAATAGTAAAAAAACAAACAGACATGAAATCACTGATATCATTGACTAATAAGCCCTTGTACGTTTTCTTCATTTGACTTTTATTTGCTGATTGTTTCATCTGAATGTTTAATCTGTTCCACCTCTTTAAGCTACATCAATAACCAATGTAATACGCCCCCTGGATTTGGTCACCACAGTCACACGGTCAAAGAGCAAGTCAGCCTCGCTGCTGGCCCCTGCTGGCCGCGCCCCGTCACTATCTGTCAAATCCTGTTACAGAGTGCTCTGGTGTCTGTGGGAAAAAAACTTGAAACTGAGCAAGATGACTATTGCAGCAACACGTCATCAGTAGGATAAAACTAAGCTGTCTCTTGATGGTCTACGACAGGGTGTCCAAACTGGGTCAGAGAGTGCTGGTGTCCTGCATGTTTTAGTTCTCTGCCTGCTTCATCATACCTGAATCTAATGATGACGTCATCACCAAGGTTGTGAAAAAGAACAATAATGAGCCTTTCATCACAAAGTGGATGGGAGAGGCACCGGATGGAGATCAACGGAGATCAAAGCCGGAGGAAATCTTGGATCTGAGCATCTCCATGGCAAAAGGCCCTGATCTCCTTTGATCTGATAGGAGATCAGCACTGGAGCCATGGAGACGCTCAGATCAAAGGAAATCAGCTTTGTAGAGTTGTAATGTGCTTGTACTCATCCTTACATTTTTCTAGAAATTTGTCTTCAATCACCTTTTCTCTATTTACACTCTCTACTTGAACCTTTACCTGTTTATTTATTTCATATTTTCCAAATATCATGATTTTTGTTTGACCTAGATTTAATGAATTAGATTTCATTTCTCTGAATGTATCTAGTATGTCGTTGAAGAGTTTTTCTAGGATTTGGGAGAATTGTGGGTCTGTAGTTTGTGAAGTGTGTCTGTTTTCAATAACGGTATCCTTACTGGAAGCCTGTTGAATGATACTATGTAGAACCTTCTATGTACTGCTGACATGGTCTTTATTGTTTTCTGGTACTTTCTTAAAAGAATTCTTCTAACATTTTCTCATCATATGAGTGAACTTTGTTTTACATTTCTTGGATTTATTTTCCATCTCCTTCGTTCATCATTTATTGGATTCTCTATGTCATGTATTCTTCTCCTTGGATGCATTTTTTAAGCCCTTTGTCATCCATTAAACATCTTTATATTCCACTTTTTCTCGTATTTATAAATGAGTTCCCAGTCATCTGATTGTACCTCAATAACTAGTTTTTCCAGGGACTGCTCTGTTTTGACTCATTTGTGTTGACATCTATCTGTTGTCTGTTTTAATGTTTCTGTGTTTTTTATTGTAAATAGTAAAAAAACTAAAACAAACAGACATGAAATCACTGATATCATTGACTAATACATCACTTACTTTGATATTATCTATAACATGTGTAAAGAAATTATGACCCTCCAAACGACCCCCAGGAGGCCCGGCTGTTGTGTGTGTGTGTGTGTGTGTGTGTGTGTGGGGGGGGGGGGGGGGGGGGGGGGGGGGGGGGGTGTTTGGGCCTGGTTATAGGAGAAGTGAGGATGGAGCAGCCATTTACTGGTAAAACTAACTCACTAACATCTTGGTGAAAATAGAATATATGTTTTTTTCAAATTAAAGTGACAATGAAAGTGAGAACAGGAGTTCCCCCCTCACCTCCAGAGTGAACATAAGTCATGTCTGTATATTACATCCATCATCCATCCATCCATCCATCCATCCATCCATCCATCATCCATCATCCATGATGTGATCCAGCAAACATGTCCAAGCAGTAGTGTTGTGTTGTTGCTTCTCATTGTCAATAGAACCATGAGAAAGTATGAGAGTGACTGATACGCTTGTATGATCACTGGACCTTTTGAAAGCAGTCAGACTCTCATACTGTACCAGTAGCATCTGTGTCATTCACAACCCGTCTCCATCTTAACTGGACTTTCTGTGTACACATATGATTTTGTGTTTTCATCTGTGGACTGGTGACTAGTGAGTGTGTTGCCTTCAGTGGCAAAGGGAAATAAAACCTCTGCATGAAGAGGAATCATGGAGCCTCCCCCTTCTCAGCTCCAAGTGTCCAAATCTGAACAGCTGGTCTGGGCTCTGAGTGGAAGCTGAGGTGGTCATGTGCCTGGGCCTCCAGACTGATCCACTCCACTCCAAGTCCAAGTCCGAGTGTAAAACTCAGTCTCAGTCTCAGTCTCAGTCTCAGTCTCTAGCTTTGTCCACTCTCTCTCTCTCTCTCTCTCTCTCTCGCTCTCTCTCACGGTGCAACCTCAGCTCCGCCCACTGCTCCCAGAGTCCAGATCCATATTTCACTTTCTCTTGTATTGTTTGATTGTACACTCATAGTGACAGGGCGTCTTTTCCTTTATAAATGAGTTCCCAGTCATCCGATTGTACCTCAATAACTAGTTTATCCAGGGATTCCTCTCTTCTGACTCATTTGTAATGATATCCATCTGTTGTCTCTTTTAATCTTTCTGTGGTTTTTATTGGAAATAGTAAAAAAACAAACAGACATGAAATCACTGATATCATTGACTAATAAGCCCTTGTACGTTTTCTTCATTTGACTTTTATTTGCTGATTGTTTCATCTGAATGTTTAATCTGTTCCACCTCTTTAAGCTACATCAATAACCAATGTAATACGCCCCCTGGATTTGGTCACCACAGTCACACGGTCAAAGAGCAAGTCAGCCTCGCTGCTGGCCCCTGCTGGCCGCGCCCCGTCACTATCTGTCAAATCCTGTTACAGAGTGCTCTGATGTCTGTGGGAAAAAACTTGAAACTGAGCAAGATGACTATTGCAGCAACACGTCATCAGTAGGATAAAACTAAGCTGTCTCTTGATGGTCTACGACAGGGTGTCCAAACTGGGTCAGAGAGTGCTGGTGTCCTGCATGTTTTAGTTCTCTGCCTGCTTCATCATACCTGAATCTAATGATGACGTCATCACCAAGGTTGTGAAAAAGAACAATAATGAGCCTTTCATCACAAAGTGGATGGGAGAGGCACCGGATGGAGATCAACGGAGATCAAAGCCGGAGGAAATCTTGGATCTGAGCATCTCCATGGCAAAAGGCCCTGATCTCCTTTGATCTGATAGGAGATCAGCACTGGAGCCATGGAGACGCTCAGATCAAAGGAAATCAGCTTTGTAGAGTTGTAATGTGCTTGTACTCATCCTTACATTTTTCTAGAAATTTGTCTTCAATCACCTTTTCTCTATTTACACTCTCTACTTGAACCTTTACCTGTTTATTTATTTCATATTTTCCAAATATCATGATTTTTGTTTGACCTAGATTTAATGAATTAGATTTCATTTCTCTGAATGTATCTAGTATGTCGTTGAAGAGTTTTTCTAGGATTTGGGAGAATTGTGGGTCTGTAGTTTGTGAAGTGTGTCTGTTTTCAATAACGGTATCCTTACTGGAAGCCTGTTGAATGATACTATGTAGAACCTTCTATGTACTGCTGACATGGTCTTTATTGTTTTCTGGTACTTTCTTAAAAGAATTCTTCTAACATTTTCTCATCATATGAGTGAACTTTGTTTTACATTTCTTGGATTTATTTTCCATCTCCTTCGTTCATCATTTATTGGATTCTCTATGTCATGTATTCTTCTCCTTGGATGCATTTTTTAAGCCCTTTGTCATCCATTAAACATCTTTATATTCCACTTTTTCTCGTATTTATAAATGAGTTCCCAGTCATCTGATTGTACCTCAATAACTAGTTTTTCCAGGGACTGCTCTGTTTTGACTCATTTGTGTTGACATCTATCTGTTGTCTGTTTTAATGTTTCTGTGTTTTTTATTGTAAATAGTAAAAAAACTAAAACAAACAGACATGAAATCACTGATATCATTGACTAATACATCACTTACTTTGATATTATCTATAACATGTGTAAAGAAATTATGACCCTCCAAACGACCCCCAGGAGGCCCGGCTGTTGTGTGTGTGTGTGTGTGTGTGTGTGTGTGTGTGGGGGGGGGGGGGGGGGGGGGGGGGGGGGGGGTGTTTGGGCCTGGTTATAGGAGAAGTGAGGATGGAGCAGCCATTTACTGGTAAAACTAACTCACTAACATCTTGGTGAAAATAGAATATATGTTTTTTTCAAATTAAAGTGACAATGAAAGTGAGAACAGGAGTTCCCCCCTCACCTCCAGAGTGAACATAAGTCATGTCTGTATATTACATCCATCATCCATCCATCCATCCATCCATCCATCCATCCATCATCCATCATCCATGATGTGATCCAGCAAACATGTCCAAGCAGTAGTGTTGTGTTGTTGCTTCTCATTGTCAATAGAACCATGAGAAAGTATGAGAGTGACTGATACGCTTGTATGATCACTGGACCTTTTGAAAGCAGTCAGACTCTCATACTGTACCAGTAGCATCTGTGTCATTCACAACCCGTCTCCATCTTAACTGGACTTTCTGTGTACACATATGATTTTGTGTTTTCATCTGTGGACTGGTGACTAGTGAGTGTGTTGCCTTCAGTGGCAAAGGGAAATAAAACCTCTGCATGAAGAGGAATCATGGAGCCTCCCCCTTCTCAGCTCCAAGTGTCCAAATCTGAACAGCTGGTCTGGGCTCTGAGTGGAAGCTGAGGTGGTCATGTGCCTGGGCCTCCAGACTGATCCACTCCACTCCAAGTCCAAGTCCGAGTGTAAAACTCAGTCTCAGTCTCAGTCTCAGTCTCTAGCTTTGTCCACTCTCTCTCTCTCTCTCTCTCTCTCTCGCTCTCTCTCACGGTGCAACCTCAGCTCCGCCCACTGCTCCCAGAGTCCAGATCCATATTTCACTTTCTCTTGTATTGTTTGATTGTACACTCATAGTGACAGGGCGTCTTTTCCTTTATAAATGAGTTCCCAGTCATCCGATTGTACCTCAATAACTAGTTTATCCAGGGATTCCTCTCTTCTGACTCATTTGTGATGATATCCATCTGTTGTCTCTTTTAATCTTTCTGTGGTTTTTATTGGAAATAGTAAAAAAACAAACAGACATGAAATCACTGATATCATTGACTAATAAGCCCTTGTACGTTTTCTTCATTTGACTTTTATTTGCTGATTGTTTCATCTGAATGTTTAATCTGTTCCACCTCTTTAAGCTACATCAATAACCAATGTAATACGCCCCCTGGATTTGGTCACCACAGTCACACGGTCAAAGAGCAAGTCAGCCTCGCTGCTGGCCCCTGCTGGCCGCGCCCCGTCACTATCTGTCAAATCCTGTTACAGAGTGCTCTGATGTCTGTGGGAAAAAAACTTGAAACTGAGCAAGATGACTATTGCAGCAACACGTCATCAGTAGGATAAAACTAAGCTGTCTCTTGATGGTCTACGACAGGGTGTCCAAACTGGGTCAGAGAGTGCTGGTGTCCTGCATGTTTTAGTTCTCTGCCTGCTTCATCATACCTGAATCTAATGATGACGTCATCACCAAGGTTGTGAAAAAGAACAATAATGAGCCTTTCATCACAAAGTGGATGGGAGAGGCACCGGATGGAGATCAACGGAGATCAAAGCCGGAGGAAATCTTGGATCCGAGCATCTCCATGGCAAAAGGCCCTGATCTCCTTTGATCTGATAGGAGATCAGCACTGGAGCCATGGAGACGCTCAGATCAAAGGAAATCAGCTTTGTAGAGTTGTAATGTGCTCGTACTCATCCTTACATTTTTCTAGAAATTTGTCTTCAATCACCTTTTCTCTATTTACACTCTCTACTTGAACCTTTACCTGTTTATTTATTTCATATTTTCCAAATATCATGATTTTTGTTTGACCTAGATTTAATGAATTAGATTTCATTTCTCTGAATGTATCTAGTATGTCGTTGAAGAGTTTTTCTAGGATTTGGGAGAATTGTGGGTCTGTAGTTTGTGAAGTGTGTCTGTTTTCAATAACGGTATCCTTACTGGAAGCCTGTTGAATGATACTATGTAGAACCTTCTATGTACTGCTGACATGGTCTTTATTGTTTTCTGGTACTTTCTTAAAAGAATTCTTCTAACATTTTCTCATCATATGAGTGAACTTTGTTTTACATTTCTTGGATTTATTTTCCATCTCCTTCGTTCATCATTTATTGGATTCTCTATGTCATGTATTCTTCTCCTTGGATGCATTTTTTAAGCCCTTTGTCATCCATTAAACATCTTTATATTCCACTTTTTCTCGTATTTATAAATGAGTTCCCAGTCATCTGATTGTACCTCAATAACTAGTTTTTCCAGGGACTGCTCTGTTTTGACTCATTTGTGTTGACATCTATCTGTTGTCTGTTTTAATGTTTCTGTGTTTTTTATTGTAAATAGTAAAAAAACTAAAACAAACAGACATGAAATCACTGATATCATTGACTAATACATCACTTACTTTGATATTATCTATAACATGTGTAAATAAATTATGACCCTCCAAACGACCCCCAGGAGGCCCGGCTGTTGTGTGTGTGTGTGTGTGTGTTTGGGCCTGGTTATAGGAGAAGTGAGGATGGAGCAGCCATTTACTGGTAAAACTAACTCACTAACATCTTGGTGAAAATAGAATATATGTTTTTTTCAAATTAAAGTGACAATGAAAGTGAGAACAGGAGTTCCCCCCTCACCTCCAGAGTGAACATAAGTCATGTCTGTATATTACATCCATCATCCATCCATCCATCCATCCATCCATCCATCCATCATCCATCATCCATGATGTGATCCAGCAAACATGTCCAAGCAGTAGTGTTGTGTTGTTGCTTCTCATTGTCAATAGAACCATGAGAAAGTATGAGAGTGACTGATACGCTTGTATGATCACTGGACCTTTTGAAAGCAGTCAGACTCTCATACTGTACCAGTAGCATCTGTGTCATTCACAACCCGTCTCCATCTTAACTGGACTTTCTGTGTACACATATGATTTTGTGTTTTCATCTGTGGACTGGTGACTAGTGAGTGTGTTGCCTTCAGTGGCAAAGGGAAATAAAACCTCTGCATGAAGAGGAATCATGGAGCCTCCCCCTTCTCAGCTCCAAGTGTCCAAATCTGAACAGCTGGTCTGGGCTCTGAGTGGAAGCTGAGGTGGTCATGTGCCTGGGCCTCCAGACTGATCCACTCCACTCCAAGTCCAAGTCCGAGTGTAAAACTCAGTCTCAGTCTCAGTCTCAGTCTCTAGCTTTGTCCACTCTCTCTCTCTCTCTCTCTCTCTCTCGCTCTCTCTCACGGTGCAACCTCAGCTCCGCCCACTGCTCCCAGAGTCCAGATCCATATTTCACTTTCTCTTGTATTGTTTGATTGTACACTCATAGTGACAGGGCGTCTTTTCCTTTATAAATGAGTTCCCAGTCATCCGATTGTACCTCAATAACTAGTTTATCCAGGGATTCCTCTCTTCTGACTCATTTGTGATGATATCCATCTGTTGTCTCTTTTAATCTTTCTGTGGTTTTTATTGGAAATAGTAAAAAAACAAACAGACATGAAATCACTGATATCATTGACTAATAAGCCCTTGTACGTTTTCTTCATTTGACTTTTATTTGCTGATTGTTTCATCTGAATGTTTAATCTGTTCCACCTCTTTAAGCTACATCAATAACCAATGTAATACGCCCCCTGGATTTGGTCACCACAGTCACACGGTCAAAGAGCAAGTCAGCCTCGCTGCTGGCCCCTGCTGGCCGCGCCCCGTCACTATCTGTCAAATCCTGTTACAGAGTGCTCTGATGTCTGTGGGAAAAAACTTGAAACTGAGCAAGATGACTATTGCAGCAACACGTCATCAGTAGGATAAAACTAAGCTGTCTCTTGATGGTCTACGACAGGGTGTCCAAACTGGGTCAGAGAGTGCTGGTGTCCTGCATGTTTTAGTTCTCTGCCTGCTTCATCATACCTGAATCTAATGATGACGTCATCACCAAGGTTGTGAAAAAGAACAATAATGAGCCTTTCATCACAAAGTGGATGGGAGAGGCACCGGATGGAGATCAACGGAGATCAAAGCCGGAGGAAATCTTGGATCTGAGCATCTCCATGGCAAAAGGCCCTGATCTCCTTTGATCTGATAGGAGATCAGCACTGGAGCCATGGAGACGCTCAGATCAAAGGAAATCAGCTTTGTAGAGTTGTAATGTGCTCGTACTCATCCTTACATTTTTCTAGAAATTTGTCTTCAATCACCTTTTCTCTATTTACACTCTCTACTTGAACCTTTACCTGTTTATTTATTTCATATTTTCCAAATATCATGATTTTTGTTTGACCTAGATTTAATGAATAAGATTTCATTTCTCTGAATGTATCTAGTATGTCGTTGAAGAGTTTTTCTAGGATTTGGGAGAATTGTGGGTCTGTAGTTTGTGAAGTGTGTCTGTTTTCTATAACGGTATCCTTACTGGAAGCCTGTTGAATGATACTATGTAGAACCTTCTATGTACTGCTGACATGGTCTTTATTGTTTTCTGGTACTTTCTTAAAAGAATTCTTCTAACATTTTCTCATCATATGAGTGAACTTTGTTTTACATTTCTTGGATTTATTTTCCATCTCCTTCGTTCATCATTTATTGGATTCTCTATGTCATGTATTCTTCTCCTTGGATGCATTTTTTAAGCCCTTTGTCATCCATTAAACATCTTTATATTCCACTTTTTCTCGTATTTATAAATGAGTTCCCAGTCATCTGATTGTACCTCAATAACTAGTTTTTCCAGGGACTGCTCTGTTTTGACTCATTTGTGTTGACATCTATCTGTTGTCTGTTTTAATGTTTCTGTGTTTTTTATTGTAAATAGTAAAAAAACTAAAACAAACAGACATGAAATCACTGATATCATTGACTAATACATCACTTACTTTGATATTATCTATAACATGTGTAAATAAATTATGACCCTCCAAACGACCCCCAGGAGGCCCGGCTGTGTGTGTGTGTGTGTGTGTGTGTGTGTGTGTGTGTGTGTGTGTGTGTGGGGGGGGGTGTGTGTGTTTGGGCCTGGTTATAGGAGAAGTGAGGATGGAGCAGCCATTTACTGGTAAAACTAACTCACTAACATCTTGGTGAAAATAGAATATATGTTTTTTTCAAATTAAAGTGACAATGAAAGTGAGAACAGGAGTTCCCCCTCACCTCCAGAGTGAACATAAGTCATGTCTGTATATTACATCCATCATCCATCCATCCATCCATCCATCCATCCATCCATCATCCATCATCCATGATGTGATCCAGCAAACATGTCCAAGCAGTAGTGTTGTGTTGTTGCTTCTCATTGTCAATAGAACCATGAGAAAGTATGAGAGTGACTGATACGCTTGTATGATCACTGGACCTTTTGAAAGCAGTCAGACTCTCATACTGTACCAGTAGCATCTGTGTCATTCACAACCCGTCTCCATCTTAACTGGACTTTCTGTGTACACATATGATTTTGTGTTTTCATCTGTGGACTGGTGACTAGTGAGTGTGTTGCCTTCAGTGGCAAAGGGAAATAAAACCTCTGCATGAAGAGGAATCATGGAGCCTCCCCCTTCTCAGCTCCAAGTGTCCAAATCTGAACAGCTGGTCTGGGCTCTGAGTGGAAGCTGAGGTGGTCATGTGCCTGGGCCTCCAGACTGATCCACTCCACTCCAAGTCCAAGTCCGAGTGTAAAACTCAGTCTCAGTCTCAGTCTCAGTCTCTAGCTTTGTCCACTCTCTCTCTCTCTCTCTCTCTCTCTCGCTCTCTCTCACGGTGCAACCTCAGCTCCGCCCACTGCTCCCAGAGTCCAGATCCATATTTCACTTTCTCTTGTATTGTTTGATTGTACACTCATAGTGACAGGGCGTCTTTTCCTTTATAAATGAGTTCCCAGTCATCCGATTGTACCTCAATAACTAGTTTATCCAGGGATTCCTCTCTTCTGACTCATTTGTGATGATATCCATCTGTTGTCTCTTTTAATCTTTCTGTGGTTTTTATTGGAAATAGTAAAAAAACAAACAGACATGAAATCACTGATATCATTGACTAATAAGCCCTTGTACGTTTTCTTCATTTGACTTTTATTTGCTGATTGTTTCATCTGAATGTTTAATCTGTTCCACCTCTTTAAGCTACATCAATAACCAATGTAATACGCCCCCTGGATTTGGTCACCACAGTCACACGGTCAAAGAGCAAGTCAGCCTCGCTGCTGGCCCCTGCTGGCCGCGCCCCGTCACTATCTGTCAAATCCTGTTACAGAGTGCTCTGATGTCTGTGGGAAAAAACTTGAAACTGAGCAAGATGACTATTGCAGCAACACGTCATCAGTAGGATAAAACTAAGCTGTCTCTTGATGGTCTACGACAGGGTGTCCAAACTGGGTCAGAGAGTGCTGGTGTCCTGCATGTTTTAGTTCTCTGCCTGCTTCATCATACCTGAATCTAATGATGACGTCATCACCAAGGTTGTGAAAAAGAACAATAATGAGCCTTTCATCACAAAGTGGATGGGAGAGGCACCGGATGGAGATCAACGGAGATCAAAGCCGGAGGAAATCTTGGATCTGAGCATCTCCATGGCAAAAGGCCCTGATCTCCTTTGATCTGATAGGAGATCAGCACTGGAGCCATGGAGACGCTCAGATCAAAGGAAATCAGCTTTGTAGAGTTGTAATGTGCTCGTACTCATCCTTACATTTTTCTAGAAATTTGTCTTCAATCACCTTTTCTCTATTTACACTCTCTACTTGAACCTTTACCTGTTTATTTATTTCATATTTTCCAAATATCATGATTTTTGTTTGACCTAGATTTAATGAATAAGATTTCATTTCTCTGAATGTATCTAGTATGTCGTTGAAGAGTTTTTCTAGGATTTGGGAGAATTGTGGGTCTGTAGTTTGTGAAGTGTGTCTGTTTTCTATAACGGTATCCTTACTGGAAGCCTGTTGAATGATACTATGTAGAACCTTCTATGTACTGCTGACATGGTCTTTATTGTTTTCTGGTACTTTCTTAAAAGAATTCTTCTAACATTTTCTCATCATATGAGTGAACTTTGTTTTACATTTCTTGGATTTATTTTCCATCTCCTTCGTTCATCATTTATTGGATTCTCTATGTCATGTATTCTTCTCCTTGGATGCATTTTTTAAGCCCTTTGTCATCCATTAAACATCTTTATATTCCACTTTTTCTCGTATTTATAAATGAGTTCCCAGTCATCTGATTGTACCTCAATAACTAGTTTTTCCAGGGACTGCTCTGTTTTGACTCATTTGTGTTGACATCTATCTGTTGTCTGTTTTAATGTTTCTGTGTTTTTTATTGTAAATAGTAAAAAAACTAAAACAAACAGACATGAAATCACTGATATCATTGACTAATACATCACTTACTTTGATATTATCTATAACATGTGTAAATAAATTATGACCCTCCAAACGACCCCCAGGAGGCCCGGCTGTGTGTGTGTGTGTGTGTGTGTGTGTGTGTGTGTGTGTGTGTGTGTGTGTGTGTGGGGGGGTGTGTGTGTGTTTGGGCCTGGTTATAGGAGAAGTGAGGATGGAGCAGCCATTTACTGGTAAAACTAACTCACTAACATCTTGGTGAAAATAGAATATATGTTTTTTTCAAATTAAAGTGACAATGAAAGTGAGAACAGGAGTTCCCCCTCACCTCCAGAGTGAACATAAGTCATGTCTGTATATTACATCCATCATCCATCCATCCATCCATCCATCCATCCATCCATCATCCATCATCCATGATGTGATCCAGCAAACATGTCCAAGCAGTAGTGTTGTGTTGTTGCTTCTCATTGTCAATAGAACCATGAGAAAGTATGAGAGTGACTGATACGCTTGTATGATCACTGGACCTTTTGAAAGCAGTCAGACTCTCATACTGTACCAGTAGCATCTGTGTCATTCACAACCCGTCTCCATCTTAACTGGACTTTCTGTGTACACATATGATTTTGTGTTTTCATCTGTGGACTGGTGACTAGTGAGTGTGTTGCCTTCAGTGGCAAAGGGAAATAAAACCTCTGCATGAAGAGGAATCATGGAGCCTCCCCCTTCTCAGCTCCAAGTGTCCAAATCTGAACAGCTGGTCTGGGCTCTGAGTGGAAGCTGAGGTGGTCATGTGCCTGGGCCTCCAGACTGATCCACTCCACTCCAAGTCCAAGTCCGAGTGTAAAACTCAGTCTCAGTCTCAGTCTCAGTCTCAGTCTCTAGCTTTGTCCACTCTCTCTCTCTCTCTCTCTCTCTCTCGCTCTCTCTCACGGTGCAACCTCAGCTCCGCCCACTGCTCCCAGAGTCCAGATCCATATTTCACTTTCTCTTGTATTGTTTGATTGTACACTCATAGTGACAGGGCGTCTTTTCCTTTATAAATGAGTTCCCAGTCATCCGATTGTACCTCAATAACTAGTTTATCCAGGGATTCCTCTCTTCTGACTCATTTGTGATGATATCCATCTGTTGTCTCTTTTAATCTTTCTGTGGTTTTTATTGGAAATAGTAAAAAAACAAACAGACATGAAATCACTGATATCATTGACTAATAAGCCCTTGTACGTTTTCTTCATTTGACTTTTATTTGCTGATTGTTTCATCTGAATGTTTAATCTGTTCCACCTCTTTAAGCTACATCAATAACCAATGTAATACGCCCCCTGGATTTGGTCACCACAGTCACACGGTCAAAGAGCAAGTCAGCCTCGCTGCTGGCCCCTGCTGGCCGCGCCCCGTCACTATCTGTCAAATCCTGTTACAGAGTGCTCTGATGTCTGTGGGAAAAAACTTGAAACTGAGCAAGATGACTATTGCAGCAACACGTCATCAGTAGGATAAAACTAAGCTGTCTCTTGATGGTCTACGACAGGGTGTCCAAACTGGGTCAGAGAGTGCTGGTGTCCTGCATGTTTTAGTTCTCTGCCTGCTTCATCATACCTGAATCTAATGATGACGTCATCACCAAGGTTGTGAAAAAGAACAATAATGAGCCTTTCATCACAAAGTGGATGGGAGAGGCACCGGATGGAGATCAACGGAGATCAAAGCCGGAGGAAATCTTGGATCTGAGCATCTCCATGGCAAAAGGCCCTGATCTCCTTTGATCTGATAGGAGATCAGCACTGGAGCCATGGAGACGCTCAGATCAAAGGAAATCAGCTTTGTAGAGTTGTAATGTGCTCGTACTCATCCTTACATTTTTCTAGAAATTTGTCTTCAATCACCTTTTCTCTATTTACACTCTCTACTTGAACCTTTACCTGTTTATTTATTTCATATTTTCCAAATATCATGATTTTTGTTTGACCTAGATTTAATGAATAAGATTTCATTTCTCTGAATGTATCTAGTATGTCGTTGAAGAGTTTTTCTAGGATTTGGGAGAATTGTGGGTCTGTAGTTTGTGAAGTGTGTCTGTTTTCTATAACGGTATCCTTACTGGAAGCCTGTTCAATGATACTATGTAGAACCTTCTATGTACTGCTGACATGGTCTTTATTGTTTTCTGGTACTTTCTTAAAAGAATTCTTCTAACATTTTCTCATCATATGAGTGAACTTTGTTTTACATTTCTTGGATTTATTTTCCATCTCCTTCGTTCATCATTTATTGGATTCTCTATGTCATGTATTCTTCTCCTTGGATGCATTTTTTAAGCCCTTTGTCATCCATTAAACATCTTTATATTCCACTTTTTCTCGTATTTATAAATGAGTTCCCAGTCATCTGATTGTACCTCAATAACTAGTTTTTCCAGGGACTGCTCTGTTTTGACTCATTTGTGTTGACATCTATCTGTTGTCTGTTTTAATGTTTCTGTGTTTTTTATTGTAAATAGTAAAAAAACTAAAACAAACAGACATGAAATCACTGATATCATTGACTAATACATCACTTACTTTGATATTATCTATAACATGTGTAAATAAATTATGACCCTCCAAACGACCCCCAGGAGGCCCGGCTGTGTGTGTGTGTGTGTGTGTGTGTGTGTGTGTGTGTGTGTGTGTGTGTGTGGGGGTGTGTGTGTGTTTGGGCCTGGTTATAGGAGAAGTGAGGATGGAGCAGCCATTTACTGGTAAAACTAACTCACTAACATCTTGGTGAAAATAGAATATATGTTTTTTTCAAATTAAAGTGACAATGAAAGTGAGAACAGGAGTTCCCCCCTCACCTCCAGAGTGAACATAAGTCATGTCTGTATATTACATCCATCATCCATCCATCCATCCATCCATCCATCCATCCATCATCCATCATCCATGATGTGATCCAGCAAACATGTCCAAGCAGTAGTGTTGTGTTGTTGCTTCTCATTGTCAATAGAACCATGAGAAAGTATGAGAGTGACTGATACGCTTGTATGATCACTGGACCTTTTGAAAGCAGTCAGACTCTCATACTGTACCAGTAGCATCTGTGTCATTCACAACCCGTCTCCATCTTAACTGGACTTTCTGTGTACACATATGATTTTGTGTTTTCATCTGTGGACTGGTGACTAGTGAGTGTGTTGCCTTCAGTGGCAAAGGGAAATAAAACCTCTGCATGAAGAGGAATCATGGAGCCTCCCCCTTCTCAGCTCCAAGTGTCCAAATCTGAACAGCTGGTCTGGGCTCTGAGTGGAAGCTGAGGTGGTCATGTGCCTGGGCCTCCAGACTGATCCACTCCACTCCAAGTCCAAGTCCGAGTGTAAAACTCAGTCTCAGTCTCAGTCTCAGTCTCTAGCTTTGTCCACTCTCTCTCTCTCTCTCTCTCTCTCTCGCTCTCTCTCACGGTGCAACCTCAGCTCCGCCCACTGCTCCCAGAGTCCAGATCCATATTTCACTTTCTCTTGTATTGTTTGATTGTACACTCATAGTGACAGGGCGTCTTTTCCTTTATAAATGAGTTCCCAGTCATCCGATTGTACCTCAATAACTAGTTTATCCAGGGATTCCTCTCTTCTGACTCATTTGTGATGATATCCATCTGTTGTCTCTTTTAATCTTTCTGTGGTTTTTATTGGAAATAGTAAAAAAACAAACAGACATGAAATCACTGATATCATTGACTAATAAGCCCTTGTACGTTTTCTTCATTTGACTTTTATTTGCTGATTGTTTCATCTGAATGTTTAATCTGTTCCACCTCTTTAAGCTACATCAATAACCAATGTAATACGCCCCCTGGATTTGGTCACCACAGTCACACGGTCAAAGAGCAAGTCAGCCTCGCTGCTGGCCCCTGCTGGCCGCGCCCCGTCACTATCTGTCAAATCCTGTTACAGAGTGCTCTGATGTCTGTGGGAAAAAACTTGAAACTGAGCAAGATGACTATTGCAGCAACACGTCATCAGTAGGATAAAACTAAGCTGTCTCTTGATGGTCTACGACAGGGTGTCCAAACTGGGTCAGAGAGTGCTGGTGTCCTGCATGTTTTAGTTCTCTGCCTGCTTCATCATACCTGAATCTAATGATGACGTCATCACCAAGGTTGTGAAAAAGAACAATAATGAGCCTTTCATCACAAAGTGGATGGGAGAGGCACCGGATGGAGATCAACGGAGATCAAAGCCGGAGGAAATCTTGGATCTGAGCATCTCCATGGCAAAAGGCCCTGATCTCCTTTGATCTGATAGGAGATCAGCACTGGAGCCATGGAGACGCTCAGATCAAAGGAAATCAGCTTTGTAGAGTTGTAATGTGCTCGTACTCATCCTTACATTTTTCTAGAAATTTGTCTTCAATCACCTTTTCTCTATTTACACTCTCTACTTGAACCTTTACCTGTTTATTTATTTCATATTTTCCAAATATCATGATTTTTGTTTGACCTAGATTTAATGAATAAGATTTCATTTCTCTGAATGTATCTAGTATGTCGTTGAAGAGTTTTTCTAGGATTTGGGAGAATTGTGGGTCTGTAGTTTGTGAAGTGTGTCTGTTTTCTATAACGGTATCCTTACTGGAAGCCTGTTCAATGATACTATGTAGAACCTTCTATGTACTGCTGACATGGTCTTTATTGTTTTCTGGTACTTTCTTAAAAGAATTCTTCTAACATTTTCTCATCATATGAGTGAACTTTGTTTTACATTTCTTGGATTTATTTTCCATCTCCTTCGTTCATCATTTATTGGATTCTCTATGTCATGTATTCTTCTCCTTGGATGCATTTTTTAAGCCCTTTGTCATCCATTAAACATCTTTATATTCCACTTTTTCTCGTATTTATAAATGAGTTCCCAGTCATCTGATTGTACCTCAATAACTAGTTTTTCCAGGGACTGCTCTGTTTTGACTCATTTGTGTTGACATCTATCTGTTGTCTGTTTTAATGTTTCTGTGTTTTTTATTGTAAATAGTAAAAAAACTAAAACAAACAGACATGAAATCACTGATATCATTGACTAATACATCACTTACTTTGATATTATCTATAACATGTGTAAATAAATTATGACCCTCCAAACGACCCCCAGGAGGCCCGGCTGTGTGTGTGTGTGTGTGTGTGTGTGTGTGTGTGTGTGTGTGTGTGTGTGTGTGTGTGGGGGTGTGTGTGTGTTTGGGCCTGGTTATAGGAGAAGTGAGGATGGAGCAGCCATTTACTGGTAAAACTAACTCACTAACATCTTGGTGAAAATAGAATATATGTTTTTTTCAAATTAAAGTGACAATGAAAGTGAGAACAGGAGTTCCCCCCTCACCTCCAGAGTGAACATAAGTCATGTCTGTATATTACATCCATCATCCATCCATCCATCCATCCATCCATCCATCCATCATCCATCATCCATGATGTGATCCAGCAAACATGTCCAAGCAGTAGTGTTGTGTTGTTGCTTCTCATTGTCAATAGAACCATGAGAAAGTATGGGAGTGACTGATACGCTTGTATGATCACTGGACCTTTTGAAAGCAGTCAGACTCTCATACTGTACCAGTAGCATCTGTGTCATTCACAACCCGTCTCCATCTTAACTGGACTTTCTGTGTACACATATGATTTTGTGTTTTCATCTGTGGACTGGTGACTAGTGAGTGTGTTGCCTTCAGTGGCAAAGGGAAATAAAACCTCTGCATGAAGAGGAATCATGGAGCCTCCCCCTTCTCAGCTCCAAGTGTCCAAATCTGAACAGCTGGTCTGGGCTCTGAGTGGAAGCTGAGATGGTCATGTGCCTGGGCCTCCAGACTGATCCACTCCACTCCAAGTCCAAGTCCGAGTGTAAAACTCAGTCTCAGTCTCAGTCTCAGTCTCTAGCTTTGTCCACTCTCTCTCTCTCTCTCTCTCTCTCTCTCGCTCTCTCTCACGGTGCAACCTCAGCTCCGCCCACTGCTCCCAGAGTCCAGATCCATATTTCACTTTCTCTTGTATTGTTTGATTGTACACTCATAGTGACAGGGCGTCTTTTCCTTTATAAATGAGTTCCCAGTCATCCGATTGTACCTCAATAACTAGTTTATCCAGGGATTCCTCTCTTCTGACTCATTTGTGATGATATCCATCTGTTGTCTCTTTTAATCTTTCTGTGGTTTTTATTGGAAATAGTAAAAAAACAAACAGACATGAAATCACTGATATCATTGACTAATAAGCCCTTGTACGTTTTCTTCATTTGACTTTTATTTGCTGATTGTTTCATCTGAATGTTTAATCTGTTCCACCTCTTTAAGCTACATCAATAACCAATGTGTTGGGGTCAGCGTGTGATCAGAATATGCAAATTACCCTAGTGGTAGGCTACCGGAAGGTTCTACCCTGTCAGAGGTAATTTACATATAAACGAATCGCCAAACAGAAGTAAATTGTTATTTACGGGTTGACAATTACTGATCACTAGCGGTAGGCCACCAAAGTAATGGATTACTGGAGTAATAGATTACTAAGGTAATGTACCAAGTGTAAGTTATGCAAAGCTATAAAGGTTGATTGGAGTAAATAGTCAGTTATCGGCCAACAGCTTTGAGCTAAAAAGGGTCGCCTGACGGGAGGAACCTCCACGGGGTCCAATCGCGAAGGCGGTCCACCAGTGGCACGACCGGTCAACAGGCGTGACGGGTCACTCCTTTGTTGACAACTGCGGGTCAGTGGCGTGACCTACCGAAGCGCCTGTGGACCCACAGGAGGCGACTCGCTGGAGTAACCGGGGAAAAGCTCAAGCTGCGAAGGCGTCACAAATGGCTATTGACCTATCAATGAACAACGGTACTTGATTACGAGTGATGATTAAATTACGGAGAGCAACCTATGATTCAAGTTATCAATGAAACAAACCTGCGATTTGTAAGTCAATAACTGAGGGGAGGCTGAATTACTTCGGTGGAGTGGACCACCGAAGGTGATCTGCAAGTAATTTAGAATGGATTGTTAATCAAACAAGTTTGGTTATTTATCTAATAACAATCGGGAGTAATCAAGGAGGAGTTGGAATTAATTAAGTAAAGTCGGGGTTTACTAATTAAATACAATGAGTTATTTGAATGAGCTAAACCATTGAAATTGAATTAAATGCAGTTAGGATTATTAATTGGATAAACTTGCGCTTTATGAATTAATAATACTGGATAATTGGATGCTGAGATGCACGAAAACCACTTAAAAATGATTAAAAGCACTCTTGAGTATTAATTGGATAAATTGACTAATTTATTAATTAATAAAGCATACAAATTATCTATCTGCAACAAAAATAAATGAACAATAGCTTAGAGACAATTCAAGTTGTGATTAGGTTAACTGGGTAACAGATCAATCAATAATAGTGCGGGTAATTAACCACAGAAAATGCGATGAAACACTTAAAATTATTTAAAAGCAATGCGGGTTATTCCCGTGGAAAACCTGCATTCATTCGCCAACGCCTCCTAGGTGTGTTAAATTACCCAAAGCGTTAAAGTCATTGAAATTGATTTAAACCATTCAAACTATTAATCAATTGAATATTACCGTTACTTAATCAAAGTCGGGGCACCAGCTGAAGTTAGGGTCTTAAACGAAACATCAGTCTTAAAAAAGAAAGTTCAATTAAAATGTTTAAATTATTATTTCTGATTGAAATGATAATCGCAATTTAACTGAAGCAGGAAAGGAAGGCTGTAAATCCGAGCACTGACTGTTACAACCAGCAGTTGTCGCTGAAAAGCACACAAAAACCACCAAGAATCGTTCAATTCAACTATTAAGTGTTTATTAACAAACGTCTATTCCTAAATCATCAATCTATGAATCACATCTAATCAATAAACATCAAGCAAGATCTCATAAAACAACACAATACAAAACAAAGCCAGCTAATAAAGTGTGTGTGTGTGTGTGTTCGAGTGTGGGGGAGCGATGTGTGTGAGTGGGTGTGTGTGTGTTCGAGTGTGGGGAGCGATGTGTGTGTGTGTGTGTGCGGGTTTGTGGAGCGAAAGGGGCGTGACTTGGTGAGAGGGTAATGACCACGAACGTCCACCAGAGGGAGGTAGACGTCGGCGGTCCGGTGTAATCACCCGATCTGGCCACTAGGTGCGCGTCGGCGCGCGGGGCAGTTGTGATGACTTAATGCAACCACCAGATGGCGGTACGAGCGGTTGCAATTACCCACGCGACTACCAGAGGGCGCCAAACGGCTCGGCGACCCGGCGAGGAAATCGATGTGATTACCCACCCGGTCACCAGAGGCGCTCGGCGTGCTCTGCCTGGGATAGCGTGACGTCACTGAGCTCCGCACGGGCCGTAGCCGTCGGGAGCGCGCCGGATTCCTTGTGGCCGAGAAATCCGAGCCGCAGTGAACTACACACGGTCCCAGGGACGCACTGAAAGGAGGCGCTGGGAGGCAGCGGCGGCCGTACCGTGCGCTGGTTAGTGAACAGGGAAACAGAGGAGAAGAGGAGAGAGAGAGAGGAGAGAGGAGGGGGTGTCTGACTGTGTACACTGACGCGACCGCCTCAGCTTACACGTACAGAGTCCAAAAACGGCTGTTCAGGCAGATATGGACTCTGGGAGCAGAAGCGTGAGCTGAGGATGAGGAGGCTCGCGCGTGCGTGCGATGATTCGCGTGGATGGCCGTCCACGCGTAGACACAAAAGTACTCAGAAACAGGGATCGGCGTCCCAAAGTTACAAGTACCAACAATAAACACACAGCAATAATAATATCACGTTATTCTAATTCCTGCCCAGACTCTAAGCCTTACTTGGTTGGACGAGGGGGAAACGTGCTTCCGTGGCCAGGTGAAATCCGTCGATTTGTGGCCGCGGGCGGTTCTCTGGCGTCCCAGAAAATAGAGACCTGACGTGGACTACGGAGGGGAAACCCGTAGTGTGATCCGAGGGGCGATCAGCAGCTTCTTGCGATGAGGGGGGGAGTGAAGAAGCGATGCTCAGGTCGGTCTGCAGACGAGCGTGCGGTTGCAGCGCGCGCTCGGGGTCCGGATGATGCAAACAAAAAAAGGGAAGAAAAAAAAGAAGGGGAAACCAAAAATAAAGGGAATTCCCGCTTTTCTTGAGCTCGTCCAGCGAGGTGAAGAAAATTCAGGCCCGGTCCAGGTGCGTTAACACGAGGCGCTTTGTCTCCTTACGAAAAGGTGCGTCTGGGTTGACGCGATTTCGTTTTGGAAGAGGCTGGATCTCTTCCCGGGCCTGAATTTATACCGTTATGATGTCTTCCGGGCTCCCCGCGGCGTTGGCCGTGGTTCAGCCAATCCACGCGGGGTTGGCTTGCGCGTCACCGGGCCGGTGACCCGGTGATGACGGGATTTTGGGTCCCCCTGCCGTCGAGCCGCAGTGCCGCAGCTAGAGGAGGGGGGACCCGGGGGCCCCCCCAGGGGGGGGTCATGTGATCAATGGCGAATTTTCCAGGGTTGAGCACATGGTTTCTTTGTTCTCAAAGAAACGTGGCTCACCCCCCTCCTCGCCCCCCCCCCCCTTCCTCATGAGGGTGAGTGAACAAAGGATTTTGGCTCCAACAAATGTAATACGCCCCCTGGATTTGGTCACCACAGTCACACGGTCAAAGAGCAAGTCAGCCTCGCTGCTGGCCCCTGCTGGCCGCGCCCCGTCACTATCTGTCAAATCCTGTTACAGAGTGCTCTGATGTCTGTGGGAAAAAACTTGAAACTGAGCAAGATGACTATTGCAGCAACACGTCATCAGTAGGATAAAACTAAGCTGTCTCTTGATGGTCTACGACAGGGTGTCCAAACTGGGTCAGAGAGTGCTGGTGTCCTGCATGTTTTAGTTCTCTGCCTGCTTCATCATACCTGAATCTAATGATGACGTCATCACCAAGGTTGTGAAAAAGAACAATAATGAGCCTTTCATCACAAAGTGGATGGGAGAGGCACCGGATGGAGATCAACGGAGATCAAAGCCGGAGGAAATCTTGGATCTGAGCATCTCCATGGCAAAAGGCCCTGATCTCCTTTGATCTGATAGGAGATCAGCACTGGAGCCATGGAGACGCTCAGATCAAAGGAAATCAGCTTTGTAGAGTTGTAATGTGCTCGTACTCATCCTTACATTTTTCTAGAAATTTGTCTTCAATCACCTTTTCTCTATTTACACTCTCTACTTGAACCTTTACCTGTTTATTTATTTCATATTTTCCAAATATCATGATTTTTGTTTGACCTAGATTTAATGAATAAGATTTCATTTCTCTGAATGTATCTAGTATGTCGTTGAAGAGTTTTTCTAGGATTTGGGAGAATTGTGGGTCTGTAGTTTGTGAAGTGTGTCTGTTTTCAATAACAGTATCCTTACTGGAAGCCTGTTGAATGATACTATGTAGAACCTTCTATGTACTGCTGACATGGTCTTTATTGTTTTCTGGTACTTTCTTAAAAGAATTCTTCTAACATTTTCTCATCATATGAGTGAACTTTGTTTTACATTTCTTGGATTTATTTTCCATCTCCTTCGTTCATCATTTATTGGATTCTCTATGTCATGTATTCTTCTCCTTGGATGCATTTTTTAAGCCCTTTGTCATCCATTAAACATCTTTATATTCCACTTTTTCTCGTATTTATAAATGAGTTCCCAGTCATCTGATTGTACCTCAATAACTAGTTTTTCCAGGGACTGCTCTGTTTTGACTCATTTGTGTTGACATCTATCTGTTGTCTGTTTTAATGTTTCTGTGTTTTTTATTGTAAATAGTAAAAAAACTAAAACAAACAGACATGAAATCACTGATATCATTGACTAATACATCACTTACTTTGATATTATCTATAACATGTGTAAATAAATTATGACCCTCCAAACGACCCCCAGGAGGCCCGGCTGTTGTGTGTGTGTGTGTGTGTGTATGTGTGTGTGTGGGGGGGGGGGGGGGGGGGGGGGGTGTTTGGGCCTGGTTATAGGAGAAGTGAGGATGGAGCAGCCATTTACTGGTAAAACTAACTCACTAACATCTTGGTGAAAATAGAATATATGTTTTTTTCAAATTAAAGTGACAATGAAAGTGAGAACAGGAGTTCCCCCCTCACCTCCAGAGTGAACATAAGTCATGTCTGTATATTACATCCATCATCCATCCATCCATCCATCCATCCATCCATCCATCATCCATCATCCATGATGTGATCCAGCAAACATGTCCAAGCAGTAGTGTTGTGTTGTTGCTTCTCATTGTCAATAGAACCATGAGAAAGTATGAGAGTGACTGATACGCTTGTATGATCACTGGACCTTTTGAAAGCAGTCAGACTCTCATACTGTACCAGTAGCATCTGTGTCATTCACAACCCGTCTCCATCTTAACTGGACTTTCTGTGTACACATATGATTTTGTGTTTTCATCTGTGGACTGGTGACTAGTGAGTGTGTTGCCTTCAGTGGCAAAGGGAAATAAAACCTCTGCATGAAGAGGAATCATGGAGCCTCCCCCTTCTCAGCTCCAAGTGTCCAAATCTGAACAGCTGGTCTGGGCTCTGAGTGGAAGCTGAGGTGGTCATGTGCCTGGGCCTCCAGACTGATCCACTCCACTCCAAGTCCAAGTCCGAGTGTAAAACTCAGTCTCAGTCTCAGTCTCAGTCTCTAGCTTTGTCCACTCTCTCTCTCTCTCTCTCTCTCTCTCGCTCTCTCTCACGGTGCAACCTCAGCTCCGCCCACTGCTCCCAGAGTCCAGATCCATATTTCACTTTCTCTTGTATTGTTTGATTGTACACTCATAGTGACAGGGCGTCTTTTCCTTTATAAATGAGTTCCCAGTCATCCGATTGTACCTCAATAACTAGTTTATCCAGGGATTCCTCTCTTCTGACTCATTTGTAATGATATCCATCTGTTGTCTCTTTTAATCTTTCTGTGGTTTTTATTGGAAATAGTAAAAAAACAAACAGACATGAAATCACTGATATCATTGACTAATAAGCCCTTGTACGTTTTCTTCATTTGACTTTTATTTGCTGATTGTTTCATCTGAATGTTTAATCTGTTCCACCTCTTTAAGCTACATCAATAACCAATGTAATACGCCCCCTGGATTTGGTCACCACAGTCACACGGTCAAAGAGCAAGTCAGCCTCGCTGCTGGCCCCTGCTGGCCGCGCCCCGTCACTATCTGTCAAATCCTGTTACAGAGTGCTCTGATGTCTGTGGGAAAAAAACTTGAAACTGAGCAAGATGACTATTGCAGCAACACGTCATCAGTAGGATAAAACTAAGCTGTCTCTTGATGGTCTACGACAGGGTGTCCAAACTGGGTCAGAGAGTGCTGGTGTCCTGCATGTTTTAGTTCTCTGCCTGCTTCATCATACCTGAATCTAATGATGACGTCATCACCAAGGTTGTGAAAAAGAACAATAATGAGCCTTTCATCACAAAGTGGATGGGAGAGGCACCGGATGGAGATCAACGGAGATCAAAGCCGGAGGAAATCTTGGATCTGAGCATCTCCATGGCAAAAGGCCCTGATCTCCTTTGATCTGATAGGAGATCAGCACTGGAGCCATGGAGACGCTCAGATCAAAGGAAATCAGCTTTGTAGAGTTGTAATGTGCTCGTACTCATCCTTACATTTTTCTAGAAATTTGTCTTCAATCACCTTTTCTCTATTTACACTCTCTACTTGAACCTTTACCTGTTTATTTATTTCATATTTTCCAAATATCATGATTTTTGTTTGACCTAGATTTAATGAATTAGATTTCATTTCTCTGAATGTATCTAGTATGTCGTTGAAGAGTTTTTCTAGGATTTGGGAGAATTGTGGGTCTGTAGTTTGTGAAGTGTGTCTGTTTTCAATAACGGTATCCTTACTGGAAGCCTGTTGAATGATACTATGTAGAACCTTCTATGTACTGCTGACATGGTCTTTATTGTTTTCTGGTACTTTCTTAAAAGAATTCTTCTAACATTTTCTCATCATATGAGTGAACTTTGTTTTACATTTCTTGGATTTATTTTCCATCTCCTTCGTTCATCATTTATTGGATTCTCTATGTCATGTATTCTTCTCCTTGGATGCATTTTTTAAGCCCTTTGTCATCCATTAAACATCTTTATATTCCACTTTTTCTCGTATTTATAAATGAGTTCCCAGTCATCTGATTGTACCTCAATAACTAGTTTTTCCAGGGACTGCTCTGTTTTGACTCATTTGTGTTGACATCTATCTGTTGTCTGTTTTAATGTTTCTGTGTTTTTTATTGTAAATAGTAAAAAAAACTAAAACAAACAGACATGAAATCACTGATATCATTGACTAATACATCACTTACTTTGATATTATCTATAACATGTGTAAATAAATTATGACCCTCCAAACGACCCCCAGGAGGCCCGGCTGTTGTGTGTGTGTGTGTGTGTGTGTTTGGGCCTGGTTATAGGAGAAGTGAGGATGGAGCAGCCATTTACTGGTAAAACTAACTCACTAACATCTTGGTGAAAATAGAATATATGTTTTTTTCAAATTAAAGTGACAATGAAAGTGAGAACAGGAGTTCCCCCCTCACCTCCAGAGTGAACATAAGTCATGTCTGTATATTACATCCATCATCCATCCATCCATCCATCCATCCATCCATCCATCATCCATCATCCATGATGTGATCCAGCAAACATGTCCAAGCAGTAGTGTTGTGTTGTTGCTTCTCATTGTCAATAGAACCATGAGAAAGTATGAGAGTGACTGATACGCTTGTATGATCACTGGACCTTTTGAAAGCAGTCAGACTCTCATACTGTACCAGTAGCATCTGTGTCATTCACAACCCGTCTCCATCTTAACTGGACTTTCTGTGTACACATATGATTTTGTGTTTTCATCTGTGGACTGGTGACTAGTGAGTGTGTTGCCTTCAGTGGCAAAGGGAAATAAAACCTCTGCATGAAGAGGAATCATGGAGCCTCCCCCTTCTCAGCTCCAAGTGTCCAAATCTGAACAGCTGGTCTGGGCTCTGAGTGGAAGCTGAGGTGGTCATGTGCCTGGGCCTCCAGACTGATCCACTCCACTCCAAGTCCAAGTCCGAGTGTAAAACTCAGTCTCAGTCTCAGTCTCAGTCTCTAGCTTTGTCCACTCTCTCTCTCTCTCTCTCTCTCTCTCTCGCTCTCTCTCACGGTGCAACCTCAGCTCCGCCCACTGCTCCCAGAGTCCAGATCCATATTTCACTTTCTCTTGTATTGTTTGATTGTACACTCATAGTGACAGGGCGTCTTTTCCTTTATAAATGAGTTCCCAGTCATCCGATTGTACCTCAATAACTAGTTTATCCAGGGATTCCTCTCTTCTGACTCATTTGTAATGATATCCATCTGTTGTCTCTTTTAATCTTTCTGTGGTTTTTATTGGAAATAGTAAAAAAACAAACAGACATGAAATCACTGATATCATTGACTAATAAGCCCTTGTACGTTTTCTTCATTTGACTTTTATTTGCTGATTGTTTCATCTGAATGTTTAATCTGTTCCACCTCTTTAAGCTACATCAATAACCAATGTAATACGCCCCCTGGATTTGGTCACCACAGTCACACGGTCAAAGAGCAAGTCAGCCTCGCTGCTGGCCCCTGCTGGCCGCGCCCCGTCACTATCTGTCAAATCCTGTTACAGAGTGCTCTGATGTCTGTGGGAAAAAAACTTGAAACTGAGCAAGATGACTATTGCAGCAACACGTCATCAGTAGGATAAAACTAAGCTGTCTCTTGATGGTCTACGACAGGGTGTCCAAACTGGGTCAGAGAGTGCTGGTGTCCTGCATGTTTTAGTTCTCTGCCTGCTTCATCATACCTGAATCTAATGATGACGTCATCACCAAGGTTGTGAAAAAGAACAATAATGAGCCTTTCATCACAAAGTGGATGGGAGAGGCACCGGATGGAGATCAACGGAGATCAAAGCCGGAGGAAATCTTGGATCTGAGCATCTCCATGGCAAAAGGCCCTGATCTCCTTTGATCTGATAGGAGATCAGCACTGGAGCCATGGAGACGCTCAGATCAAAGGAAATCAGCTTTGTAGAGTTGTAATGTGCTCGTACTCATCCTTACATTTTTCTAGAAATTTGTCTTCAATCACCTTTTCTCTATTTACACTCTCTACTTGAACCTTTACCTGTTTATTTATTTCATATTTTCCAAATATCATGATTTTTGTTTGACCTAGATTTAATGAATTAGATTTCATTTCTCTGAATGTATCTAGTATGTCGTTGAAGAGTTTTTCTAGGATTTGGGAGAATTGTGGGTCTGTAGTTTGTGAAGTGTGTCTGTTTTCAATAACGGTATCCTTACTGGAAGCCTGTTGAATGATACTATGTAGAACCTTCTATGTACTGCTGACATGGTCTTTATTGTTTTCTGGTACTTTCTTAAAAGAATTCTTCTAACATTTTCTCATCATATGAGTGAACTTTGTTTTACATTTCTTGGATTTATTTTCCATCTCCTTCGTTCATCATTTATTGGATTCTCTATGTCATGTATTCTTCTCCTTGGATGCATTTTTTAAGCCCTTTGTCATCCATTAAACATCTTTATATTCCACTTTTTCTCGTATTTATAAATGAGTTCCCAGTCATCTGATTGTACCTCAATAACTAGTTTTTCCAGGGACTGCTCTGTTTTGACTCATTTGTGTTGACATCTATCTGTTGTCTGTTTTAATGTTTCTGTGTTTTTTATTGTAAATAGTAAAAAAAACTAAAACAAACAGACATGAAATCACTGATATCATTGACTAATACATCACTTACTTTGATATTATCTATAACATGTGTAAATAAATTATGACCCTCCAAACGACCCCCAGGAGGCCCGGCTGTTGTGTGTGTGTGTGTGTGTGTTTGGGCCTGGTTATAGGAGAAGTGAGGATGGAGCAGCCATTTACTGGTAAAACTAACTCACTAACATCTTGGTGAAAATAGAATATATGTTTTTTTCAAATTAAAGTGACAATGAAAGTGAGAACAGGAGTTCCCCCCTCACCTCCAGAGTGAACATAAGTCATGTCTGTATATTACATCCATCCATCCATCCATCCATCCATCCATCATCCATCATCCATGATGTGATCCAGCAAACATGTCCAAGCAGTAGTGTTGTGTTGTTGCTTCTCATTGTCAATAGAACCATGAGAAAGTATGAGAGTGACTGATACGCTTGTATGATCACTGGACCTTTTGAAAGCAGTCAGACTCTCATACTGTACCAGTAGCATCTGTGTCATTCACAACCCGTCTCCATCTTAACTGGACTTTCTGTGTACACATATGATTTTGTGTTTTCATCTGTGGACTGGTGACTAGTGAGTGTGTTGCCTTCAGTGGCAAAGGGAAATAAAACCTCTGCATGAAGAGGAATCATGGAGCCTCCCCCTTCTCAGCTCCAAGTGTCCAAATCTGAACAGCTGGTCTGGGCTCTGAGTGGAAGCTGAGGTGGTCATGTGCCTGGGCCTCCAGACTGATCCACTCCACTCCAAGTCCAAGTCCGAGTGTAAAACTCAGTCTCAGTCTCAGTCTCAGTCTCTAGCTTTGTCCACTCTCTCTCTCTCTCTCTCTCTCTCTCTCGCTCTCTCTCACGGTGCAACCTCAGCTCCGCCCACTGCTCCCAGAGTCCAGATCCATATTTCACTTTCTCTTGTATTGTTTGATTGTACACTCATAGTGACAGGGCGTCTTTTCCTTTATAAATGAGTTCCCAGTCATCCGATTGTACCTCAATAACTAGTTTATCCAGGGATTCCTCTCTTCTGACTCATTTGTAATGATATCCATCTGTTGTCTCTTTTAATCTTTCTGTGGTTTTTATTGGAAATAGTAAAAAAACAAACAGACATGAAATCACTGATATCATTGACTAATAAGCCCTTGTACGTTTTCTTCATTTGACTTTTATTTGCTGATTGTTTCATCTGAATGTTTAATCTGTTCCACCTCTTTAAGCTACATCAATAACCAATGTAATACGCCCCCTGGATTTGGTCACCACAGTCACACGGTCAAAGAGCAAGTCAGCCTCGCTGCTGGCCCCTGCTGGCCGCGCCCCGTCACTATCTGTCAAATCCTGTTACAGAGTGCTCTGATGTCTGTGGGAAAAAAACTTGAAACTGAGCAAGATGACTATTGCAGCAACACGTCATCAGTAGGATAAAACTAAGCTGTCTCTTGATGGTCTACGACAGGGTGTCCAAACTGGGTCAGAGAGTGCTGGTGTCCTGCATGTTTTAGTTCTCTGCCTGCTTCATCATACCTGAATCTAATGATGACGTCATCACCAAGGTTGTGAAAAAGAACAATAATGAGCCTTTCATCACAAAGTGGATGGGAGAGGCACCGGATGGAGATCAACGGAGATCAAAGCCGGAGGAAATCTTGGATCTGAGCATCTCCATGGCAAAAGGCCCTGATCTCCTTTGATCTGATAGGAGATCAGCACTGGAGCCATGGAGACGCTCAGATCAAAGGAAATCAGCTTTGTAGCGTTGTAATGTGCTCGTACTCATCCTTACATTTTTCTAGAAATTTGTCTTCAATCACCTTTTCTCTATTTACACTCTCTACTTGAACCTTTACCTGTTTATTTATTTCATATTTTCCAAATATCATGATTTTTGTTTGACCTAGATTTAATGAATTAGATTTCATTTCTCTGAATGTATCTAGTATGTCGTTGAAGAGTTTTTCTAGGATTTGGGAGAATTGTGGGTCTGTAGTTTGTGAAGTGTGTCTGTTTTCAATAACGGTATCCTTACTGGAAGCCTGTTGAATGATACTATGTAGAACCTTCTATGTACTGCTGACATGGTCTTTATTGTTTTCTGGTACTTTCTTAAAAGAATTCTTCTAACATTTTCTCATCATATGAGTGAACTTTGTTTTACATTTCTTGGATTTATTTTCCATCTCCTTCGTTCATCATTTATTGGATTCTCTATGTCATGTATTCTTCTCCTTGGATGCATTTTTTAAGCCCTTTGTCATCCATTAAACATCTTTATATTCCACTTTTTCTCGTATTTATAAATGAGTTCCCAGTCATCTGATTGTACCTCAATAACTAGTTTTTCCAGGGACTGCTCTGTTTTGACTCATTTGTGTTGACATCTATCTGTTGTCTGTTTTAATGTTTCTGTGTTTTTTATTGTAAATAGTAAAAAAAACTAAAACAAACAGACATGAAATCACTGATATCATTGACTAATACATCACTTACTTTGATATTATCTATAACATGTGTAAATAAATTATGACCCTCCAAACGACCCCCAGGAGGCCCGGCTGTTGTGTGTGTGTGTGTGTGTGTTTGGGCCTGGTTATAGGAGAAGTGAGGATGGAGCAGCCATTTACTGGTAAAACTAACTCACTAACATCTTGGTGAAAATAGAATATATGTTTTTTTCAAATTAAAGTGACAATGAAAGTGAGAACAGGAGTTCCCCCCTCACCTCCAGAGTGAACATAAGTCATGTCTGTATATTACATCCATCCATCCATCCATCCATCCATCCATCATCCATCATCCATGATGTGATCCAGCAAACATGTCCAAGCAGTAGTGTTGTGTTGTTGCTTCTCATTGTCAATAGAACCATGAGAAAGTATGAGAGTGACTGATACGCTTGTATGATCACTGGACCTTTTGAAAGCAGTCAGACTCTCATACTGTACCAGTAGCATCTGTGTCATTCACAACCCGTCTCCATCTTAACTGGACTTTCTGTGTACACATATGATTTTGTGTTTTCATCTGTGGACTGGTGACTAGTGAGTGTGTTGCCTTCAGTGGCAAAGGGAAATAAAACCTCTGCATGAAGAGGAATCATGGAGCCTCCCCCTTCTCAGCTCCAAGTGTCCAAATCTGAACAGCTGGTCTGGGCTCTGAGTGGAAGCTGAGGTGGTCGTGTGCCTGGGCCTCCAGACTGATCCACTCCACTCCAAGTCCAAGTCCGAGTGTAAAACTCAGTCTCAGTCTCAGTCTCAGTCTCTAGCTTTGTCCACTCTCTCTCTCTCTCTCTCTCTCTCTCGCTCTCTCTCACGGTGCAACCTCAGCTCCGCCCACTGCTCCCAGAGTCCAGATCCATATTTCACTTTCTCTTGTATTGTTTGATTGTACACTCATAGTGACAGGGCGTCTTTTCCTTTATAAATGAGTTCCCAGTCATCCGATTGTACCTCAATAACTAGTTTATCCAGGGATTCCTCTCTTCTGACTCATTTGTAATGATATCCATCTGTTGTCTCTTTTAATCTTTCTGTGGTTTTTATTGGAAATAGTAAAAAAACAAACAGACATGAAATCACTGATATCATTGACTAATAAGCCCTTGTACGTTTTCTTCATTTGACTTTTATTTGCTGATTGTTTCATCTGAATGTTTAATCTGTTCCACCTCTTTAAGCTACATCAATAACCAATGTAATACGCCCCCTGGATTTGGTCACCACAGTCACACGGTCAAAGAGCAAGTCAGCCTCGCTGCTGGCCCCTGCTGGCCGCACCCCGTCACTATCTGTCAAATCCTGTTACAGAGTGCTCTGATGTCTGTGGGAAAAAAACTTGAAACTGAGCAAGATGACTATTGCAGCAACACGTCATCAGTAGGATAAAACTAAGCTGTCTCTTGATGGTCTACGACAGGGTGTCCAAACTGGGTCAGAGAGTGCTGGTGTCCTGCATGTTTTAGTTCTCTGCCTGCTTCATCATACCTGAATCTAATGATGACGTCATCACCAAGGTTGTGAAAAAGAACAATAATGAGCCTTTCATCACAAAGTGGATGGGAGAGGCACCGGATGGAGATCAACGGAGATCAAAGCCGGAGGAAATCTTGGATCTGAGCATCTCCATGGCAAAAGGCCCTGATCTCCTTTGATCTGATAGGAGATCAGCACTGGAGCCATGGAGACGCTCAGATCAAAGGAAATCAGCTTTGTAGAGTTGTAATGTGCTCGTACTCATCCTTACATTTTTCTAGAAATTTGTCTTCAATCACCTTTTCTCTATTTACACTCTCTACTTGAACCTTTACCTGTTTATTTATTTCATATTTTCCAAATATCATGATTTTTGTTTGACCTAGATTTAATGAATTAGATTTCATTTCTCTGAATGTATCTAGTATGTCGTTGAAGAGTTTTTCTAGGATTTGGGAGAATTGTGGGTGTGTAGTTTGTGAAGTGTGTCTGTTTTCAATAACGGTATCCTTACTGGAAGCCTGTTGAATGATACTATGTAGAACCTTCTATGTACTGCTGACATGGTCTTTATTGTTTTCTGGTACTTTCTTAAAAGAATTCTTCTAACATTTTCTCATCATATGAGTGAACTTTGTTTTACATTTCTTGGATTTATTTTCCATCTCCTTCGTTCATCATTTATTGGATTCTCTATGTCATGTATTCTTCTCCTTGGATGCATTTTTTAAGCCCTTTGTCATCCATTAAACATCTTTATATTCCACTTTTTCTCGTATTTATAAATGAGTTCCCAGTCATCTGATTGTACCTCAATAACTAGTTTTTCCAGGGACTGCTCTGTTTTGACTCATTTGTGTTGACATCTATCTGTTGTCTGTTTTAATGTTTCTGTGTTTTTTATTGTAAATAGTAAAAAAACTAAAACAAACAGACATGAAATCACTGATATCATTGACTAATACATCACTTACTTTGATATTATCTATAACATGTGTAAATAAATTATGACCCTCCAAACGACCCCCAGGAGGCCCGGCTGTTGTGTGTGTGTGTGTGTGTGTTTGGGCCTGGTTATAGGAGAAGTGAGGATGGAGCAGCCATTTACTGGTAAAACTAACTCACTAACATCTTGGTGAAAATAGAATATATGTTTTTTTCAAATTAAAGTGACAATGAAAGTGAGAACAGGAGTTCCCCCCTCACCTCCAGAGTGAACATAAGTCATGTCTGTATATTACATCCATCCATCCATCCATCCATCCATCCATCATCCATCATCCATGATGTGATCCAGCAAACATGTCCAAGCAGTAGTGTTGTGTTGTTGCTTCTCATTGTCAATAGAACCATGAGAAAGTATGAGAGTGACTGATACGCTTGTATGATCACTGGACCTTTTGAAAGCAGTCAGACTCTCATACTGTACCAGTAGCATCTGTGTCATTCACAACCCGTCTCCATCTTAACTGGACTTTCTGTGTACACATATGATTTTGTGTTTTCATCTGTGGACTGGTGACTAGTGAGTGTTTTGCCTTCAGTGGCAAAGGGAAATAAAACCTCTGCATGAAGAGGAATCATGGAGCCTCCCCCTTCTCAGCTCCAAGTGTCCAAATCTGAACAGCTGGTCTGGGCTCTGAGTGGAAGCTGAGGTGGTCATGTGCCTGGGCCTCCAGACTAATCCACTCCACTCCAAGTCCAAGTCCGAGTGTAAAACTCAGTCTCAGTCTCAGTCTCAGTCTCTATCTTTGTCCACTCTCTCTCTCTCTCTCTCTCTCTCTCTCGCTCTCTCTCACGGTGCAACCTCAGCTCCGCCCACTGCTCCCAGAGTCCAGATCCATATTTCACTTTCTCTTGTATTGTTTGATTGTACACTCATAGTGACAGGGCGTCTTTTCCTTTATAAATGAGTTCCCAGTCATCCGATTGTACCTCAATAACTAGTTTATCCAGGGATTCCTCTCTTCTGACTCATTTGTAATGATATCCATCTGTTGTCTCTTTTAATCTTTCTGTGGTTTTTATTGGAAATAGTAAAAAAACAAACAGACATGAAATCACTGATATCATTGACTAATAAGCCCTTGTACGTTTTCTTCATTTGACTTTTATTTGCTGATTGTTTCATCTGAATGTTTAATCTGTTCCACCTCTTTAAGCTACATCAATAACCAATGTAATACGCCCCCTGGATTTGGTCACCACAGTCACACGGTCAAAGAGCAAGTCAGCCTCGCTGCTGGCCCCTGCTGGCCGCGCCCCGTCACTATCTGTCAAATCCTGTTACAGAGTGCTCTGATGTCTGTGGGAAAAAACTTGAAACTGAGCAAGATGACTATTGCAGCAACACGTCATCAGTAGGATAAAACTAAGCTGTCTCTTGATGGTCTACGACAGGGTGTCCAAACTGGGTCAGAGAGTGCTGGTGTCCTGCATGTTTTAGTTCTCTGCCTGCTTCATCATACCTGAATCTAATGATGACGTCATCACCAAGGTTGTGAAAAAGAACAATAATGAGCCTTTCATCACAAAGTGGATGGGAGAGGCACCGGATGGAGATCAACGGAGATCAAAGCCGGAGGAAATCTTGGATCTGAGCATCTCCATGGCAAAAGGCCCTGATCTCCTTTGATCTGATAGGAGATCAGCACTGGAGCCATGGAGACGCTCAGATCAAAGGAAATCAGCTTTGTAGAGTTGTAATGTGCTCGTACTCATCCTTACATTTTTCTAGAAATTTGTCTTCAATCACCTTTTCTCTATTTACACTCTCTACTTGAACCTTTACCTGTTTATTTATTTCATATTTTCCAAATATCATGATTTTTGTTTGACCTAGATTTAATGAATTAGATTTCATTTCTCTGAATGTATCTAGTATGTCGTTGAAGAGTTTTTCTAGGATTTGGGAGAATTGTGGGTCTGTAGTTTGTGAAGTGTGTCTGTTTTCAATAACGGTATCCTTACTGGAAGCCTGTTGAATGATACTATGTAGAACCTTCTATGTACTGCTGACATGGTCTTTATTGTTTTCTGGTACTTTCTTAAAAGAATTCTTCTAACATTTTCTCATCATATGAGTGAACTTTGTTTTACATTTCTTGGATTTATTTTCCATCTCCTTCGTTCATCATTTATTGGATTCTCTATGTCATGTATTCTTCTCCTTGGATGCATTTTTTAAGCCCTTTGTCATCCATTAAACATCTTTATATTCCACTTTTTCTCGTATTTATAAATGAGTTCCCAGTCATCTGATTGTACCTCAATAACTAGTTTTTCCAGGGACTGCTCTGTTTTGACTCATTTGTGTTGACATCTATCTGTTGTCTGTTTTAATGTTTCTGTGTTTTTTATTGTAAATAGTAAAAAAACTAAAACAAACAGACATGAAATCACTGATATCATTGACTAATACATCACTTACTTTGATATTATCTATAACATGTGTAAATAAATTATGACCCTCCAAACGACCCCCAGGAGGCCCGGCTGTGTGTGTGTGTGTGTGTGTGTGTGTGTGTGTGTGTGTGTGTGTGTGTGTGTGGGGGTGTGTGTGTGTTTGGGCCTGGTTATAGGAGAAGTGAGGATGGAGCAGCCATTTACTGGTAAAACTAACTCACTAACATCTTGGTGAAAATAGAATATATGTTTTTTTCAAATTAAAGTGACAATGAAAGTGAGAACAGGAGTTCCCCCCTCACCTCCAGAGTGAACATAAGTCATGTCTGTATATTACATCCATCATCCATCCATCCATCCATCCATCCATCCATCCATCCATCATCCATCATCCATGATGTGATCCAGCAAACATGTCCAAGCAGTAGTGTTGTGTTGTTGCTTCTCATTGTCAATAGAACCATGAGAAAGTATGGGAGTGACTGATACGCTTGTATGATCACTGGACCTTTTGAAAGCAGTCAGACTCTCATACTGTACCAGTAGCATCTGTGTCATTCACAACCCGTCTCCATCTTAACTGGACTTTCTGTGTACACATATGATTTTGTGTTTTCATCTGTGGACTGGTGACTAGTGAGTGTGTTGCCTTCAGTGGCAAAGGGAAATAAAACCTCTGCATGAAGAGGAATCATGGAGCCTCCCCCTTCTCAGCTCCAAGTGTCCAAATCTGAACAGCTGGTCTGGGCTCTGAGTGGAAGCTGAGGTGGTCATGTGCCTGGGCCTCCAGACTGATCCACTCCACTCCAAGTCCAAGTCCGAGTGTAAAACTCAGTCTCAGTCTCAGTCTCAGTCTCTAGCTTTGTCCACTCTCTCTCTCTCTCTCTCTCTCTCTCTCGCTCTCTCTCACGGTGCAACATCAGCTCCGCCCACTGCTCCCAGAGTCCAGATCCATATTTCACTTTCTCTTGTATTGTTTGATTGTACACTCATAGTGACAGGGCGTCTTTTCCTTTATAAATGAGTTCCCAGTCATCCGATTGTACCTCAATAACTAGTTTATCCAGGGATTCCTCTCTTCTGACTCATTTGTAATGATATCCATCTGTTGTCTCTTTTAATCTTTCTGTGGTTTTTATTGGAAATAGTAAAAAAACAAACAGACATGAAATCACTGATATCATTGACTAATAAGCCCTTGTACGTTTTCTTCATTTGACTTTTATTTGCTGATTGTTTCATCTGAATGTTTAATCTGTTCCACCTCTTTAAGCTACATCAATAACCAATGTAATACGCCCCCTGGATTTGGTCACCACAGTCACACGGTCAAAGAGCAAGTCAGCCTCGCTGCTGGCCCCTGCTGGCCGCGCCCCGTCACTATCTGTCAAATCCTGTTACAGAGTGCTCTGATGTCTGTGGGAAAAAACTTGAAACTGAGCAAGATGACTATTGCAGCAACACGTCATCAGTAGGATAAAACTAAGCTGTCTCTTGATGGTCTACGACAGGGTGTCCAAACTGGGTCAGAGAGTGCTGGTGTCCTGCATGTTTTAGTTCTCTGCCTGCTTCATCATACCTGAATCTAATGATGACGTCATCACCAAGGTTGTGAAAAAGAACAATAATGAGCCTTTCATCACAAAGTGGATGGGAGAGGCACCGGATGGAGATCAACGGAGATCAAAGCCGGAGGAAATCTTGGATCTGAGCATCTCCATGGCAAAAGGCCCTGATCTCCTTTGATCTGATAGGAGATCAGCACTGGAGCCATGGAGACGCTCAGATCAAAGGAAATCAGCTTTGTAGAGTTGTAATGTGCTCGTACTCATCCTTACATTTTTCTAGAAATTTGTCTTCAATCACCTTTTCTCTATTTACACTCTCTACTTGAACCTTTACCTGTTTATTTATTTCATATTTTCCAAATATCATGATTTTTGTTTGACCTAGATTTAATGAATTAGATTTCATTTCTCTGAATGTATCTAGTATGTCGTTGAAGAGTTTTTCTAGGATTTGGGAGAATTGTGGGTCTGTAGTTTGTGAAGTGTGTCTGTTTTCAATAACGGTATCCTTACTGGAAGCCTGTTGAATGATACTATGTAGAACCTTCTATGTACTGCTGACATGGTCTTTATTGTTTTCTGGTACTTTCTTAAAAGAATTCTTCTAACATTTTCTCATCATATGAGTGAACTTTGTTTTACATTTCTTGGATTTATTTTCCATCTCCTTCGTTCATCATTTATTGGATTCTCTATGTCATGTATTCTTCTCCTTGGATGCATTTTTTAAGCCCTTTGTCATCCATTAAACATCTTTATATTCCACTTTTTCTCGTATTTATAAATGAGTTCCCAGTCATCTGATTGTACCTCAATAACTAGTTTTTCCAGGGACTGCTCTGTTTTGACTCATTTGTGTTGACATCTATCTGTTGTCTGTTTTAATGTTTCTGTGTTTTTTATTGTAAATAGTAAAAAAAACTAAAACAAACAGACATGAAATCACTGATATCATTGACTAATACATCACTTACTTTGATATTATCTATAACATGTGTAAATAAATTATGACCCTCCAAACGACCCCCAGGAGGCCCGGCTGTGTGTGTGTGTGTGTGTGTGTGTGTGTGTGTGTGTGTGTGTGTGTGTGTGTGGGGGTGTGTGTGTGTTTGGGCCTGGTTATAGGAGAAGTGAGGATGGAGCAGCCATTTACTGGTAAAACTAACTCACTAACATCTTGGTGAAAATAGAATATATGTTTTTTTCAAATTAAAGTGACAATGAAAGTGAGAACAGGAGTTCCCCCCTCACCTCCAGAGTGAACATAAGTCATGTCTGTATATTACATCCATCATCCATCCATCCATCCATCCATCCATCCATCCATCCATCATCCATCATCCATGATGTGATCCAGCAAACATGTCCAAGCAGTAGTGTTGTGTTGTTGCTTCTCATTGTCAATAGAACCATGAGAAAGTATGGGAGTGACTGATACGCTTGTATGATCACTGGACCTTTTGAAAGCAGTCAGACTCTCATACTGTACCAGTAGCATCTGTGTCATTCACAACCCGTCTCCATCTTAACTGGACTTTCTGTGTACACATATGATTTTGTGTTTTCATCTGTGGACTGGTGACTAGTGAGTGTGTTGCCTTCAGTGGCAAAGGGAAATAAAACCTCTGCATGAAGAGGAATCATGGAGCCTCCCCCTTCTCAGCTCCAAGTGTCCAAATCTGAACAGCTGGTCTGGGCTCTGAGTGGAAGCTGAGGTGGTCATGTGCCTGGGCCTCCAGACTGATCCACTCCACTCCAAGTCCAAGTCCGAGTGTAAAACTCAGTCTCAGTCTCAGTCTCAGTCTCTAGCTTTGTCCACTCTCTCTCTCTCTCTCTCTCTCTCTCTCGCTCTCTCTCACGGTGCAACATCAGCTCCGCCCACTGCTCCCAGAGTCCAGATCCATATTTCACTTTCTCTTGTATTGTTTGATTGTACACTCATAGTGACAGGGCGTCTTTTCCTTTATAAATGAGTTCCCAGTCATCCGATTGTACCTCAATAACTAGTTTATCCAGGGATTCCTCTCTTCTGACTCATTTGTAATGATATCCATCTGTTGTCTCTTTTAATCTTTCTGTGGTTTTTATTGGAAATAGTAAAAAAACAAACAGACATGAAATCACTGATATCATTGACTAATAAGCCCTTGTACGTTTTCTTCATTTGACTTTTATTTGCTGATTGTTTCATCTGAATGTTTAATCTGTTCCACCTCTTTAAGCTACATCAATAACCAATGTAATACGCCCCCTGGATTTGGTCACCACAGTCACACGGTCAAAGAGCAAGTCAGCCTCGCTGCTGGCCCCTGCTGGCCGCGCCCCGTCACTATCTGTCAAATCCTGTTACAGAGTGCTCTGATGTCTGTGGGAAAAAACTTGAAACTGAGCAAGATGACTATTGCAGCAACACGTCATCAGTAGGATAAAACTAAGCTGTCTCTTGATGGTCTACGACAGGGTGTCCAAACTGGGTCAGAGAGTGCTGGTGTCCTGCATGTTTTAGTTCTCTGCCTGCTTCATCATACCTGAATCTAATGATGACGTCATCACCAAGGTTGTGAAAAAGAACAATAATGAGCCTTTCATCACAAAGTGGATGGGAGAGGCACCGGATGGAGATCAACGGAGATCAAAGCCGGAGGAAATCTTGGATCTGAGCATCTCCATGGCAAAAGGCCCTGATCTCCTTTGATCTGATAGGAGATCAGCACTGGAGCCATGGAGACGCTCAGATCAAAGGAAATCAGCTTTGTAGAGTTGTAATGTGCTCGTACTCATCCTTACATTTTTCTAGAAATTTGTCTTCAATCACCTTTTCTCTATTTACACTCTCTACTTGAACCTTTACCTGTTTATTTATTTCATATTTTCCAAATATCATGATTTTTGTTTGACCTAGATTTAATGAATTAGATTTCATTTCTCTGAATGTATCTAGTATGTCGTTGAAGAGTTTTTCTAGGATTTGGGAGAATTGTGGGTCTGTAGTTTGTGAAGTGTGTCTGTTTTCAATAACGGTATCCTTACTGGAAGCCTGTTGAATGATACTATGTAGAACCTTCTATGTACTGCTGACATGGTCTTTATTGTTTTCTGGTACTTTCTTAAAAGAATTCTTCTAACATTTTCTCATCATATGAGTGAACTTTGTTTTACATTTCTTGGATTTATTTTCCATCTCCTTCGTTCATCATTTATTGGATTCTCTATGTCATGTATTCTTCTCCTTGGATGCATTTTTTAAGCCCTTTGTCATCCATTAAACATCTTTATATTCCACTTTTTCTCGTATTTATAAATGAGTTCCCAGTCATCTGATTGTACCTCAATAACTAGTTTTTCCAGGGACTGCTCTGTTTTGACTCATTTGTGTTGACATCTATCTGTTGTCTGTTTTAATGTTTCTGTGTTTTTTATTGTAAATAGTAAAAAAAACTAAAACAAACAGACATGAAATCACTGATATCATTGACTAATACATCACTTACTTTGATATTATCTATAACATGTGTAAATAAATTATGACCCTCCAAACGACCCCCAGGAGGCCCGGCTGTGTGTGTGTGTGTGTGTGTGTGTGTGTGTGTGTGTGTGTGTGTGTGTGTGTGGGGGTGTGTGTGTGTTTGGGCCTGGTTATAGGAGAAGTGAGGATGGAGCAGCCATTTACTGGTAAAACTAACTCACTAACATCTTGGTGAAAATAGAATATATGTTTTTTTCAAATTAAAGTGACAATGAAAGTGAGAACAGGAGTTCCCCCCTCACCTCCAGAGTGAACATAAGTCATGTCTGTATATTACATCCATCATCCATCCATCCATCCATCCATCCATCCATCCATCCATCATCCATCATCCATGATGTGATCCAGCAAACATGTCCAAGCAGTAGTGTTGTGTTGTTGCTTCTCATTGTCAATAGAACCATGAGAAAGTATGGGAGTGACTGATACGCTTGTATGATCACTGGACCTTTTGAAAGCAGTCAGACTCTCATACTGTACCAGTAGCATCTGTGTCATTCACAACCCGTCTCCATCTTAACTGGACTTTCTGTGTACACATATGATTTTGTGTTTTCATCTGTGGACTGGTGACTAGTGAGTGTGTTGCCTTCAGTGGCAAAGGGAAATAAAACCTCTGCATGAAGAGGAATCATGGAGCCTCCCCCTTCTCAGCTCCAAGTGTCCAAATCTGAACAGCTGGTCTGGGCTCTGAGTGGAAGCTGAGGTGGTCATGTGCCTGGGCCTCCAGACTGATCCACTCCACTCCAAGTCCAAGTCCGAGTGTAAAACTCAGTCTCAGTCTCAGTCTCAGTCTCTAGCTTTGTCCACTCTCTCTCTCTCTCTCTCTCTCTCTCTCGCTCTCTCTCACGGTGCAACATCAGCTCCGCCCACTGCTCCCAGAGTCCAGATCCATATTTCACTTTCTCTTGTATTGTTTGATTGTACACTCATAGTGACAGGGCGTCTTTTCCTTTATAAATGAGTTCCCAGTCATCCGATTGTACCTCAATAACTAGTTTATCCAGGGATTCCTCTCTTCTGACTCATTTGTAATGATATCCATCTGTTGTCTCTTTTAATCTTTCTGTGGTTTTTATTGGAAATAGTAAAAAAACAAACAGACATGAAATCACTGATATCATTGACTAATAAGCCCTTGTACGTTTTCTTCATTTGACTTTTATTTGCTGATTGTTTCATCTGAATGTTTAATCTGTTCCACCTCTTTAAGCTACATCAATAACCAATGTAATACGCCCCCTGGATTTGGTCACCACAGTCACACGGTCAAAGAGCAAGTCAGCCTCGCTGCTGGCCCCTGCTGGCCGCGCCCCGTCACTATCTGTCAAATCCTGTTACAGAGTGCTCTGATGTCTGTGGGAAAAAACTTGAAACTGAGCAAGATGACTATTGCAGCAACACGTCATCAGTAGGATAAAACTAAGCTGTCTCTTGATGGTCTACGACAGGGTGTCCAAACTGGGTCAGAGAGTGCTGGTGTCCTGCATGTTTTAGTTCTCTGCCTGCTTCATCATACCTGAATCTAATGATGACGTCATCACCAAGGTTGTGAAAAAGAACAATAATGAGCCTTTCATCACAAAGTGGATGGGAGAGGCACCGGATGGAGATCAACGGAGATCAAAGCCGGAGGAAATCTTGGATCTGAGCATCTCCATGGCAAAAGGCCCTGATCTCCTTTGATCTGATAGGAGATCAGCACTGGAGCCATGGAGACGCTCAGATCAAAGGAAATCAGCTTTGTAGAGTTGTAATGTGCTCGTACTCATCCTTACATTTTTCTAGAAATTTGTCTTCAATCACCTTTTCTCTATTTACACTCTCTACTTGAACCTTTACCTGTTTATTTATTTCATATTTTCCAAATATCATGATTTTTGTTTGACCTAGATTTAATGAATTAGATTTCATTTCTCTGAATGTATCTAGTATGTCGTTGAAGAGTTTTTCTAGGATTTGGGAGAATTGTGGGTCTGTAGTTTGTGAAGTGTGTCTGTTTTCAATAACGGTATCCTTACTGGAAGCCTGTTGAATGATACTATGTAGAACCTTCTATGTACTGCTGACATGGTCTTTATTGTTTTCTGGTACTTTCTTAAAAGAATTCTTCTAACATTTTCTCATCATATGAGTGAACTTTGTTTTACATTTCTTGGATTTATTTTCCATCTCCTTCGTTCATCATTTATTGGATTCTCTATGTCATGTATTCTTCTCCTTGGATGCATTTTTTAAGCCCTTTGTCATCCATTAAACATCTTTATATTCCACTTTTTCTCGTATTTATAAATGAGTTCCCAGTCATCTGATTGTACCTCAATAACTAGTTTTTCCAGGGACTGCTCTGTTTTGACTCATTTGTGTTGACATCTATCTGTTGTCTGTTTTAATGTTTCTGTGTTTTTTATTGTAAATAGTAAAAAAACTAAAACAAACAGACATGAAATCACTGATATCATTGACTAATACATCACTTACTTTGATATTATCTATAACATGTGTAAATAAATTATGACCCTCCAAACGACCCCCAGGAGGCCCGGCTGTGTGTGTGTGTGTGTGTGTGTGTGTGTGTGTGTGTGTGTGTGTGTGTGTGGGGGGGTGTGTGTGTGTTTGGGCCTGGTTATAGGAGAAGTGAGGATGGAGCAGCCATTTACTGGTAAAACTAACTCACTAACATCTTGGTGAAAATAGAATATATGTTTTTTTCAAATTAAAGTGACAATGAAAGTGAGAACAGGAGTTCCCCCCTCACCTCCAGAGTGAACATAAGTCATGTCTGTATATTACATCCATCATCCATCCATCCATCCATCCATCCATCCATCCATCCATCATCCATCATCCATGATGTGATCCAGCAAACATGTCCAAGCAGTAGTGTTGTGTTGTTGCTTCTCATTGTCAATAGAACCATGAGAAAGTATGGGAGTGACTGATACGCTTGTATGATCACTGGACCTTTTGAAAGCAGTCAGACTCTCATACTGTACCAGTAGCATCTGTGTCATTCACAACCCGTCTCCATCTTAACTGGACTTTCTGTGTACACATATGATTTTGTGTTTTCATCTGTGGACTGGTGACTAGTGAGTGTGTTGCCTTCAGTGGCAAAGGGAAATAAAACCTCTGCATGAAGAGGAATCATGGAGCCTCCCCCTTCTCAGCTCCAAGTGTCCAAATCTGAACAGCTGGTCTGGGCTCTGAGTGGAAGCTGAGGTGGTCATGTGCCTGGGCCTCCAGACTGATCCACTCCACTCCAAGTCCAAGTCCGAGTGTAAAACTCAGTCTCAGTCTCAGTCTCAGTCTCTAGCTTTGTCCACTCTCTCTCTCTCTCTCTCTCTCTCTCTCGCTCTCTCTCACGGTGCAACATCAGCTCCGCCCACTGCTCCCAGAGTCCAGATCCATATTTCACTTTCTCTTGTATTGTTTGATTGTACACTCATAGTGACAGGGCGTCTTTTCCTTTATAAATGAGTTCCCAGTCATCCGATTGTACCTCAATAACTAGTTTATCCAGGGATTCCTCTCTTCTGACTCATTTGTAATGATATCCATCTGTTGTCTCTTTTAATCTTTCTGTGGTTTTTATTGGAAATAGTAAAAAAACAAACAGACATGAAATCACTGATATCATTGACTAATAAGCCCTTGTACGTTTTCTTCATTTGACTTTTATTTGCTGATTGTTTCATCTGAATGTTTAATCTGTTCCACCTCTTTAAGCTACATCAATAACCAATGTAATACGCCCCCTGGATTTGGTCACCACAGTCACACGGTCAAAGAGCAAGTCAGCCTCGCTGCTGGCCCCTGCTGGCCGCGCCCCGTCACTATCTGTCAAATCCTGTTACAGAGTGCTCTGATGTCTGTGGGAAAAAACTTGAAACTGAGCAAGATGACTATTGCAGCAACACGTCATCAGTAGGATAAAACTAAGCTGTCTCTTGATGGTCTACGACAGGGTGTCCAAACTGGGTCAGAGAGTGCTGGTGTCCTGCATGTTTTAGTTCTCTGCCTGCTTCATCATACCTGAATCTAATGATGACGTCATCACCAAGGTTGTGAAAAAGAACAATAATGAGCCTTTCATCACAAAGTGGATGGGAGAGGCACCGGATGGAGATCAACGGAGATCAAAGCCGGAGGAAATCTTGGATCTGAGCATCTCCATGGCAAAAGGCCCTGATCTCCTTTGATCTGATAGGAGATCAGCACTGGAGCCATGGAGACGCTCAGATCAAAGGAAATCAGCTTTGTAGAGTTGTAATGTGCTCGTACTCATCCTTACATTTTTCTAGAAATTTGTCTTCAATCACCTTTTCTCTATTTACACTCTCTACTTGAACCTTTACCTGTTTATTTATTTCATATTTTCCAAATATCATGATTTTTGTTTGACCTAGATTTAATGAATTAGATTTCATTTCTCTGAATGTATCTAGTATGTCGTTGAAGAGTTTTTCTAGGATTTGGGAGAATTGTGGGTCTGTAGTTTGTGAAGTGTGTCTGTTTTCAATAACGGTATCCTTACTGGAAGCCTGTTGAATGATACTATGTAGAACCTTCTATGTACTGCTGACATGGTCTTTATTGTTTTCTGGTACTTTCTTAAAAGAATTCTTCTAACATTTTCTCATCATATGAGTGAACTTTGTTTTACATTTCTTGGATTTATTTTCCATCTCCTTCGTTCATCATTTATTGGATTCTCTATGTCATGTATTCTTCTCCTTGGATGCATTTTTTAAGCCCTTTGTCATCCATTAAACATCTTTATATTCCACTTTTTCTCGTATTTATAAATGAGTTCCCAGTCATCTGATTGTACCTCAATAACTAGTTTTTCCAGGGACTGCTCTGTTTTGACTCATTTGTGTTGACATCTATCTGTTGTCTGTTTTAATGTTTCTGTGTTTTTTATTGTAAATAGTAAAAAAACTAAAACAAACAGACATGAAATCACTGATATCATTGACTAATACATCACTTACTTTGATATTATCTATAACATGTGTAAATAAATTATGACCCTCCAAACGACCCCCAGGAGGCCCGGCTGTGTGTGTGTGTGTGTGTGTGTGTGTGTGTGTGTGTGTGTGTGTGGGGGTGTGTGTGTGTTTGGGCCTGGTTATAGGAGAAGTGAGGATGGAGCAGCCATTTACTGGTAAAACTAACTCACTAACATCTTGGTGAAAATAGAATATATGTTTTTTTCAAATTAAAGTGACAATGAAAGTGAGAACAGGAGTTCCCCCCTCACCTCCAGAGTGAACATAAGTCATGTCTGTATATTACATCCATCATCCATCCATCCATCCATCCATCCATCCATCATCCATCATCCATGATGTGATCCAGCAAACATGTCCAAGCAGTAGTGTTGTGTTGTTGCTTCTCATTGTCAATAGAACCATGAGAAAGTATGGGAGTGACTGATACGCTTGTATGATCACTGGACCTTTTGAAAGCAGTCAGACTCTCATACTGTACCAGTAGCATCTGTGTCATTCACAACCCGTCTCCATCTTAACTGGACTTTCTGTGTACACATATGATTTTGTGTTTTCATCTGTGGACTGGTGACTAGTGAGTGTGTTGCCTTCAGTGGCAAAGGGAAATAAAACCTCTGCATGAAGAGGAATCATGGAGCCTCCCCCTTCTCAGCTCCAAGTGTCCAAATCTGAACAGCTGGTCTGGGCTCTGAGTGGAAGCTGAGATGGTCATGTGCCTGGGCCTCCAGACTGATCCACTCCACTCCAAGTCCAAGTCCGAGTGTAAAACTCAGTCTCAGTCTCAGTCTCAGTCTCTAGCTTTGTCCACTCTCTCTCTCTCTCTCTCTCTCTCTCGCTCTCTCTCACGGTGCAACCTCAGCTCCGCCCACTGCTCCCAGAGTCCAGATCCATATTTCCTTTTCTCTTGTATTGTTTGATTGTACACTCATAGTGACAGGGCGTCTTTTCCTTTATAAATGAGTTCCCAGTCATCCGATTGTACCTCAATAACTAGTTTATCCAGGGATTCCTCTCTTCTGACTCATTTGTAATGATATCCATCTGTTGTCTCTTTTAATCTTTCTGTGGTTTTTATTGGAAATAGTAAAAAAACAAACAGACATGAAATCACTGATATCATTGACTAATAAGCCCTTGTACGTTTTCTTCATTTGACTTTTATTTGCTGATTGTTTCATCTGAATGTTTAATCTGTTCCACCTCTTTAAGCTACATCAATAACCAATGTAATACGCCCCCTGGATTTGGTCACCACAGTCACACGGTCAAAGAGCAAGTCAGCCTCGCTGCTGGCCCCTGCTGGCCGCGCCCCGTCACTATCTGTCAAATCCTGTTACAGAGTGCTCTGATGTCTGTGGGAAAAAACTTGAAACTGAGCAAGATGACTATTGCAGCAACACGTCATCAGTAGGATAAAACTAAGCTGTCTCTTGATGGTCTACGACAGGGTGTCCAAACTGGGTCAGAGAGTGCTGGTGTCCTGCATGTTTTAGTTCTCTGCCTGCTTCATCATACCTGAATCTAATGATGACGTCATCACCAAGGTTGTGAAAAAGAACAATAATGAGCCTTTCATCACAAAGTGGATGGGAGAGGCACCGGATGGAGATCAACGGAGATCAAAGCCGGAGGAAATCTTGGATCTGAGCATCTCCATGGCAAAAGGCCCTGATCTCCTTTGATCTGATAGGAGATCAGCACTGGAGCCATGGAGACGCTCAGATCAAAGGAAATCAGCTTTGTAGAGTTGTAATGTGCTCGTACTCATCCTTACATTTTTCTAGAAATTTGTCTTCAATCACCTTTTCTCTATTTACACTCTCTACTTGAACCTTTACCTGTTTATTTATTTCATATTTTCCAAATATCATGATTTTTGTTTGACCTAGATTTAATGAATTAGATTTCATTTCTCTGAATGTATCTAGTATGTCGTTGAAGAGTTTTTCTAGGATTTGGGAGAATTGTGGGTCTGTAGTTTGTGAAGTGTGTCTGTTTTCAATAACGGTATCCTTACTGGAAGCCTGTTGAATGATACTATGTAGAACCTTCTATGTACTGCTGACATGGTCTTTATTGTTTTCTGGTACTTTCTTAAAAGAATTCTTCTAACATTTTCTCATCATATGAGTGAACTTTGTTTTACATTTCTTGGATTTATTTTCCATCTCCTTCGTTCATCATTTATTGGATTCTCTATGTCATGTATTCTTCTCCTTGGATGCATTTTTTAAGCCCTTTGTCATCCATTAAACATCTTTATATTCCACTTTTTCTCGTATTTATAAATGAGTTCCCAGTCATCTGATTGTACCTCAATAACTAGTTTTTCCAGGGACTGCTCTGTTTTGACTCATTTGTGTTGACATCTATCTGTTGTCTGTTTTAATGTTTCTGTGTTTTTTATTGTAAATAGTAAAAAAACTAAAACAAACAGACATGAAATCACTGATATCATTGACTAATACATCACTTACTTTGATATTATCTATAACATGTGTAAATAAATTATGACCCTCCAAACGACCCCCAGGAGGCCCGGCTGTGTGTGTGTGTGTGTGTGTGTGTGTGTGTGTGTGTGTGTGTGTGTGTGTGGGGGTGTGTGTGTGTTTGGGCCTGGTTATAGGAGAAGTGAGGATGGAGCAGCCATTTACTGGTAAAACTAACTCACTAACATCTTGGTGAAAATAGAATATATGTTTTTTTCAAATTAAAGTGACAATGAAAGTGAGAACAGGAGTTCCCCCCTCACCTCCAGAGTGAACATAAGTCATGTCTGTATATTACATCCATCATCCATCCATCCATCCATCCATCCATCCATCCATCCATCCATCATCCATCATCCATGATGTGATCCAGCAAACATGTCCAAGCAGTAGTGTTGTGTTGTTGCTTCTCATTGTCAATAGAACCATGAGAAAGTATGGGAGTGACTGATACGCTTGTATGATCACTGGACCTTTTGAAAGCAGTCAGACTCTCATACTGTACCAGTAGCATCTGTGTCATTCACAACCCGTCTCCATCTTAACTGGACTTTCTGTGTACACATATGATTTTGTGTTTTCATCTGTGGACTGGTGACTAGTGAGTGTGTTGCCTTCAGTGGCAAAGGGAAATAAAACCTCTGCATGAAGAGGAATCATGGAGCCTCCCCCTTCTCAGCTCCAAGTGTCCAAATCTGAACAGCTGGTCTGGGCTCTGAGTGGAAGCTGAGATGGTCATGTGCCTGGGCCTCCAGACTGATCCACTCCACTCCAAGTCCAAGTCCGAGTGTAAAACTCAGTCTCAGTCTCAGTCTCAGTCTCTAGCTTTGTCCACTCTCTCTCTCTCTCTCTCTCTCTCTCTCTCTCGCTCTCTCTCACGGTGCAACATCAGCTCCGCCCACTGCTCCCAGAGTCCAGATCCATATTTCACTTTCTCTTGTATTGTTTGATTGTACACTCATAGTGACAGGGCGTCTTTTCCTTTATAAATGAGTTCCCAGTCATCCGATTGTACCTCAATAACTAGTTTATCCAGGGATTCCTCTCTTCTGACTCATTTGTAATGATATCCATCTGTTGTCTCTTTTAATCTTTCTGTGGTTTTTATTGGAAATAGTAAAAAAACAAACAGACATGAAATCACTGATATCATTGACTAATAAGCCCTTGTACGTTTTCTTCATTTGACTTTTATTTGCTGATTGTTTCATCTGAATGTTTAATCTGTTCCACCTCTTTAAGCTACATCAATAACCAATGTAATACGCCCCCTGGATTTGGTCACCACAGTCACACGGTCAAAGAGCAAGTCAGCCTCGCTGCTGGCCCCTGCTGGCCGCGCCCCGTCACTATCTGTCAAATCCTGTTACAGAGTGCTCTGATGTCTGTGGGAAAAAACTTGAAACTGAGCAAGATGACTATTGCAGCAACACGTCATCAGTAGGATAAAACTAAGCTGTCTCTTGATGGTCTACGACAGGGTGTCCAAACTGGGTCAGAGAGTGCTGGTGTCCTGCATGTTTTAGTTCTCTGCCTGCTTCATCATACCTGAATCTAATGATGACGTCATCACCAAGGTTGTGAAAAAGAACAATAATGAGCCTTTCATCACAAAGTGGATGGGAGAGGCACCGGATGGAGATCAACGGAGATCAAAGCCGGAGGAAATCTTGGATCTGAGCATCTCCATGGCAAAAGGCCCTGATCTCCTTTGATCTGATAGGAGATCAGCACTGGAGCCATGGAGACGCTCAGATCAAAGGAAATCAGCTTTGTAGAGTTGTAATGTGCTCGTACTCATCCTTACATTTTTCTAGAAATTTGTCTTCAATCACCTTTTCTCTATTTACACTCTCTACTTGAACCTTTACCTGTTTATTTATTTCATATTTTCCAAATATCATGATTTTTGTTTGACCTAGATTTAATGAATTAGATTTCATTTCTCTGAATGTATCTAGTATGTCGTTGAAGAGTTTTTCTAGGATTTGGGAGAATTGTGGGTCTGTAGTTTGTGAAGTGTGTCTGTTTTCAATAACGGTATCCTTACTGGAAGCCTGTTGAATGATACTATGTAGAACCTTCTATGTACTGCTGACATGGTCTTTATTGTTTTCTGGTACTTTCTTAAAAGAATTCTTCTAACATTTTCTCATCATATGAGTGAACTTTGTTTTACATTTCTTGGATTTATTTTCCATCTCCTTCGTTCATCATTTATTGGATTCTCTATGTCATGTATTCTTCTCCTTGGATGCATTTTTTAAGCCCTTTGTCATCCATTAAACATCTTTATATTCCACTTTTTCTCGTATTTATAAATGAGTTCCCAGTCATCTGATTGTACCTCAATAACTAGTTTTTCCAGGGACTGCTCTGTTTTGACTCATTTGTGTTGACATCTATCTGTTGTCTGTTTTAATGTTTCTGTGTTTTTTATTGTAAATAGTAAAAAAACTAAAACAGACATGAAATCACTGATATCATTGACTAATACATAACTTACTTTGATATTATCTATAACATGTGTAAATAAATTATGACCCTCCAAACGACCCCCAGGAGGCCCGGCTGTGTGTGTGTGTGTGTGTGTGTGTGTGTGTGTGTGTGTGTGTGTGTGGGGGTGTGTGTGTGTTTGGGCCTGGTTATAGGAGAAGTGAGGATGGAGCAGCCATTTACTGGTAAAACTAACTCACTAACATCTTGGTGAAAATAGAATATATGTTTTTTTCAAATTAAAGTGACAATGAAAGTGAGAACAGGAGTTCCCCCCTCACCTCCAGAGTGAACATAAGTCATGTCTGTATATTACATCCATCATCCATCCATCCATCCATCCATCCATCCATCATCCATCATCCATGATGTGATCCAGCAAACATGTCCAAGCAGTAGTGTTGTGTTGTTGCTTCTCATTGTCAATAGAACCATGAGAAAGTATGGGAGTGACTGATACGCTTGTATGATCACTGGACCTTTTGAAAGCAGTCAGACTCTCATACTGTACCAGTAGCATCTGTGTCATTCACAACCCGTCTCCATCTTAACTGGACTTTCTGTGTACACATATGATTTTGTGTTTTCATCTGTGGACTGGTGACTAGTGAGTGTGTTGCCTTCAGTGGCAAAGGGAAATAAAACCTCTGCATGAAGAGGAATCATGGAGCCTCCCCCTTCTCAGCTCCAAGTGTCCAAATCTGAACAGCTGGTCTGGGCTCTGAGTGGAAGCTGAGGTGGTCATGTGCCTGGGCCTCCAGACTGATCCACTCCACTCCAAGTCCAAGTCCGAGTGTAAAACTCAGTCTCAGTCTCAGTCTCAGTCTCTAGCTTTGTCCACTCTCTCTCTCTCTCTCTCTCTCTCTCGCTCTCTCTCACGGTGCAACCTCAGCTCCGCCCACTGCTCCCAGAGTCCAGATCCATATTTCACTTTCTCTTGTATTGTTTGATTGTACACTCATAGTGACAGGGCGTCTTTTCCTTTATAAATGAGTTCCCAGTCATCCGATTGTACCTCAATAACTAGTTTATCCAGGGATTCCTCTCTTCTGACTCATTTGTAATGATATCCATCTGTTGTCTCTTTTAATCTTTCTGTGGTTTTTATTGGAAATAGTAAAAAAACAAACAGACATGAAATCACTGATATCATTGACTAATAAGCCCTTGTACGTTTTCTTCATTTGACTTTTATTTGCTGATTGTTTCATCTGAATGTTTAATCTGTTCCACCTCTTTAAGCTACATCAATAACCAATGTAATACGCCCCCTGGATTTGGTCACCACAGTCACACGGTCAAAGAGCAAGTCAGCCTCGCTGCTGGCCCCTGCTGGCCGCGCCCCGTCACTATCTGTCAAATCCTGTTACAGAGTGCTCTGATGTCTGTGGGAAAAAACTTGAAACTGAGCAAGATGACTATTGCAGCAACACGTCATCAGTAGGATAAAACTAAGCTGTCTCTTGATGGTCTACGACAGGGTGTCCAAACTGGGTCAGAGAGTGCTGGTGTCCTGCATGTTTTAGTTCTCTGCCTGCTTCATCATACCTGAATCTAATGATGACGTCATCACCAAGGTTGTGAAAAAGAACAATAATGAGCCTTTCATCACAAAGTGGATGGGAGAGGCACCGGATGGAGATCAACGGAGATCAAAGCCGGAGGAAATCTTGGATCTGAGCATCTCCATGGCAAAAGGCCCTGATCTCCTTTGATCTGATAGGAGATCAGCACTGGAGCCATGGAGACGCTCAGATCAAAGGAAATCAGCTTTGTAGAGTTGTAATGTGCTCGTACTCATCCTTACATTTTTCTAGAAATTTGTCTTCAATCACCTTTTCTCTATTTACACTCTCTACTTGAACCTTTACCTGTTTATTTATTTCATATTTTCCAAATATCATGATTTTTGTTTGACCTAGATTTAATGAATTAGATTTCATTTCTCTGAATGTATCTAGTATGTCGTTGAAGAGTTTTTCTAGGATTTGGGAGAATTGTGGGTCTGTAGTTTGTGAAGTGTGTCTGTTTTCAATAACGGTATCCTTACTGGAAGCCTGTTGAATGATACTATGTAGAACCTTCTATGTACTGCTGACATGGTCTTTATTGTTTTCTGGTACTTTCTTAAAAGAATTCTTCTAACATTTTCTCATCATATGAGTGAACTTTGTTTTACATTTCTTGGATTTATTTTCCATCTCCTTCGTTCATCATTTATTGGATTCTCTATGTCATGTATTCTTCTCCTTGGATGCATTTTTTAAGCCCTTTGTCATCCATTAAACATCTTTATATTCCACTTTTTCTCGTATTTATAAATGAGTTCCCAGTCATCTGATTGTACCTCAATAACTAGTTTTTCCAGGGACTGCTCTGTTTTGACTCATTTGTGTTGACATCTATCTGTTGTCTGTTTTAATGTTTCTGTGTTTTTTATTGTAAATAGTAAAAAAACTAAAACAGACATGAAATCACTGATATCATTGACTAATACATAACTTACTTTGATATTATCTATAACATGTGTAAATAAATTATGACCCTCCAAACGACCCCCAGGAGGCCCGGCTGTGTGTGTGTGTGTGTGTGTGTGTGTGTGTGTGTGTGTGTGTGTGTGGGGGTGTGTGTGTGTTTGGGCCTGGTTATAGGAGAAGTGAGGATGGAGCAGCCATTTACTGGTAAAACTAACTCACTAACATCTTGGTGAAAATAGAATATATGTTTTTTTCAAATTAAAGTGACAATGAAAGTGAGAACAGGAGTTCCCCCCTCACCTCCAGAGTGAACATAAGTCATGTCTGTATATTACATCCATCATCCATCCATCCATCCATCCATCCATCCATCATCCATCATCCATGATGTGATCCAGCAAACATGTCCAAGCAGTAGTGTTGTGTTGTTGCTTCTCATTGTCAATAGAACCATGAGAAAGTATGGGAGTGACTGATACGCTTGTATGATCACTGGACCTTTTGAAAGCAGTCAGACTCTCATACTGTACCAGTAGCATCTGTGTCATTCACAACCCGTCTCCATCTTAACTGGACTTTCTGTGTACACATATGATTTTGTGTTTTCATCTGTGGACTGGTGACTAGTGAGTGTGTTGCCTTCAGTGGCAAAGGGAAATAAAACCTCTGCATGAAGAGGAATCATGGAGCCTCCCCCTTCTCAGCTCCAAGTGTCCAAATCTGAACAGCTGGTCTGGGCTCTGAGTGGAAGCTGAGGTGGTCATGTGCCTGGGCCTCCAGACTGATCCACTCCACTCCAAGTCCAAGTCCGAGTGTAAAACTCAGTCTCAGTCTCAGTCTCAGTCTCTAGCTTTGTCCACTCTCTCTCTCTCTCTCTCTCTCTCTCGCTCTCTCTCACGGTGCAACCTCAGCTCCGCCCACTGCTCCCAGAGTCCAGATCCATATTTCACTTTCTCTTGTATTGTTTGATTGTACACTCATAGTGACAGGGCGTCTTTTCCTTTATAAATGAGTTCCCAGTCATCCGATTGTACCTCAATAACTAGTTTATCCAGGGATTCCTCTCTTCTGACTCATTTGTAATGATATCCATCTGTTGTCTCTTTTAATCTTTCTGTGGTTTTTATTGGAAATAGTAAAAAAACAAACAGACATGAAATCACTGATATCATTGACTAATAAGCCCTTGTACGTTTTCTTCATTTGACTTTTATTTGCTGATTGTTTCATCTGAATGTTTAATCTGTTCCACCTCTTTAAGCTACATCAATAACCAATGTAATACGCCCCCTGGATTTGGTCACCACAGTCACACGGTCAAAGAGCAAGTCAGCCTCGCTGCTGGCCCCTGCTGGCCGCGCCCCGTCACTATCTGTCAAATCCTGTTACAGAGTGCTCTGATGTCTGTGGGAAAAAACTTGAAACTGAGCAAGATGACTATTGCAGCAACACGTCATCAGTAGGATAAAACTAAGCTGTCTCTTGATGGTCTACGACAGGGTGTCCAAACTGGGTCAGAGAGTGCTGGTGTCCTGCATGTTTTAGTTCTCTGCCTGCTTCATCATACCTGAATCTAATGATGACGTCATCACCAAGGTTGTGAAAAAGAACAATAATGAGCCTTTCATCACAAAGTGGATGGGAGAGGCACCGGATGGAGATCAACGGAGATCAAAGCCGGAGGAAATCTTGGATCTGAGCATCTCCATGGCAAAAGGCCCTGATCTCCTTTGATCTGATAGGAGATCAGCACTGGAGCCATGGAGACGCTCAGATCAAAGGAAATCAGCTTTGTAGAGTTGTAATGTGCTCGTACTCATCCTTACATTTTTCTAGAAATTTGTCTTCAATCACCTTTTCTCTATTTACACTCTCTACTTGAACCTTTACCTGTTTATTTATTTCATATTTTCCAAATATCATGATTTTTGTTTGACCTAGATTTAATGAATTAGATTTCATTTCTCTGAATGTATCTAGTATGTCGTTGAAGAGTTTTTCTAGGATTTGGGAGAATTGTGGGTCTGTAGTTTGTGAAGTGTGTCTGTTTTCAATAACGGTATCCTTACTGGAAGCCTGTTGAATGATACTATGTAGAACCTTCTATGTACTGCTGACATGGTCTTTATTGTTTTCTGGTACTTTCTTAAAAGAATTCTTCTAACATTTTCTCATCATATGAGTGAACTTTGTTTTACATTTCTTGGATTTATTTTCCATCTCCTTCGTTCATCATTTATTGGATTCTCTATGTCATGTATTCTTCTCCTTGGATGCATTTTTTAAGCCCTTTGTCATCCATTAAACATCTTTATATTCCACTTTTTCTCGTATTTATAAATGAGTTCCCAGTCATCTGATTGTACCTCAATAACTAGTTTTTCCAGGGACTGCTCTGTTTTGACTCATTTGTGTTGACATCTATCTGTTGTCTGTTTTAATGTTTCTGTGTTTTTTATTGTAAATAGTAAAAAAACTAAAACAAACAGACATGAAATCACTGATATCATTGACTAATACATCACTTACTTTGATATTATCTATAACATGTGTAAATAAATTATGACCCTCCAAACGACCCCCAGGAGGCCCGGCTGTGTGTGTGTGTGTGTGTGTGTGTGTGTGTGTGTGTGTGTGTGTGTGGGGGTGTGTGTGTGTTTGGGCCTGGTTATAGGAGAAGTGAGGATGGAGCAGCCATTTACTGGTAAAACTAACTCACTAACATCTTGGTGAAAATAGAATATATGTTTTTTTCAAATTAAAGTGACAATGAAAGTGAGAACAGGAGTTCCCCCCTCACCTCCAGAGTGAACATAAGTCATGTCTGTATATTACATCCATCATCCATCCATCCATCCATCCATCCATCCATCATCCATCATCCATGATGTGATCCAGCAAACATGTCCAAGCAGTAGTGTTGTGTTGTTGCTTCTCATTGTCAATAGAACCATGAGAAAGTATGGGAGTGACTGATACGCTTGTATGATCACTGGACCTTTTGAAAGCAGTCAGACTCTCATACTGTACCAGTAGCATCTGTGTCATTCACAACCCGTCTCCATCTTAACTGGACTTTCTGTGTACACATATGATTTTGTGTTTTCATCTGTGGACTGGTGACTAGTGAGTGTGTTGCCTTCAGTGGCAAAGGGAAATAAAACCTCTGCTTGAAGAGGAATCATGGAGCCTCCCCCTTCTCAGCTCCAAGTGTCCAAATCTGAACAGCTGGTCTGGGCTCTGAGTGGAAGCTGAGATGGTCATGTGCCTGGGCCTCCAGACTGATCCACTCCACTCCAAGTCCAAGTCCGAGTGTAAAACTCAGTCTCAGTCTCAGTCTCAGTCTCTAGCTTTGTCCACTCTCTCTCTCTCTCTCTCTCTCTCTCGCTCTCTCTCACGGTGCAACCTCAGCTCCGCCCACTGCTCCCAGAGTCCAGATCCATATTTCCTTTTCTCTTGTATTGTTTGATTGTACACTCATAGTGACAGGGCGTCTTTTCCTTTATAAATGAGTTCCCAGTCATCCGATTGTACCTCAATAACTAGTTTATCCAGGGATTCCTCTCTTCTGACTCATTTGTAATGATATCCATCTGTTGTCTCTTTTAATCTTTCTGTGGTTTTTATTGGAAATAGTAAAAAAACAAACAGACATGAAATCACTGATATCATTGACTAATAAGCCCTTGTACGTTTTCTTCATTTGACTTTTATTTGCTGATTGTTTCATCTGAATGTTTAATCTGTTCCACCTCTTTAAGCTACATCAATAACCAATGTAATACGCCCCCTGGATTTGGTCACCACAGTCACACGGTCAAAGAGCAAGTCAGCCTCGCTGCTGGCCCCTGCTGGCCGCGCCCCGTCACTATCTGTCAAATCCTGTTACAGAGTGCTCTGATGTCTGTGGGAAAAAACTTGAAACTGAGCAAGATGACTATTGCAGCAACACGTCATCAGTAGGATAAAACTAAGCTGTCTCTTGATGGTCTACGACAGGGTGTCCAAACTGGGTCAGAGAGTGCTGGTGTCCTGCATGTTTTAGTTCTCTGCCTGCTTCATCATACCTGAATCTAATGATGACGTCATCACCAAGGTTGTGAAAAAGAACAATAATGAGCCTTTCATCACAAAGTGGATGGGAGAGGCACCGGATGGAGATCAACGGAGATCAAAGCCGGAGGAAATCTTGGATCTGAGCATCTCCATGGCAAAAGGCCCTGATCTCCTTTGATCTGATAGGAGATCAGCACTGGAGCCATGGAGACGCTCAGATCAAAGGAAATCAGCTTTGTAGAGTTGTAATGTGCTCGTACTCATCCTTACATTTTTCTAGAAATTTGTCTTCAATCACCTTTTCTCTATTTACACTCTCTACTTGAACCTTTACCTGTTTATTTATTTCATATTTTCCAAATATCATGATTTTTGTTTGACCTAGATTTAATGAATTAGATTTCATTTCTCTGAATGTATCTAGTATGTCGTTGAAGAGTTTTTCTAGGATTTGGGAGAATTGTGGGTCTGTAGTTTGTGAAGTGTGTCTGTTTTCAATAACGGTATCCTTACTGGAAGCCTGTTGAATGATACTATGTAGAACCTTCTATGTACTGCTGACATGGTCTTTATTGTTTTCTGGTACTTTCTTAAAAGAATTCTTCTAACATTTTCTCATCATATGAGTGAACTTTGTTTTACATTTCTTGGATTTATTTTCCATCTCCTTCGTTCATCATTTATTGGATTCTCTATGTCATGTATTCTTCTCCTTGGATGCATTTTTTAAGCCCTTTGTCATCCATTAAACATCTTTATATTCCACTTTTTCTCGTATTTATAAATGAGTTCCCAGTCATCTGATTGTACCTCAATAACTAGTTTTTCCAGGGACTGCTCTGTTTTGACTCATTTGTGTTGACATCTATCTGTTGTCTGTTTTAATGTTTCTGTGTTTTTTATTGTAAATAGTAAAAAAACTAAAACAAACAGACATGAAATCACTGATATCATTGACTAATACATCACTTACTTTGATATTATCTATAACATGTGTAAATAAATTATGACCCTCCAAACGACCCCCAGGAGGCCCGGCTGTGTGTGTGTGTGTGTGTGTGTGTGTGTGTGTGTGTGTGTGTGTGTGTGTGTGTGTGGGGGGTGTGTGTGTGTTTGGGCCTGGTTATAGGAGAAGTGAGGATGGAGCAGCCATTTACTGGTAAAACTAACTCACTAACATCTTGGTGAAAATAGAATATATGTTTTTTTCAAATTAAAGTGACAATGAAAGTGAGAACAGGAGTTCCCCCCTCACCTCCAGAGTGAACATAAGTCATGTCTGTATATTACATCCATCATCCATCCATCCATCCATCCATCCATCCATCATCCATCATCCATGATGTGATCCAGCAAACATGTCCAAGCAGTAGTGTTGTGTTGTTGCTTCTCATTGTCAATAGAACCATGAGAAAGTATGAGAGTGACTGATACGCTTGTATGATCACTGGACCTTTTGAAAGCAGTCAGACTCTCATACTGTACCAGTAGCATCTGTGTCATTCACAACCCGTCTCCATCTTAACTGGACTTTCTGTGTACACATATGATTTTGTGTTTTCATCTGTGGACTGGTGACTAGTGAGTGTGTTGCCTTCAGTGGCAAAGGGAAATAAAACCTCTGCATGAAGAGGAATCATGGAGCCTCCCCCTTCTCAGCTCCAAGTGTCCAAATCTGAACAGCTGGTCTGGGCTCTGAGTGGAAGCTGAGATGGTCATGTGCCTGGGCCTCCAGACTGATCCACTCCACTCCAAGTCCAAGTCCGAGTGTAAAACTCAGTCTCAGTCTCAGTCTCAGTCTCTAGCTTTGTCCACTCTCTCTCTCTCTCTCTCTCTCTCTCGCTCTCTCTCACGGTGCAACCTCAGCTCCGCCCACTGCTCCCAGAGTCCAGATCCATATTTCCTTTTCTCTTGTATTGTTTGATTGTACACTCATAGTGACAGGGCGTCTTTTCCTTTATAAATGAGTTCCCAGTCATCCGATTGTACCTCAATAACTAGTTTATCCAGGGATTCCTCTCTTCTGACTCATTTGTAATGATATCCATCTGTTGTCTCTTTTAATCTTTCTGTGGTTTTTATTGGAAATAGTAAAAAAACAAACAGACATGAAATCACTGATATCATTGACTAATAAGCCCTTGTACGTTTTCTTCATTTGACTTTTATTTGCTGATTGTTTCATCTGAATGTTTAATCTGTTCCACCTCTTTAAGCTACATCAATAACCAATGTAATACGCCCCCTGGATTTGGTCACCACAGTCACACGGTCAAAGAGCAAGTCAGCCTCGCTGCTGGCCCCTGCTGGCCGCGCCCCGTCACTATCTGTCAAATCCTGTTACAGAGTGCTCTGATGTCTGTGGGAAAAAACTTGAAACTGAGCAAGATGACTATTGCAGCAACACGTCATCAGTAGGATAAAACTAAGCTGTCTCTTGATGGTCTACGACAGGGTGTCCAAACTGGGTCAGAGAGTGCTGGTGTCCTGCATGTTTTAGTTCTCTGCCTGCTTCATCATACCTGAATCTAATGATGACGTCATCACCAAGGTTGTGAAAAAGAACAATAATGAGCCTTTCATCACAAAGTGGATGGGAGAGGCACCGGATGGAGATCAACGGAGATCAAAGCCGGAGGAAATCTTGGATCTGAGCATCTCCATGGCAAAAGGCCCTGATCTCCTTTGATCTGATAGGAGATCAGCACTGGAGCCATGGAGACGCTCAGATCAAAGGAAATCAGCTTTGTAGAGTTGTAATGTGCTCGTACTCATCCTTACATTTTTCTAGAAATTTGTCTTCAATCACCTTTTCTCTATTTACACTCTCTACTTGAACCTTTACCTGTTTATTTATTTCATATTTTCCAAATATCATGATTTTTGTTTGACCTAGATTTAATGAATTAGATTTCATTTCTCTGAATGTATCTAGTATGTCGTTGAAGAGTTTTTCTAGGATTTGGGAGAATTGTGGGTCTGTAGTTTGTGAAGTGTGTCTGTTTTCAATAACGGTATCCTTACTGGAAGCCTGTTGAATGATACTATGTAGAACCTTCTATGTACTGCTGACATGGTCTTTATTGTTTTCTGGTACTTTCTTAAAAGAATTCTTCTAACATTTTCTCATCATATGAGTGAACTTTGTTTTACATTTCTTGGATTTATTTTCCATCTCCTTCGTTCATCATTTATTGGATTCTCTATGTCATGTATTCTTCTCCTTGGATGCATTTTTTAAGACCTTTGTCATCCATTAAACATCTTTATATTCCACTTTTTCTCGTATTTATAAATGAGTTCCCAGTCATCTGATTGTACCTCAATAACTAGTTTTTCCAGGGACTGCTCTGTTTTGACTCATTTGTGTTGACATCTATCTGTTGTCTGTTTTAATGTTTCTGTGTTTTTTATTGTAAATAGTAAAAAAACTAAAACAAACAGACATGAAATCACTGATATCATTGACTAATACATCACTTACTTTGATATTATCTATAACATGTGTAAATAAATTATGACCCTCCAAACGACCCCCAGGAGGCCCGGCTGTGTGTGTGTGTGTGTGTGTGTGTGTGTGTGTGTGTGTGTGTGTGGGGGTGTGTGTGTGTTTGGGCCTGGTTATAGGAGAAGTGAGGATGGAGCAGCCATTTACTGGTAAAACTAACTCACTAACATCTTGGTGAAAATAGAATATATGTTTTTTTCAAATTAAAGTGACAATGAAAGTGAGAACAGGAGTTCCCCCCTCACCTCCAGAGTGAACATAAGTCATGTCTGTATATTACATCCATCATCCATCCATCCATCCATCCATCCATCCATCCATCCATCATCCATCATCCATCATCCATGATGTGATCCAGCAAACATGTCCAAGCAGTAGTGTTGTGTTGTTGCTTCTCATTGTCAATAGAACCATGAGAAAGTATGGGAGTGACTGATACGCTTGTATGATCACTGGACCTTTTGAAAGCAGTCAGACTCTCATACTGTACCAGTAGCATCTGTGTCATTCACAACCCGTCTCCATCTTAACTGGACTTTCTGTGTACACATATGATTTTGTGTTTTCATCTGTGGACTGGTGACTAGTGAGTGTGTTGCCTTCAGTGGCAAAGGGAAATAAAACCTCTGCATGAAGAGGAATCATGGAGCCTCCCCCTTCTCAGCTCCAAGTGTCCAAATCTGAACAGCTGGTCTGGGCTCTGAGTGGAAGCTGAGATGGTCATGTGCCTGGGCCTCCAGACTGATCCACTCCACTCCAAGTCCAAGTCCGAGTGTAAAACTCAGTCTCAGTCTCAGTCTCAGTCTCTAGCTTTGTCCACTCTCTCTCTCTCTCTCTCTCTCTCTCGCTCTCTCTCACGGTGCAACCTCAGCTCCGCCCACTGCTCCCAGAGTCCAGATCCATATTTCCTTTTCTCTTGTATTGTTTGATTGTACACTCATAGTGACAGGGCGTCTTTTCCTTTATAAATGAGTTCCCAGTCATCCGATTGTACCTCAATAACTAGTTTATCCAGGGATTCCTCTCTTCTGACTCATTTTTAATGATATCCATCTGTTGTCTCTTTTAATCTTTCTGTGGTTTTTATTGGAAATAGTAAAAAAACAAACAGACATGAAATCACTGATATCATTGACTAATAAGCCCTTGTACGTTTTCTTCATTTGACTTTTATTTGCTGATTGTTTCATCTGAATGTTTAATCTGTTCCACCTCTTTAAGCTACATCAATAACCAATGTAATACGCCCCCTGGATTTGGTCACCACAGTCACACGGTCAAAGAGCAAGTCAGCCTCGCTGCTGGCCCCTGCTGGCCGCGCCCCGTCACTATCTGTCAAATCCTGTTACAGAGTGCTCTGATGTCTGTGGGAAAAAACTTGAAACTGAGCAAGATGACTATTGCAGCAACACGTCATCAGTAGGATAAAACTAAGCTGTCTCTTGATGGTCTACGACAGGGTGTCCAAACTGGGTCAGAGAGTGCTGGTGTCCTGCATGTTTTAGTTCTCTGCCTGCTTCATCATACCTGAATCTAATGATGACGTCATCACCAAGGTTGTGAAAAAGAACAATAATGAGCCTTTCATCACAAAGTGGATGGGAGAGGCACCGGATGGAGATCAACGGAGATCAAAGCCGGAGGAAATCTTGGATCTGAGCATCTCCATGGCAAAAGGCCCTGATCTCCTTTGATCTGATAGGAGATCAGCACTGGAGCCATGGAGACGCTCAGATCAAAGGAAATCAGCTTTGTAGAGTTGTAATGTGCTCGTACTCATCCTTACATTTTTCTAGAAATTTTTCTTCAATCACCTTTTCTCTACCTACACCCTCTACTTGAACCTTTACCTGTTTATTTATTTCATATTTTCCAAATATCATGATTTTGGTTTGACCTAGATTTAATGAATTAGATTTCATTTCTCTGAATGTATCTAGTATGTCGTTGAAGAGTTTTTCTAGGATTTGGGAGAATTGTGGGTCTGTAGTTTGTGAAGTGTGTCTGTTTTCAATAACGGTATCCTTACTGGAAGCCTGTTGAATGATACTATGTAGAACCTTCTATGTACTGCTGACATGGTCTTTATTGTTTTCTGGTACTTTCTTAAAAGAATTCTTCTAACATTTTCTCATCATATGAGTGAACTTTGTTTTACATTTCTTGGATTTATTTTCCATCTCCTTCGTTCATCATTTATTGGATTCTCTATGTCATGTATTCTTCTCCTTGGATGCATTTTTTAAGCCCTTTGTCATCCATTAAACATCTTTATATTCCACTTTTTCTCGTATTTATAAATGAGTTCCCAGTCATCTGATTGTACCTCAATAACTAGTTTTTCCAGGGACTGCTCTGTTTTGACTCATTTGTGTTGACATCTATCTGTTGTCTGTTTTAATGTTTCTGTGTTTTTTATTGTAAATAGTAAAAAAACTAAAACAAACAGACATGAAATCACTGATATCATTGACTAATACATCACTTACTTTGATATTATCTATAACATGTGTAAATAAATTATGACCCTCCAAACGACCCCCAGGAGGCCCGGCTGTGTGTGTGTGTGTGTGTGTGTGTGTGTGTGTGTGTGTGTGTGTGGGGGTGTGTGTGTGTTTGGGCCTGGTTATAGGAGAAGTGAGGATGGAGCAGCCATTTACTGGTAAAACTAACTCACTAACATCTTGGTGAAAATAGAATATATGTTTTTTTCAAATTAAAGTGACAATGAAAGTGAGAACAGGAGTTCCCCCCTCACCTCCAGAGTGAACATAAGTCATGTCTGTATATTACATCCATCATCCATCCATCCATCCATCCATCCATCCATCCATCATCCATCATCCATGATGTGATCCAGCAAACATGTCCAAGCAGTAGTGTTGTGTTGTTGCTTCTCATTGTCAATAGAACCATGAGAAAGTATGGGAGTGACTGATACGCTTGTATGATCACTGGACCTTTTGAAAGCAGTCAGACTCTCATACTGTACCAGTAGCATCTGTGTCATTCACAACCCGTCTCCATCTTAACTGGACTTTCTGTGTACACATATGATTTTGTGTTTTCATCTGTGGACTGGTGACTAGTGAGTGTGTTGCCTTCAGTGGCAAAGGGAAATAAAACCTCTGCATGAAGAGGAATCATGGAGCCTCCCCCTTCTCAGCTCCAAGTGTCCAAATCTGAACAGCTGGTCTGGGCTCTGAGTGGAAGCTGAGATGGTCATGTGCCTGGGCCTCCAGACTGATCCACTCCAAGTCCAAATCCAAGTCCGAGTGTAAAACTCAGTCTCAGTCTCTATCTTGGTCCACTCTCTCTCTCTCTCTCTCTCTCTCTCTCGCTCTCTCTCACGGTGCAACCTCAGCTCCGCCCACTGCTCCCAGAGTCCAGATCCATATTTCCTTTTCTCTTGTATTGTTTGATTGTACACTCATAGTGACAGGGCGTCTTTTCCTTTATAAATGAGTTCCCAGTCATCCGATTGTACCTCAATAACTAGTTTATCCAGGGATTCCTCTCTTCTGACTCATTTGTAATGATATCCATCTGTTGTCTCTTTTAATCTTTCTGTGGTTTTTATTGGAAATAGTAAAAAAACAAACAGACATGAAATCACTGATATCATTGACTAATAAGCCCTTGTACGTTTTCTTCATTTGACTTTTATTTGCTGATTGTTTCATCTGAATGTTTAATCTGTTCCACCTCTTTAAGCTACATCAATAACCAATGTAATATGCCCCCTGGATTTGGTCACCACAGTCACACGGTCAAAGAGCAAGTCAGCCTCGCTGCTGGCCCCTGCTGGCCGCGCCCCGTCACTATCTGTCAAATCCTGTTACAGAGTGCTCTGATGTCTGTGGGAAAAAAACTTGAAACTGAGCAAGATGACTATTGCAGCAACACGTCATCAGTAGGATAAAACTAAGCTGTCTCTTGATGGTCTACGACAGGGTGTCCAAACTGGGTCAGAGAGTGCTGGTGTCCTGCATGTTTTAGTTCTCTGCCTGCTTCATCATACCTGAATCTAATGATGACGTCATCACCAAGGTTGTGAAAAAGAACAATAATGAGCCTTTCATCACAAAGTGGATGGGAGAGGCACCGGATGGAGATCAACGGAGATCAAAGCCGGAGGAAATCTTGGATCTGAGCATCTCCATGGCAAAAGGCCCTGATCTCCTTTGATCTGATAGGAGATCAGCACTGGAGCCATGGAGACGCTCAGATCAAAGGAAATCAGCTTTGTAGAGTTGTAATGTGCTCGTACTCATCCTTACATTTTTCTAGAAATTTGTCTTCAATCACCTTTTCTCTATTTACACTCTCTACTTGAACCTTTACCTGTTTATTTATTTCATATTTTCCAAATATCATGATTTTTGTTTGACCTAGATTTAATGAATTAGATTTCATTTCTCTGAATGTATCTAGTATGTCGTTGAAGAGTTTTTCTAGGATTTGGGAGAATTGTGGGTCTGTAGTTTGTGAAGTGTGTCTGTTTTCAATAACGGTATCCTTACTGGAAGCCTGTTGAATGATACTATGTAGAACCTTCTATGTACTGCTGACATGGTCTTTATTGTTTTCTGGTACTTTCTTAAAAGAATTCTTCTAACATTTTCTCATCATATGAGTGAACTTTGTTTTACATTTCTTGGATTTATTTTCCATCTCCTTCGTTCATCATTTATTGGATTCTCTATGTCATGTATTCTTCTCCTTGGATGCATTTTTTAAGCCCTTTGTCATCCATTAAACATCTTTATATTCCACTTTTTCTCGTATTTATAAATGAGTTCCCAGTCATCTGATTGTACCTCAATAACTAGTTTTTCCAGGGACTGCTCTGTTTTGACTCATTTGTGTTGACATCTATCTGTTGTCTGTTTTAATGTTTCTGTGTTTTTTATTGTAAATAGTAAAAAAACTAAAACAAACAGACATGAAATCACTGATATCATTGACTAATACATCACTTACTTTGATATTATCTATAACATGTGTAAATAAATTATGACCCTCCAAACGACCCCCAGGAGGCCCGGCTGTTGTGTGTGTGTGTGTGTGTGTGTGTGTGTGTGTGTGTGGGGGGGGGGGGTGTGTGTGTGTTTGGGCCTGGTTATAGGAGAAGTGAGGATGGAGCAGCCATTTACTGGTAAAACTAACTCACTAACATCTTGGTGAAAATAGAATATATGTTTTTTTCAAATTAAAGTGACAATGAAAGTGAGAACAGGAGTTCCCCCCTCACCTCCAGAGTGAACATAAGTCATGTCTGTATATTACATCCATCATCCATCCATCCATCCATCCATCCATCCATCCATCCATCCATCATCCATCATCCATGATGTGATCCAGCAAACATGTCCAAGCAGTAGTGTTGTGTTGTTGCTTCTCATTGTCAATAGAACCATGAGAAAGTATGAGAGTGACTGATACGCTTGTATGATCACTGGACCTTTTGAAAGCAGTCAGACTCTCATACTGTACCAGTAGCATCTGTGTCATTCACAACCCGTCTCCATCTTAACTGGACTTTCTGTGTACACATATGATTTTGTGTTTTCATCTGTGGACTGGTGACTAGTGAGTGTGTTGCCTTCAGTGGCAAAGGGAAATAAAACCTCTGCATGAAGAGGAATCATGGAGGCTCCCCCTTCTCAGCTCCAAGTGTCCAAATCTGAACAGCTGGTCTGGGCTCTGAGTGGAAGCTGAGGTGGTCATGTGCCTGGGCCTCCAGACTGATCCACTCCACTCCAAGTCCAAGTCCGAGTGTAAAACTCAGTCTCAGTCTCAGTCTCAGTCTTAGTCTCTAGCTTTGTCCACTCTCTCTCTCTCTCTCTCTCTCTCTCTCTCGCTCTCTCTCACGGTGCAACCTCAGCTCCGCCCACTGCTCCCAGAGTCCAGATCCATATTTCACTTTCTCTTGTATTGTTTGATTGTACACTCATAGTGACAGGGCGTCTTTTCCTTTATAAATGAGTTCCCAGTCATCCGATTGTACCTCAATAACTAGTTTATCCAGGGATTCCTCTCTTCTGACTCATTTGTAATGATATCCATCTGTTGTCTCTTTTAATCTTTCTGTGGTTTTTATTGGAAATAGTAAAAAAACAAACAGACATGAAATCACTGATATCATTGACTAATAAGCCCTTGTACGTTTTCTTCATTTGACTTTTATTTGCTGATTGTTTCATCTGAATGTTTAATCTGTTCCACCTCTTTAAGCTACATCAATAACCAATGTAATACGCCCCCTGGATTTGGTCACCACAGTCACACGGTCAAAGAGCAAGTCAGCCTCGCTGCTGGCCCCTGCTGGCCGCGCCCCGTCACTATCTGTCAAATCCTGTTACAGAGTGCTCTGATGTCTGTGGGAAAAAACTTGAAACTGAGCAAGATGACTATTGCAGCAACACGTCATCAGTAGGATAAAACTAAGCTGTCTCTTGATGGTCTACGACAGGGTGTCCAAACTGGGTCAGAGAGTGCTGGTGTCCTGCATGTTTTAGTTCTCTGCCTGCTTCATCATACCTGAATCTAATGATGACGTCATCACCAAGGTTGTGAAAAAGAACAATAATGAGCCTTTCATCACAAAGTGGATGGGAGAGGCACCGGATGGAGATCAACGGAGATCAAAGCCGGAGGAAAACTTGGATCTGAGCATCTCCATGGCAAAAGGCCCTGATCTCCTTTGATCTGATAGGAGATCAGCACTGGAGCCATGGAGACACTCAGATCAAAGGAAATCAGCTTTGTAGAGTTGTAATGTGCTCGTACTCATCCTTACATTTTTCTAGAAATTTGTCTTCAATCACCTTTTCTCTATTTACACTCTCTACTTGAACCTTTACCTGTTTATTTATTTCATATTTTCCAAATATCATGATTTTGGTTTGACCTAGATTTAATGAATTAGATTTCATTTCTCTGAATGTATCTAGTATGTCGTTGAAGAGTTTTTCTAGGATTTGGGAGAATTGTGGGTCTGTAGTTTGTGAAGTGTGTCTGTTTTCAATAACGGTATCCTTACTGGAAGCCTGTTGAATGATACTATGTAGAACCTTCTATGTACTGCTGACATGGTCTTTATTGTTTTCTGGTACTTTCTTAAAAGAATTCTTCTAACATTTTCTCATCATATGAGTGAACTTTGTTTTACATTTCTTGGATTTATTTTCCATCTCCTTCGTTCATCATTTATTGGATTCTCTATGTCATGTATTCTTCTCCTTGGATGCATTTTTTAAGACCTTTGTCATCCATTAAACATCTTTATATTCCACTTTTTCTCGTATTTATAAATGAGTTCCCAGTCATCTGATTGTACCTCAATAACTAGTTTTTCCAGGGACTGCTCTGTTTTGACTCATTTGTGTTGACATCTATCTGTTGTCTGTTTTAATGTTTCTGTGTTTTTTATTGTAAATAGTAAAAAAACTGAAACAAACAGACATGAAATCACTGATATCATTGACTAATACATCACTTACTTTGATATTATCTATAACATGTGTAAATAAATTATGACCCTCCAAACGACCCCCAGGAGGCCCGGCTGTTGTGTGTGTGTGTGTTTGTGTGTGTGTGTGTGTGGGGGGGGGGGGGGGGGGGGGGTGTGTGTGTTTGGGCCTGGTTATAGTAGGAGAAGTGAGGATGGAGCAGCCATTTACTGGTAAAACTAACTCACTAACATCTTGGTGAAAATAGAATATATGTTTTTTTCAAATTAAAGTGACAATGAAAGTGAGAACAGGAGTTCCCCCCTCACCTCCAGAGTGAACATAAGTCATGTCTGTATATTACATCCATCATCCATCCATCCATCCATCCATCCATCCATCATCCATCATCCATGATGTGATCCAGCAAACATGTCCAAGCAGTAGTGTTGTGTTGTTGCTTCTCATTGTCAATAGAACCATGAGAAAGTATGAGAGTGACTGATACGCTTGTATGATCACTGGACCTTTTGAAAGCAGTCAGACTCTCATACTGTACCAGTAGCATCTGTGTCATTCACAACCCGTCTCCATCTTAACTGGACTTTCTGTGTACACATATGATTTTGTGTTTTCATCTGTGGACTGGTGACTAGTGAGTGTGTTGCCTTCAGTGGCAAAGGGAAATAAAACCTCTGCTTGAAGAGGAATCATGGAGCCCCCCCCTTCTCAGCTCCAAGTGTCCAAATCTGAACAGCTGGTCTGGGCTCTGAGTGGAAGCTGAGGTGGTCATGTGCCTGGGCCTCCAGACTGATCCACTCCACTCCAAGTCCAAGTCCGAGTGTAAAACTCAGTCTCAGTCTCAGTCTCAGTCTTAGTCTCTAGCTTTGTCCACTCTCTCTCTCTCTCTCTCTCTCTCTCTCTCGCTCTCTCTCACGGTGCAACCTCAGCTCCGCCCACTGCTCCCAGAGTCCAGATCCATATTTCACTTTCTCTTGTATTGTTTGATTGTACACTCATAGTGACAGGGCGTCTTTTCCTTTATAAATGAGTTCCCAGTCATCCGATTGTACCTCAATAACTAGTTTATCCAGGGATTCCTCTCTTCTGACTCATTTGTAATGATATCCATCTGTTGTCTCTTTTAATCTTTCTGTGGTTTTTATTGGAAATAGTAAAAAAACAAACAGACATGAAATCACTGATATCATTGACTAATAAGCCCTTGTACGTTTTCTTCATTTGACTTTTATTTGCTGATTGTTTCATCTGAATGTTTAATCTGTTCCACCTCTTTAAGCTACATCAATAACCAATGTAATACGCCCCCTGGATTTGGTCACCACAGTCACACGGTCAAAGAGCAAGTCAGCCTCGCTGCTGGCCCCTGCTGGCCGCGCCCCGTCACTATCTGTCAAATCCTGTTACAGAGTGCTCTGATGTCTGTGGGAAAAAACTTGAAACTGAGCAAGATGACTATTGCAGCAACACGTCATCAGTAGGATAAAACTAAGCTGTCTCTTGATGGTCTACGACAGGGTGTCCAAACTGGGTCAGAGAGTGCTGGTGTCCTGCATGTTTTAGTTCTCTGCCTGCTTCATCATACCTGAATCTAATGATGACGTCATCACCAAGGTTGTGAAAAAGAACAATAATGAGCCTTTCATCACAAAGTGGATGGGAGAGGCACCGGATGGAGATCAACGGAGATCAAAGCCGGAGGAAAACTTGGATCTGAGCATCTCCATGGCAAAAGGCCCTGATCTCCTTTGATCTGATAGGAGATCAGCACTGGAGCCATGGAGACACTCAGATCAAAGGAAATCAGCTTTGTAGAGTTGTAATGTGCTCGTACTCATCCTTACATTTTTCTAGAAATTTGTCTTCAATCACCTTTTCTCTATTTACACTCTCTACTTGAACCTTTACCTGTTTATTTATTTCATATTTTCCAAATATCATGATTTTGGTTTGACCTAGATTTAATGAATTAGATTTCATTTCTCTGAATGTATCTAGTATGTCGTTGAAGAGTTTTTCTAGGATTTGGGAGAATTGTGGGTCTGTAGTTTGTGAAGTGTGTCTGTTTTCAATAACGGTATCCTTACTGGAAGCCTGTTGAATGATACTATGTAGAACCTTCTATGTACTGCTGACATGGTCTTTATTGTTTTCTGGTACTTTCTTAAAAGAATTCTTCTAACATTTTCTCATCATATGAGTGAACTTTGTTTTACATTTCTTGGATTTATTTTCCATCTCCTTCGTTCATCATTTATTGGATTCTCTATGTCATGTATTCTTCTCCTTGGATGCATTTTTTAAGACCTTTGTCATCCATTAAACATCTTTATATTCCACTTTTTCTCGTATTTATAAATGAGTTCCCAGTCATCTGATTGTACCTCAATAACTAGTTTTTCCAGGGACTGCTCTGTTTTGACTCATTTGTGTTGACATCTATCTGTTGTCTGTTTTAATGTTTCTGTGTTTTTTATTGTAAATAGTAAAAAAACTAAAACAAACAGACATGAAATCACTGATATCATTGACTAATACATCACTTACTTTGATATTATCTATAACATGTGTAAATAAATTATGACCCTCCAAACGACCCCCAGGAGGCCCGGCTGTTGTGTGTGTGTGTGTGTGTGTGTGTGGGGGGGTGTGTGTGTGTTTGGGCCTGGTTATAGGAGAAGTGAGGATGGAGCAGCCATTTACTGGTAAAACTAACTCACTAACATCTTGGTGAAAATAGAATATATGTTTTTTTCAAATTAAAGTGACAATGAAAGTGAGAACAGGAGTTCCCCCCTCACCTCCAGAGTGAACATAAGTCATGTCTGTATATTACATCCATCATCCATCCATCCATCCATCCATCCATCCATCCATCATCCATCATCCATGATGTGATCCAGCAAACATGTCCAAGCAGTAGTGTTGTGTTGTTGCTTCTCATTGTCAATAGAACCATGAGAAAGTATGAGAGTGACTGATACGCTTGTATGATCACTGGACCTTTTGAAAGCAGTCAGACTCTCATACTGTACCAGTAGCATCTGTGTCATTCACAACCCGTCTCCATCTTAACTGGACTTTCTGTGTACACATATGATTTTGTGTTTTCATCTGTGGACTGGTGACTAGTGAGTGTGTTGCCTTCAGTGGCAAAGGGAAATAAAACCTCTGCATGAAGAGGAATCATGGAGCCTCCCCCTTCTCAGCTCCAAGTGTCCAAATCTGAACAGCTGGTCTGGGCTCTGAGTGGAAGCTGAGGTGGTCATGTGCCTGGGCCTCCAGACTGATCCACTCCACTCCAAGTCCAAGTCCGAGTGTAAAACTCAGTCTCAGTCTCAGTCTCAGTCTCTAGCTTTGTCCACTCTCTCTCTCTCTCTCTCTCTCTCTCGCTCTCTCTCACGGTGCAACCTCAGCTCCGCCCACTGCTCCCAGAGTCCAGATCCATATTTCACTTTCTCTTGTATTGTTTGATTGTACACTCATAGTGACAGGGCGTCTTTTCCTTTATAAATGAGTTCCCAGTCATCCGATTGTACCTCAATAACTAGTTTATCCAGGGATTCCTCTCTTCTGACTCATTTGTAATGATATCCATCTGTTGTCTCTTTTAATCTTTCTGTGGTTTTTATTGGAAATAGTAAAAAAACAAACAGACATGAAATCACTGATATCATTGACTAATAAGCCCTTGTACGTTTTCTTCATTTGACTTTTATTTGCTGATTGTTTCATCTGAATGTTTAATCTGTTCCACCTCTTTAAGCTACATCAATAACCAATGTAATACGCCCCCTGGATTTGGTCACCACAGTCACACGGTCAAAGAGCAAGTCAGCCTCGCTGCTGGCCCCTGCTGGCCGCGCCCCGTCACTATCTGTCAAATCCTGTTACAGAGTGCTCTGATGTCTGTGGGAAAAAACTTGAAACTGAGCAAGATGACTATTGCAGCAACACGTCATCAGTAGGATAAAACTAAGCTGTCTCTTGATGGTCTACGACAGGGTGTCCAAACTGGGTCAGAGAGTGCTGGTGTCCTGCATGTTTTAGTTCTCTGCCTGCTTCATCATACCTGAATCTAATGATGACGTCATCACCAAGGTTGTGAAAAAGAACAATAATGAGCCTTTCATCACAAAGTGGATGGGAGAGGCACCGGATGGAGATCAACGGAGATCAAAGCCGGAGGAAAACTTGGATCTGAGCATCTCCATGGCAAAAGGCCCTGATCTCCTTTGATCTGATAGGAGATCAGCACTGGAGCCATGGAGACACTCAGATCAAAGGAAATCAGCTTTGTAGAGTTGTAATGTGCTCGTACTCATCCTTACATTTTTCTAGAAATTTGTCTTCAATCACCTTTTCTCTATTTACACTCTCTACTTGAACCTTTACCTGTTTATTTATTTCATATTTTCCAAATATCATGATTTTGGTTTGACCTAGATTTAATGAATTAGATTTCATTTCTCTGAATGTATCTAGTATGTCGTTGAAGAGTTTTTCTAGGATTTGGGAGAATTGTGGGTCTGTAGTTTGTGAAGTGTGTCTGTTTTCAATAACGGTATCCTTACTGGAAGCCTGTTGAATGATACTATGTAGAACCTTCTATGTACTGCTGACATGGTCTTTATTGTTTTCTGGTACTTTCTTAAAAGAATTCTTCTAACATTTTCTCATCATATGAGTGAACTTTGTTTTACATTTCTTGGATTTATTTTCCATCTCCTTCGTTCATCATTTATTGGATTCTCTATGTCATGTATTCTTCTCCTTGGATGCATTTTTTAAGACCTTTGTCATCCATTAAACATCTTTATATTCCACTTTTTCTCGTATTTATAAATGAGTTCCCAGTCATCTGATTGTACCTCAATAACTAGTTTTTCCAGGGACTGCTCTGTTTTGACTCATTTGTGTTGACATCTATCTGTTGTCTGTTTTAATGTTTCTGTGTTTTTTATTGTAAATAGTAAAAAAACTAAAACAAACAGACATGAAATCACTGATATCATTGACTAATACATCACTTACTTTGATATTATCTATAACATGTGTAAATAAATTATGACCCTCCAAACGACCCCCAGGAGGCCCGGCTGTTGTGTGTGTGTGTGTGTGTGTGTGTGGGGGGGTGTGTGTGTGTTTGGGCCTGGTTATAGGAGAAGTGAGGATGGAGCAGCCATTTACTGGTAAAACTAACTCACTAACATCTTGGTGAAAATAGAATATATGTTTTTTTCAAATTAAAGTGACAATGAAAGTGAGAACAGGAGTTCCCCCCTCACCTCCAGAGTGAACATAAGTCATGTCTGTATATTACATCCATCATCCATCCATCCATCCATCCATCCATCCATCCATCATCCATCATCCATGATGTGATCCAGCAAACATGTCCAAGCAGTAGTGTTGTGTTGTTGCTTCTCATTGTCAATAGAACCATGAGAAAGTATGAGAGTGACTGATACGCTTGTATGATCACTGGACCTTTTGAAAGCAGTCAGACTCTCATACTGTACCAGTAGCATCTGTGTCATTCACAACCCGTCTCCATCTTAACTGGACTTTCTGTGTACACATATGATTTTGTGTTTTCATCTGTGGACTGGTGACTAGTGAGTGTGTTGCCTTCAGTGGCAAAGGGAAATAAAACCTCTGCATGAAGAGGAATCATGGAGCCTCCCCCTTCTCAGCTCCAAGTGTCCAAATCTGAACAGCTGGTCTGGGCTCTGAGTGGAAGCTGAGGTGGTCATGTGCCTGGGCCTCCAGACTGATCCACTCCACTCCAAGTCCAAGTCCGAGTGTAAAACTCAGTCTCAGTCTCAGTCTCAGTCTCTAGCTTTGTCCACTCTCTCTCTCTCTCTCTCTCTCTCTCGCTCTCTCTCACGGTGCAACCTCAGCTCCGCCCACTGCTCCCAGAGTCCAGATCCATATTTCATTTTCTCTTGTATTGTTTGATTGTACACTCATAGTGACAGGGCGTCTTTTCCTTTATAAATGAGTTCCCAGTCATCCGATTGTACCTCAATAACTAGTTTATCCAGGGATTCCTCTCTTCTGACTCATTTGTGATGATATCCATCTGTTGTCTCTTTTAATCTTTCTGTGGTTTTTATTGGAAATAGTAAAAAAACAAACAGACATGAAATCACTGATATCATTGACTAATAAGCCCTTGTACGTTTTCTTCATTTGACTTTTATTTGCTGATTGTTTCATCTGAATGTTTAATCTGTTCCACCTCTTTAAGCTACATCAATAACCAATGTAATACGCCCCCTGGATTTGGTCACCACAGTCACACGGTCAAAGAGCAAGTCAGCCTCGCTGCTGGCCCCTGCTGGCCGCGCCCCGTCACTATCTGTCAAATCCTGTTACAGAGTGCTCTGATGTCTGTGGGAAAAAAACTTGAAACTGAGCAAGATGACTATTGCAGCAACACGTCATCAGTAGGATAAAACTAAGCTGTCTCTTGATGGTCTACGACAGGGTGTCCAAACTGGGTCAGAGAGTGCTGGTGTCCTGCATGTTTTAGTTCTCTGCCTGCTTCATCATACCTGAATCTAATGATGACGTCATCACCAAGGTTGTGAAAAAGAACAATAATGAGCCTTTCATCACAAAGTGGATGGGAGAGGCACCGGATGGAGATCAACGGAGATCAAAGCCGGAGGAAATCTTGGATCCGAGCATCTCCATGGCAAAAGGCCCTGATCTCCTTTGATCTGATAGGAGATCAGCACTGGAGCCATGGAGACGCTCAGATCAAAGGAAATCAGCTTTGTAGAGTTGTAATGTGCTCGTACTCATCCTTACATTTTTCTAGAAATTTGTCTTCAATCACCTTTTCTCTATTTACACTCTCTACTTGAACCTTTACCTGTTTATTTATTTCATATTTTCCAAATATCATGATTTTTGTTTGACCTAGATTTAATGAATTAGATTTCATTTCTCTGAATGTATCTAGTATGTCGTTGAAGAGTTTTTCTAGGATTTGGGAGAATTGTGGGTCTGTAGTTTGTGAAGTGTGTCTGTTTTCAATAACGGTATCCTTACTGGAAGCCTGTTGAATGATACTATGTAGAACCTTCTATGTACTGCTGACATGGTCTTTATTGTTTTCTGGTACTTTCTTAAAAGAATTCTTCTAACATTTTCTCATCATATGAGTGAACTTTGTTTTACATTTCTTGGATTTATTTTCCATCTCCTTCGTTCATCATTTATTGGATTCTCTATGTCATGTATTCTTCTCCTTGGATGCATTTTTTAAGCCCTTTGTCATCCATTAAACATCTTTATATTCCACTTTTTCTCGTATTTATAAATGAGTTCCCAGTCATCTGATTGTACCTCAATAACTAGTTTTTCCAGGGACTGCTCTGTTTTGACTCATTTGTGTTGACATCTATCTGTTGTCTGTTTTAATGTTTCTGTGTTTTTTATTGTAAATAGTAAAAAAACTAAAACAAACAGACATGAAATCACTGATATCATTGACTAATACATCACTTACTTTGATATTATCTATAACATGTGTAAATAAATTATGACCCTCCAAACGACCCCCAGGAGGCCCGGCTGTGTGTGTGTGTGTGTGTGTGTGTGTGTGTGTGTGTGTGTGTGTGGGGGTGTGTGTGTGTTTGGGCCTGGTTATAGGAGAAGTGAGGATGGAGCAGCCATTTACTGGTAAAACTAACTCACTAACATCTTGGTGAAAATAGAATATATGTTTTTTTCAAATTAAAGTGACAATGAAAGTGAGAACAGGAGTTCCCCCCTCACCTCCAGAGTGAACATAAGTCATGTCTGTATATTACATCCATCATCCATCCATCCATCCATCCATCCATCCATCATCCATCATCCATGATGTGATCCAGCAAACATGTCCAAGCAGTAGTGTTGTGTTGTTGCTTCTCATTGTCAATAGAACCATGAGAAAGTATGGGAGTGACTGATACGCTTGTATGATCACTGGACCTTTTGAAAGCAGTCAGACTCTCATACTGTACCAGTAGCATCTGTGTCATTCACAACCCGTCTCCATCTTAACTGGACTTTCTGTGTACACATATGATTTTGTGTTTTCATCTGTGGACTGGTGACTAGTGAGTGTGTTGCCTTCAGTGGCAAAGGGAAATAAAACCTCTGCATGAAGAGGAATCATGGAGCCTCCCCCTTCTCAGCTCCAAGTGTCCAAATCTGAACAGCTGGTCTGGGCTCTGAGTGGAAGCTGAGATGGTCATGTGCCTGGGCCTCCAGACTGATCCACTCCACTCCAAGTCCAAGTCCGAGTGTAAAACTCAGTCTCAGTCTCAGTCTCAGTCTCTAGCTTTGTCCACTCTCTCTCTCTCTCTCTCTCTCTCTCGCTCTCTCTCACGGTGCAACCTCAGCTCCGCCCACTGCTCCCAGAGTCCAGATCCATATTTCCTTTTCTCTTGTATTGTTTGATTGTACACTCATAGTGACAGGGCGTCTTTTCCTTTATAAATGAGTTCCCAGTCATCCGATTGTACCTCAATAACTAGTTTATCCAGGGATTCCTCTCTTCTGACTCATTTGTAATGATATCCATCTGTTGTCTCTTTTAATCTTTCTGTGGTTTTTATTGGAAATAGTAAAAAAACAAACAGACATGAAATCACTGATATCATTGACTAATAAGCCCTTGTACGTTTTCTTCATTTGACTTTTATTTGCTGATTGTTTCATCTGAATGTTTAATCTGTTCCACCTCTTTAAGCTACATCAATAACCAATGTAATACGCCCCCTGGATTTGGTCACCACAGTCACACGGTCAAAGAGCAAGTCAGCCTCGCTGCTGGCCCCTGCTGGCCGCGCCCCGTCACTATCTGTCAAATCCTGTTACAGAGTGCTCTGATGTCTGTGGGAAAAAACTTGAAACTGAGCAAGATGACTATTGCAGCAACACGTCATCAGTAGGATAAAACTAAGCTGTCTCTTGATGGTCTACGACAGGGTGTCCAAACTGGGTCAGAGAGTGCTGGTGTCCTGCATGTTTTAGTTCTCTGCCTGCTTCATCATACCTGAATCTAATGATGACGTCATCACCAAGGTTGTGAAAAAGAACAATAATGAGCCTTTCATCACAAAGTGGATGGGAGAGGCACCGGATGGAGATCAACGGAGATCAAAGCCGGAGGAAATCTTGGATCTGAGCATCTCCATGGCAAAAGGCCCTGATCTCCTTTGATCTGATAGGAGATCAGCACTGGAGCCATGGAGACGCTCAGATCAAAGGAAATCAGCTTTGTAGAGTTGTAATGTGCTCGTACTCATCCTTACATTTTTCTAGAAATTTGTCTTCAATCACCTTTTCTCTATTTACACTCTCTACTTGAACCTTTACCTGTTTATTTATTTCATATTTTCCAAATATCATGATTTTTGTTTGACCTAGATTTAATGAATTAGATTTCATTTCTCTGAATGTATCTAGTATGTCGTTGAAGAGTTTTTCTAGGATTTGGGAGAATTGTGGGTCTGTAGTTTGTGAAGTGTGTCTGTTTTCAATAACGGTATCCTTACTGGAAGCCTGTTGAATGATACTATGTAGAACCTTCTATGTACTGCTGACATGGTCTTTATTGTTTTCTGGTACTTTCTTAAAAGAATTCTTCTAACATTTTCTCATCATATGAGTGAACTTTGTTTTACATTTCTTGGATTTATTTTCCATCTCCTTCGTTCATCATTTATTGGATTCTCTATGTCATGTATTCTTCTCCTTGGATGCATTTTTTAAGCCCTTTGTCATCCATTAAACATCTTTATATTCCACTTTTTCTCGTATTTATAAATGAGTTCCCAGTCATCTGATTGTACCTCAATAACTAGTTTTTCCAGGGACTGCTCTGTTTTGACTCATTTGTGTTGACATCTATCTGTTGTCTGTTTTAATGTTTCTGTGTTTTTTATTGTAAATAGTAAAAAAACTAAAACAAACAGACATGAAATCACTGATATCATTGACTAATACATCACTTACTTTGATATTATCTATAACATGTGTAAATAAATTATGACCCTCCAAACGACCCCCAGGAGGCCCGGCTGTGTGTGTGTGTGTGTGTGTGTGTGTGTGTGTGTGTGTGTGTGTGTGTGTGGGGGTGTGTGTGTGTTTGGGCCTGGTTATAGGAGAAGTGAGGATGGAGCAGCCATTTACTGGTAAAACTAACTCACTAACATCTTGGTGAAAATAGAATATATGTTTTTTTCAAATTAAAGTGACAATGAAAGTGAGAACAGGAGTTCCCCCCTCACCTCCAGAGTGAACATAAGTCATGTCTGTATATTACATCCATCATCCATCCATCCATCCATCCATCCATCCATCCATCCATCCATCATCCATCATCCATGATGTGATCCAGCAAACATGTCCAAGCAGTAGTGTTGTGTTGTTGCTTCTCATTGTCAATAGAACCATGAGAAAGTATGGGAGTGACTGATACGCTTGTATGATCACTGGACCTTTTGAAAGCAGTCAGACTCTCATACTGTACCAGTAGCATCTGTGTCATTCACAACCCGTCTCCATCTTAACTGGACTTTCTGTGTACACATATGATTTTGTGTTTTCATCTGTGGACTGGTGACTAGTGAGTGTGTTGCCTTCAGTGGCAAAGGGAAATAAAACCTCTGCATGAAGAGGAATCATGGAGCCTCCCCCTTCTCAGCTCCAAGTGTCCAAATCTGAACAGCTGGTCTGGGCTCTGAGTGGAAGCTGAGATGGTCATGTGCCTGGGCCTCCAGACTGATCCACTCCACTCCAAGTCCAAGTCCGAGTGTAAAACTCAGTCTCAGTCTCAGTCTCAGTCTCTAGCTTTGTCCACTCTCTCTCTCTCTCTCTCTCTCTCTCTCTCTCGCTCTCTCTCACGGTGCAACATCAGCTCCGCCCACTGCTCCCAGAGTCCAGATCCATATTTCACTTTCTCTTGTATTGTTTGATTGTACACTCATAGTGACAGGGCGTCTTTTCCTTTATAAATGAGTTCCCAGTCATCCGATTGTACCTCAATAACTAGTTTATCCAGGGATTCCTCTCTTCTGACTCATTTGTAATGATATCCATCTGTTGTCTCTTTTAATCTTTCTGTGGTTTTTATTGGAAATAGTAAAAAAACAAACAGACATGAAATCACTGATATCATTGACTAATAAGCCCTTGTACGTTTTCTTCATTTGACTTTTATTTGCTGATTGTTTCATCTGAATGTTTAATCTGTTCCACCTCTTTAAGCTACATCAATAACCAATGTAATACGCCCCCTGGATTTGGTCACCACAGTCACACGGTCAAAGAGCAAGTCAGCCTCGCTGCTGGCCCCTGCTGGCCGCGCCCCGTCACTATCTGTCAAATCCTGTTACAGAGTGCTCTGATGTCTGTGGGAAAAAACTTGAAACTGAGCAAGATGACTATTGCAGCAACACGTCATCAGTAGGATAAAACTAAGCTGTCTCTTGATGGTCTACGACAGGGTGTCCAAACTGGGTCAGAGAGTGCTGGTGTCCTGCATGTTTTAGTTCTCTGCCTGCTTCATCATACCTGAATCTAATGATGACGTCATCACCAAGGTTGTGAAAAAGAACAATAATGAGCCTTTCATCACAAAGTGGATGGGAGAGGCACCGGATGGAGATCAACGGAGATCAAAGCCGGAGGAAATCTTGGATCTGAGCATCTCCATGGCAAAAGGCCCTGATCTCCTTTGATCTGATAGGAGATCAGCACTGGAGCCATGGAGACGCTCAGATCAAAGGAAATCAGCTTTGTAGAGTTGTAATGTGCTCGTACTCATCCTTACATTTTTCTAGAAATTTGTCTTCAATCACCTTTTCTCTATTTACACTCTCTACTTGAACCTTTACCTGTTTATTTATTTCATATTTTCCAAATATCATGATTTTTGTTTGACCTAGATTTAATGAATTAGATTTCATTTCTCTGAATGTATCTAGTATGTCGTTGAAGAGTTTTTCTAGGATTTGGGAGAATTGTGGGTCTGTAGTTTGTGAAGTGTGTCTGTTTTCAATAACGGTATCCTTACTGGAAGCCTGTTGAATGATACTATGTAGAACCTTCTATGTACTGCTGACATGGTCTTTATTGTTTTCTGGTACTTTCTTAAAAGAATTCTTCTAACATTTTCTCATCATATGAGTGAACTTTGTTTTACATTTCTTGGATTTATTTTCCATCTCCTTCGTTCATCATTTATTGGATTCTCTATGTCATGTATTCTTCTCCTTGGATGCATTTTTTAAGCCCTTTGTCATCCATTAAACATCTTTATATTCCACTTTTTCTCGTATTTATAAATGAGTTCCCAGTCATCTGATTGTACCTCAATAACTAGTTTTTCCAGGGACTGCTCTGTTTTGACTCATTTGTGTTGACATCTATCTGTTGTCTGTTTTAATGTTTCTGTGTTTTTTATTGTAAATAGTAAAAAAACTAAAACAGACATGAAATCACTGATATCATTGACTAATACATAACTTACTTTGATATTATCTATAACATGTGTAAATAAATTATGACCCTCCAAACGACCCCCAGGAGGCCCGGCTGTGTGTGTGTGTGTGTGTGTGTGTGTGTGTGTGTGTGTGTGTGTGTGGGGGTGTGTGTGTGTTTGGGCCTGGTTATAGGAGAAGTGAGGATGGAGCAGCCATTTACTGGTAAAACTAACTCACTAACATCTTGGTGAAAATAGAATATATGTTTTTTTCAAATTAAAGTGACAATGAAAGTGAGAACAGGAGTTCCCCCCTCACCTCCAGAGTGAACATAAGTCATGTCTGTATATTACATCCATCATCCATCCATCCATCCATCCATCCATCCATCATCCATCATCCATGATGTGATCCAGCAAACATGTCCAAGCAGTAGTGTTGTGTTGTTGCTTCTCATTGTCAATAGAACCATGAGAAAGTATGGGAGTGACTGATACGCTTGTATGATCACTGGACCTTTTGAAAGCAGTCAGACTCTCATACTGTACCAGTAGCATCTGTGTCATTCACAACCCGTCTCCATCTTAACTGGACTTTCTGTGTACACATATGATTTTGTGTTTTCATCTGTGGACTGGTGACTAGTGAGTGTGTTGCCTTCAGTGGCAAAGGGAAATAAAACCTCTGCATGAAGAGGAATCATGGAGCCTCCCCCTTCTCAGCTCCAAGTGTCCAAATCTGAACAGCTGGTCTGGGCTCTGAGTGGAAGCTGAGGTGGTCATGTGCCTGGGCCTCCAGACTGATCCACTCCACTCCAAGTCCAAGTCCGAGTGTAAAACTCAGTCTCAGTCTCAGTCTCAGTCTCTAGCTTTGTCCACTCTCTCTCTCTCTCTCTCTCTCTCTCGCTCTCTCTCACGGTGCAACCTCAGCTCCGCCCACTGCTCCCAGAGTCCAGATCCATATTTCACTTTCTCTTGTATTGTTTGATTGTACACTCATAGTGACAGGGCGTCTTTTCCTTTATAAATGAGTTCCCAGTCATCCGATTGTACCTCAATAACTAGTTTATCCAGGGATTCCTCTCTTCTGACTCATTTGTAATGATATCCATCTGTTGTCTCTTTTAATCTTTCTGTGGTTTTTATTGGAAATAGTAAAAAAACAAACAGACATGAAATCACTGATATCATTGACTAATAAGCCCTTGTACGTTTTCTTCATTTGACTTTTATTTGCTGATTGTTTCATCTGAATGTTTAATCTGTTCCACCTCTTTAAGCTACATCAATAACCAATGTAATACGCCCCCTGGATTTGGTCACCACAGTCACACGGTCAAAGAGCAAGTCAGCCTCGCTGCTGGCCCCTGCTGGCCGCGCCCCGTCACTATCTGTCAAATCCTGTTACAGAGTGCTCTGATGTCTGTGGGAAAAAACTTGAAACTGAGCAAGATGACTATTGCAGCAACACGTCATCAGTAGGATAAAACTAAGCTGTCTCTTGATGGTCTACGACAGGGTGTCCAAACTGGGTCAGAGAGTGCTGGTGTCCTGCATGTTTTAGTTCTCTGCCTGCTTCATCATACCTGAATCTAATGATGACGTCATCACCAAGGTTGTGAAAAAGAACAATAATGAGCCTTTCATCACAAAGTGGATGGGAGAGGCACCGGATGGAGATCAACGGAGATCAAAGCCGGAGGAAATCTTGGATCTGAGCATCTCCATGGCAAAAGGCCCTGATCTCCTTTGATCTGATAGGAGATCAGCACTGGAGCCATGGAGACGCTCAGATCAAAGGAAATCAGCTTTGTAGAGTTGTAATGTGCTCGTACTCATCCTTACATTTTTCTAGAAATTTGTCTTCAATCACCTTTTCTCTATTTACACTCTCTACTTGAACCTTTACCTGTTTATTTATTTCATATTTTCCAAATATCATGATTTTTGTTTGACCTAGATTTAATGAATTAGATTTCATTTCTCTGAATGTATCTAGTATGTCGTTGAAGAGTTTTTCTAGGATTTGGGAGAATTGTGGGTCTGTAGTTTGTGAAGTGTGTCTGTTTTCAATAACGGTATCCTTACTGGAAGCCTGTTGAATGATACTATGTAGAACCTTCTATGTACTGCTGACATGGTCTTTATTGTTTTCTGGTACTTTCTTAAAAGAATTCTTCTAACATTTTCTCATCATATGAGTGAACTTTGTTTTACATTTCTTGGATTTATTTTCCATCTCCTTCGTTCATCATTTATTGGATTCTCTATGTCATGTATTCTTCTCCTTGGATGCATTTTTTAAGCCCTTTGTCATCCATTAAACATCTTTATATTCCACTTTTTCTCGTATTTATAAATGAGTTCCCAGTCATCTGATTGTACCTCAATAACTAGTTTTTCCAGGGACTGCTCTGTTTTGACTCATTTGTGTTGACATCTATCTGTTGTCTGTTTTAATGTTTCTGTGTTTTTTATTGTAAATAGTAAAAAAACTAAAACAGACATGAAATCACTGATATCATTGACTAATACATAACTTACTTTGATATTATCTATAACATGTGTAAATAAATTATGACCCTCCAAACGACCCCCAGGAGGCCCGGCTGTGTGTGTGTGTGTGTGTGTGTGTGTGTGTGTGTGTGTGTGTGTGTGGGGGTGTGTGTGTGTTTGGGCCTGGTTATAGGAGAAGTGAGGATGGAGCAGCCATTTACTGGTAAAACTAACTCACTAACATCTTGGTGAAAATAGAATATATGTTTTTTTCAAATTAAAGTGACAATGAAAGTGAGAACAGGAGTTCCCCCCTCACCTCCAGAGTGAACATAAGTCATGTCTGTATATTACATCCATCATCCATCCATCCATCCATCCATCCATCCATCATCCATCATCCATGATGTGATCCAGCAAACATGTCCAAGCAGTAGTGTTGTGTTGTTGCTTCTCATTGTCAATAGAACCATGAGAAAGTATGGGAGTGACTGATACGCTTGTATGATCACTGGACCTTTTGAAAGCAGTCAGACTCTCATACTGTACCAGTAGCATCTGTGTCATTCACAACCCGTCTCCATCTTAACTGGACTTTCTGTGTACACATATGATTTTGTGTTTTCATCTGTGGACTGGTGACTAGTGAGTGTGTTGCCTTCAGTGGCAAAGGGAAATAAAACCTCTGCATGAAGAGGAATCATGGAGCCTCCCCCTTCTCAGCTCCAAGTGTCCAAATCTGAACAGCTGGTCTGGGCTCTGAGTGGAAGCTGAGGTGGTCATGTGCCTGGGCCTCCAGACTGATCCACTCCACTCCAAGTCCAAGTCCGAGTGTAAAACTCAGTCTCAGTCTCAGTCTCAGTCTCTAGCTTTGTCCACTCTCTCTCTCTCTCTCTCTCTCTCTCGCTCTCTCTCACGGTGCAACCTCAGCTCCGCCCACTGCTCCCAGAGTCCAGATCCATATTTCACTTTCTCTTGTATTGTTTGATTGTACACTCATAGTGACAGGGCGTCTTTTCCTTTATAAATGAGTTCCCAGTCATCCGATTGTACCTCAATAACTAGTTTATCCAGGGATTCCTCTCTTCTGACTCATTTGTAATGATATCCATCTGTTGTCTCTTTTAATCTTTCTGTGGTTTTTATTGGAAATAGTAAAAAAACAAACAGACATGAAATCACTGATATCATTGACTAATAAGCCCTTGTACGTTTTCTTCATTTGACTTTTATTTGCTGATTGTTTCATCTGAATGTTTAATCTGTTCCACCTCTTTAAGCTACATCAATAACCAATGTAATACGCCCCCTGGATTTGGTCACCACAGTCACACGGTCAAAGAGCAAGTCAGCCTCGCTGCTGGCCCCTGCTGGCCGCGCCCCGTCACTATCTGTCAAATCCTGTTACAGAGTGCTCTGATGTCTGTGGGAAAAAACTTGAAACTGAGCAAGATGACTATTGCAGCAACACGTCATCAGTAGGATAAAACTAAGCTGTCTCTTGATGGTCTACGACAGGGTGTCCAAACTGGGTCAGAGAGTGCTGGTGTCCTGCATGTTTTAGTTCTCTGCCTGCTTCATCATACCTGAATCTAATGATGACGTCATCACCAAGGTTGTGAAAAAGAACAATAATGAGCCTTTCATCACAAAGTGGATGGGAGAGGCACCGGATGGAGATCAACGGAGATCAAAGCCGGAGGAAATCTTGGATCTGAGCATCTCCATGGCAAAAGGCCCTGATCTCCTTTGATCTGATAGGAGATCAGCACTGGAGCCATGGAGACGCTCAGATCAAAGGAAATCAGCTTTGTAGAGTTGTAATGTGCTCGTACTCATCCTTACATTTTTCTAGAAATTTGTCTTCAATCACCTTTTCTCTATTTACACTCTCTACTTGAACCTTTACCTGTTTATTTATTTCATATTTTCCAAATATCATGATTTTTGTTTGACCTAGATTTAATGAATTAGATTTCATTTCTCTGAATGTATCTAGTATGTCGTTGAAGAGTTTTTCTAGGATTTGGGAGAATTGTGGGTCTGTAGTTTGTGAAGTGTGTCTGTTTTCAATAACGGTATCCTTACTGGAAGCCTGTTGAATGATACTATGTAGAACCTTCTATGTACTGCTGACATGGTCTTTATTGTTTTCTGGTACTTTCTTAAAAGAATTCTTCTAACATTTTCTCATCATATGAGTGAACTTTGTTTTACATTTCTTGGATTTATTTTCCATCTCCTTCGTTCATCATTTATTGGATTCTCTATGTCATGTATTCTTCTCCTTGGATGCATTTTTTAAGCCCTTTGTCATCCATTAAACATCTTTATATTCCACTTTTTCTCGTATTTATAAATGAGTTCCCAGTCATCTGATTGTACCTCAATAACTAGTTTTTCCAGGGACTGCTCTGTTTTGACTCATTTGTGTTGACATCTATCTGTTGTCTGTTTTAATGTTTCTGTGTTTTTTATTGTAAATAGTAAAAAAACTGAAACAAACAGACATGAAATCACTGATATCATTGACTAATACATCACTTACTTTGATATTATCTATAACATGTGTAAATAAATTATGACCCTCCAAACGACCCCCAGGAGGCCCGGCTGTGTGTGTGTGTGTGTGTGTGTGTGTGTGTGTGTGTGTGTGTGTGTGGGGGTGTGTGTGTGTTTGGGCCTGGTTATAGGAGAAGTGAGGATGGAGCAGCCATTTACTGGTAAAACTAACTCACTAACATCTTGGTGAAAATAGAATATATGTTTTTTTCAAATTAAAGTGACAATGAAAGTGAGAACAGGAGTTCCCCCCTCACCTCCAGAGTGAACATAAGTCATGTCTGTATATTACATCCATCATCCATCCATCCATCCATCCATCCATCCATCATCCATCATCCATGATGTGATCCAGCAAACATGTCCAAGCAGTAGTGTTGTGTTGTTGCTTCTCATTGTCAATAGAACCATGAGAAAGTATGGGAGTGACTGATACGCTTGTATGATCACTGGACCTTTTGAAAGCAGTCAGACTCTCATACTGTACCAGTAGCATCTGTGTCATTCACAACCCGTCTCCATCTTAACTGGACTTTCTGTGTACACATATGATTTTGTGTTTTCATCTGTGGACTGGTGACTAGTGAGTGTGTTGCCTTCAGTGGCAAAGGGAAATAAAACCTCTGCTTGAAGAGGAATCATGGAGCCTCCCCCTTCTCAGCTCCAAGTGTCCAAATCTGAACAGCTGGTCTGGGCTCTGAGTGGAAGCTGAGATGGTCATGTGCCTGGGCCTCCAGACTGATCCACTCCACTCCAAGTCCAAGTCCGAGTGTAAAACTCAGTCTCAGTCTCAGTCTCAGTCTCTAGCTTTGTCCACTCTCTCTCTCTCTCTCTCTCTCTCTCGCTCTCTCTCACGGTGCAACCTCAGCTCCGCCCACTGCTCCCAGAGTCCAGATCCATATTTCCTTTTCTCTTGTATTGTTTGATTGTACACTCATAGTGACAGGGCGTCTTTTCCTTTATAAATGAGTTCCCAGTCATCCGATTGTACCTCAATAACTAGTTTATCCAGGGATTCCTCTCTTCTGACTCATTTGTAATGATATCCATCTGTTGTCTCTTTTAATCTTTCTGTGGTTTTTATTGGAAATAGTAAAAAAACAAACAGACATGAAATCACTGATATCATTGACTAATAAGCCCTTGTACGTTTTCTTCATTTGACTTTTATTTGCTGATTGTTTCATCTGAATGTTTAATCTGTTCCACCTCTTTAAGCTACATCAATAACCAATGTAATACGCCCCCTGGATTTGGTCACCACAGTCACACGGTCAAAGAGCAAGTCAGCCTCGCTGCTGGCCCCTGCTGGCCGCGCCCCGTCACTATCTGTCAAATCCTGTTACAGAGTGCTCTGATGTCTGTGGGAAAAAACTTGAAACTGAGCAAGATGACTATTGCAGCAACACGTCATCAGTAGGATAAAACTAAGCTGTCTCTTGATGGTCTACGACAGGGTGTCCAAACTGGGTCAGAGAGTGCTGGTGTCCTGCATGTTTTAGTTCTCTGCCTGCTTCATCATACCTGAATCTAATGATGACGTCATCACCAAGGTTGTGAAAAAGAACAATAATGAGCCTTTCATCACAAAGTGGATGGGAGAGGCACCGGATGGAGATCAACGGAGATCAAAGCCGGAGGAAATCTTGGATCTGAGCATCTCCATGGCAAAAGGCCCTGATCTCCTTTGATCTGATAGGAGATCAGCACTGGAGCCATGGAGACGCTCAGATCAAAGGAAATCAGCTTTGTAGAGTTGTAATGTGCTCGTACTCATCCTTACATTTTTCTAGAAATTTGTCTTCAATCACCTTTTCTCTATTTACACTCTCTACTTGAACCTTTACCTGTTTATTTATTTCATATTTTCCAAATATCATGATTTTTGTTTGACCTAGATTTAATGAATTAGATTTCATTTCTCTGAATGTATCTAGTATGTCGTTGAAGAGTTTTTCTAGGATTTGGGAGAATTGTGGGTCTGTAGTTTGTGAAGTGTGTCTGTTTTCAATAACGGTATCCTTACTGGAAGCCTGTTGAATGATACTATGTAGAACCTTCTATGTACTGCTGACATGGTCTTTATTGTTTTCTGGTACTTTCTTAAAAGAATTCTTCTAACATTTTCTCATCATATGAGTGAACTTTGTTTTACATTTCTTGGATTTATTTTCCATCTCCTTCGTTCATCATTTATTGGATTCTCTATGTCATGTATTCTTCTCCTTGGATGCATTTTTTAAGCCCTTTGTCATCCATTAAACATCTTTATATTCCACTTTTTCTCGTATTTATAAATGAGTTCCCAGTCATCTGATTGTACCTCAATAACTAGTTTTTCCAGGGACTGCTCTGTTTTGACTCATTTGTGTTGACATCTATCTGTTGTCTGTTTTAATGTTTCTGTGTTTTTTATTGTAAATAGTAAAAAAACTAAAACAAACAGACATGAAATCACTGATATCATTGACTAATACATCACTTACTTTGATATTATCTATAACATGTGTAAATAAATTATGACCCTCCAAACGACCCCCAGGAGGCCCGGCTGTGTGTGTGTGTGTGTGTGTGTGTGTGTGTGTGTGTGTGTGTGTGTGTGTGTGTGGGGGGGTGTGTGTGTGTTTGGGCCTGGTTATAGGAGAAGTGAGGATGGAGCAGCCATTTACTGGTAAAACTAACTCACTAACATCTTGGTGAAAATAGAATATATGTTTTTTTCAAATTAAAGTGACAATGAAAGTGAGAACAGGAGTTCCCCCCTCACCTCCAGAGTGAACATAAGTCATGTCTGTATATTACATCCATCATCCATCCATCCATCCATCCATCCATCCATCATCCATCATCCATGATGTGATCCAGCAAACATGTCCAAGCAGTAGTGTTGTGTTGTTGCTTCTCATTGTCAATAGAACCATGAGAAAGTATGAGAGTGACTGATACGCTTGTATGATCACTGGACCTTTTGAAAGCAGTCAGACTCTCATACTGTACCAGTAGCATCTGTGTCATTCACAACCCGTCTCCATCTTAACTGGACTTTCTGTGTACACATATGATTTTGTGTTTTCATCTGTGGACTGGTGACTAGTGAGTGTGTTGCCTTCAGTGGCAAAGGGAAATAAAACCTCTGCATGAAGAGGAATCATGGAGCCTCCCCCTTCTCAGCTCCAAGTGTCCAAATCTGAACAGCTGGTCTGGGCTCTGAGTGGAAGCTGAGATGGTCATGTGCCTGGGCCTCCAGACTGATCCACTCCACTCCAAGTCCAAGTCCGAGTGTAAAACTCAGTCTCAGTCTCAGTCTCAGTCTCTAGCTTTGTCCACTCTCTCTCTCTCTCTCTCTCTCTCTCGCTCTCTCTCACGGTGCAACCTCAGCTCCGCCCACTGCTCCCAGAGTCCAGATCCATATTTCCTTTTCTCTTGTATTGTTTGATTGTACACTCATAGTGACAGGGCGTCTTTTCCTTTATAAATGAGTTCCCAGTCATCCGATTGTACCTCAATAACTAGTTTATCCAGGGATTCCTCTCTTCTGACTCATTTGTAATGATATCCATCTGTTGTCTCTTTTAATCTTTCTGTGGTTTTTATTGGAAATAGTAAAAAAACAAACAGACATGAAATCACTGATATCATTGACTAATAAGCCCTTGTACGTTTTCTTCATTTGACTTTTATTTGCTGATTGTTTCATCTGAATGTTTAATCTGTTCCACCTCTTTAAGCTACATCAATAACCAATGTAATACGCCCCCTGGATTTGGTCACCACAGTCACACGGTCAAAGAGCAAGTCAGCCTCGCTGCTGGCCCCTGCTGGCCGCGCCCCGTCACTATCTGTCAAATCCTGTTACAGAGTGCTCTGATGTCTGTGGGAAAAAACTTGAAACTGAGCAAGATGACTATTGCAGCAACACGTCATCAGTAGGATAAAACTAAGCTGTCTCTTGATGGTCTACGACAGGGTGTCCAAACTGGGTCAGAGAGTGCTGGTGTCCTGCATGTTTTAGTTCTCTGCCTGCTTCATCATACCTGAATCTAATGATGACGTCATCACCAAGGTTGTGAAAAAGAACAATAATGAGCCTTTCATCACAAAGTGGATGGGAGAGGCACCGGATGGAGATCAACGGAGATCAAAGCCGGAGGAAATCTTGGATCTGAGCATCTCCATGGCAAAAGGCCCTGATCTCCTTTGATCTGATAGGAGATCAGCACTGGAGCCATGGAGACGCTCAGATCAAAGGAAATCAGCTTTGTAGAGTTGTAATGTGCTCGTACTCATCCTTACATTTTTCTAGAAATTTGTCTTCAATCACCTTTTCTCTATTTACACTCTCTACTTGAACCTTTACCTGTTTATTTATTTCATATTTTCCAAATATCATGATTTTTGTTTGACCTAGATTTAATGAATTAGATTTCATTTCTCTGAATGTATCTAGTATGTCGTTGAAGAGTTTTTCTAGGATTTGGGAGAATTGTGGGTCTGTAGTTTGTGAAGTGTGTCTGTTTTCAATAACGGTATCCTTACTGGAAGCCTGTTGAATGATACTATGTAGAACCTTCTATGTACTGCTGACATGGTCTTTATTGTTTTCTGGTACTTTCTTAAAAGAATTCTTCTAACATTTTCTCATCATATGAGTGAACTTTGTTTTACATTTCTTGGATTTATTTTCCATCTCCTTCGTTCATCATTTATTGGATTCTCTATGTCATGTATTCTTCTCCTTGGATGCATTTTTTAAGACCTTTGTCATCCATTAAACATCTTTATATTCCACTTTTTCTCGTATTTATAAATGAGTTCCCAGTCATCTGATTGTACCTCAATAACTAGTTTTTCCAGGGACTGCTCTGTTTTGACTCATTTGTGTTGACATCTATCTGTTGTCTGTTTTAATGTTTCTGTGTTTTTTATTGTAAATAGTAAAAAAACTAAAACAAACAGACATGAAATCACTGATATCATTGACTAATACATCACTTACTTTGATATTATCTATAACATGTGTAAATAAATTATGACCCTCCAAACGACCCCCAGGAGGCCCGGCTGTGTGTGTGTGTGTGTGTGTGTGTGTGTGTGTGTGTGTGTGTGTGGGGGTGTGTGTGTGTTTGGGCCTGGTTATAGGAGAAGTGAGGATGGAGCAGCCATTTACTGGTAAAACTAACTCACTAACATCTTGGTGAAAATAGAATATATGTTTTTTTCAAATTAAAGTGACAATGAAAGTGAGAACAGGAGTTCCCCCCTCACCTCCAGAGTGAACATAAGTCATGTCTGTATATTACATCCATCATCCATCCATCCATCCATCCATCCATCCATCCATCCATCATCCATCATCCATCATCCATGATGTGATCCAGCAAACATGTCCAAGCAGTAGTGTTGTGTTGTTGCTTCTCATTGTCAATAGAACCATGAGAAAGTATGGGAGTGACTGATACGCTTGTATGATCACTGGACCTTTTGAAAGCAGTCAGACTCTCATACTGTACCAGTAGCATCTGTGTCATTCACAACCCGTCTCCATCTTAACTGGACTTTCTGTGTACACATATGATTTTGTGTTTTCATCTGTGGACTGGTGACTAGTGAGTGTGTTGCCTTCAGTGGCAAAGGGAAATAAAACCTCTGCATGAAGAGGAATCATGGAGCCTCCCCCTTCTCAGCTCCAAGTGTCCAAATCTGAACAGCTGGTCTGGGCTCTGAGTGGAAGCTGAGATGGTCATGTGCCTGGGCCTCCAGACTGATCCACTCCACTCCAAGTCCAAGTCCGAGTGTAAAACTCAGTCTCAGTCTCAGTCTCAGTCTCTAGCTTTGTCCACTCTCTCTCTCTCTCTCTCTCTCTCTCGCTCTCTCTCACGGTGCAACCTCAGCTCCGCCCACTGCTCCCAGAGTCCAGATCCATATTTCCTTTTCTCTTGTATTGTTTGATTGTACACTCATAGTGACAGGGCGTCTTTTCCTTTATAAATGAGTTCCCAGTCATCCGATTGTACCTCAATAACTAGTTTATCCAGGGATTCCTCTCTTCTGACTCATTTTTAATGATATCCATCTGTTGTCTCTTTTAATCTTTCTGTGGTTTTTATTGGAAATAGTAAAAAAACAAACAGACATGAAATCACTGATATCATTGACTAATAAGCCCTTGTACGTTTTCTTCATTTGACTTTTATTTGCTGATTGTTTCATCTGAATGTTTAATCTGTTCCACCTCTTTAAGCTACATCAATAACCAATGTAATACGCCCCCTGGATTTGGTCACCACAGTCACACGGTCAAAGAGCAAGTCAGCCTCGCTGCTGGCCCCTGCTGGCCGCGCCCCGTCACTATCTGTCAAATCCTGTTACAGAGTGCTCTGATGTCTGTGGGAAAAAACTTGAAACTGAGCAAGATGACTATTGCAGCAACACGTCATCAGTAGGATAAAACTAAGCTGTCTCTTGATGGTCTACGACAGGGTGTCCAAACTGGGTCAGAGAGTGCTGGTGTCCTGCATGTTTTAGTTCTCTGCCTGCTTCATCATACCTGAATCTAATGATGACGTCATCACCAAGGTTGTGAAAAAGAACAATAATGAGCCTTTCATCACAAAGTGGATGGGAGAGGCACCGGATGGAGATCAACGGAGATCAAAGCCGGAGGAAATCTTGGATCTGAGCATCTCCATGGCAAAAGGCCCTGATCTCCTTTGATCTGATAGGAGATCAGCACTGGAGCCATGGAGACGCTCAGATCAAAGGAAATCAGCTTTGTAGAGTTGTAATGTGCTCGTACTCATCCTTACATTTTTCTAGAAATTTTTCTTCAATCACCTTTTCTCTACCTACACCCTCTACTTGAACCTTTACCTGTTTATTTATTTCATATTTTCCAAATATCATGATTTTGGTTTGACCTAGATTTAATGAATTAGATTTCATTTCTCTGAATGTATCTAGTATGTCGTTGAAGAGTTTTTCTAGGATTTGGGAGAATTGTGGGTCTGTAGTTTGTGAAGTGTGTCTGTTTTCAATAACGGTATCCTTACTGGAAGCCTGTTGAATGATACTATGTAGAACCTTCTATGTACTGCTGACATGGTCTTTATTGTTTTCTGGTACTTTCTTAAAAGAATTCTTCTAACATTTTCTCATCATATGAGTGAACTTTGTTTTACATTTCTTGGATTTATTTTCCATCTCCTTCGTTCATCATTTATTGGATTCTCTATGTCATGTATTCTTCTCCTTGGATGCATTTTTTAAGCCCTTTGTCATCCATTAAACATCTTTATATTCCACTTTTTCTCGTATTTATAAATGAGTTCCCAGTCATCTGATTGTACCTCAATAACTAGTTTTTCCAGGGACTGCTCTGTTTTGACTCATTTGTGTTGACATCTATCTGTTGTCTGTTTTAATGTTTCTGTGTTTTTTATTGTAAATAGTAAAAAAACTAAAACAAACAGACATGAAATCACTGATATCATTGACTAATACATCACTTACTTTGATATTATCTATAACATGTGTAAATAAATTATGACCCTCCAAACGACCCCCAGGAGGCCCGGCTGTGTGTGTGTGTGTGTGTGTGTGTGTGTGTGTGTGTGTGTGTGTGGGGGTGTGTGTGTGTTTGGGCCTGGTTATAGGAGAAGTGAGGATGGAGCAGCCATTTACTGGTAAAACTAACTCACTAACATCTTGGTGAAAATAGAATATATGTTTTTTTCAAATTAAAGTGACAATGAAAGTGAGAACAGGAGTTCCCCCCTCACCTCCAGAGTGAACATAAGTCATGTCTGTATATTACATCCATCATCCATCCATCCATCCATCCATCCATCCATCCATCATCCATCATCCATGATGTGATCCAGCAAACATGTCCAAGCAGTAGTGTTGTGTTGTTGCTTCTCATTGTCAATAGAACCATGAGAAAGTATGGGAGTGACTGATACGCTTGTATGATCACTGGACCTTTTGAAAGCAGTCAGACTCTCATACTGTACCAGTAGCATCTGTGTCATTCACAACCCGTCTCCATCTTAACTGGACTTTCTGTGTACACATATGATTTTGTGTTTTCATCTGTGGACTGGTGACTAGTGAGTGTGTTGCCTTCAGTGGCAAAGGGAAATAAAACCTCTGCATGAAGAGGAATCATGGAGCCTCCCCCTTCTCAGCTCCAAGTGTCCAAATCTGAACAGCTGGTCTGGGCTCTGAGTGGAAGCTGAGATGGTCATGTGCCTGGGCCTCCAGACTGATCCACTCCAAGTCCAAATCCAAGTCCGAGTGTAAAACTCAGTCTCAGTCTCTATCTTGGTCCACTCTCTCTCTCTCTCTCTCTCTCTCTCTCGCTCTCTCTCACGGTGCAACCTCAGCTCCGCCCACTGCTCCCAGAGTCCAGATCCATATTTCCTTTTCTCTTGTATTGTTTGATTGTACACTCATAGTGACAGGGCGTCTTTTCCTTTATAAATGAGTTCCCAGTCATCCGATTGTACCTCAATAACTAGTTTATCCAGGGATTCCTCTCTTCTGACTCATTTGTAATGATATCCATCTGTTGTCTCTTTTAATCTTTCTGTGGTTTTTATTGGAAATAGTAAAAAAACAAACAGACATGAAATCACTGATATCATTGACTAATAAGCCCTTGTACGTTTTCTTCATTTGACTTTTATTTGCTGATTGTTTCATCTGAATGTTTAATCTGTTCCACCTCTTTAAGCTACATCAATAACCAATGTAATATGCCCCCTGGATTTGGTCACCACAGTCACACGGTCAAAGAGCAAGTCAGCCTCGCTGCTGGCCCCTGCTGGCCGCGCCCCGTCACTATCTGTCAAATCCTGTTACAGAGTGCTCTGATGTCTGTGGGAAAAAAACTTGAAACTGAGCAAGATGACTATTGCAGCAACACGTCATCAGTAGGATAAAACTAAGCTGTCTCTTGATGGTCTACGACAGGGTGTCCAAACTGGGTCAGAGAGTGCTGGTGTCCTGCATGTTTTAGTTCTCTGCCTGCTTCATCATACCTGAATCTAATGATGACGTCATCACCAAGGTTGTGAAAAAGAACAATAATGAGCCTTTCATCACAAAGTGGATGGGAGAGGCACCGGATGGAGATCAACGGAGATCAAAGCCGGAGGAAATCTTGGATCTGAGCATCTCCATGGCAAAAGGCCCTGATCTCCTTTGATCTGATAGGAGATCAGCACTGGAGCCATGGAGACGCTCAGATCAAAGGAAATCAGCTTTGTAGAGTTGTAATGTGCTCGTACTCATCCTTACATTTTTCTAGAAATTTGTCTTCAATCACCTTTTCTCTATTTACACTCTCTACTTGAACCTTTACCTGTTTATTTATTTCATATTTTCCAAATATCATGATTTTTGTTTGACCTAGATTTAATGAATTAGATTTCATTTCTCTGAATGTATCTAGTATGTCGTTGAAGAGTTTTTCTAGGATTTGGGAGAATTGTGGGTCTGTAGTTTGTGAAGTGTGTCTGTTTTCAATAACGGTATCCTTACTGGAAGCCTGTTGAATGATACTATGTAGAACCTTCTATGTACTGCTGACATGGTCTTTATTGTTTTCTGGTACTTTCTTAAAAGAATTCTTCTAACATTTTCTCATCATATGAGTGAACTTTGTTTTACATTTCTTGGATTTATTTTCCATCTCCTTCGTTCATCATTTATTGGATTCTCTATGTCATGTATTCTTCTCCTTGGATGCATTTTTTAAGCCCTTTGTCATCCATTAAACATCTTTATATTCCACTTTTTCTCGTATTTATAAATGAGTTCCCAGTCATCTGATTGTACCTCAATAACTAGTTTTTCCAGGGACTGCTCTGTTTTGACTCATTTGTGTTGACATCTATCTGTTGTCTGTTTTAATGTTTCTGTGTTTTTTATTGTAAATAGTAAAAAAACTAAAACAAACAGACATGAAATCACTGATATCATTGACTAATACATCACTTACTTTGATATTATCTATAACATGTGTAAATAAATTATGACCCTCCAAACGACCCCCAGGAGGCCCGGCTGTTGTGTGTGTGTGTGTGTGTGTGTGTGTGTGTGTGTGGGGGGGGGGGGGGTGTGTGTGTGTTTGGGCCTGGTTATAGGAGAAGTGAGGATGGAGCAGCCATTTACTGGTAAAACTAACTCACTAACATCTTGGTGAAAATAGAATATATGTTTTTTTCAAATTAAAGTGACAATGAAAGTGAGAACAGGAGTTCCCCCCTCACCTCCAGAGTGAACATAAGTCATGTCTGTATATTACATCCATCATCCATCCATCCATCCATCCATCCATCCATCCATCCATCCATCATCCATCATCCATGATGTGATCCAGCAAACATGTCCAAGCAGTAGTGTTGTGTTGTTGCTTCTCATTGTCAATAGAACCATGAGAAAGTATGAGAGTGACTGATACGCTTGTATGATCACTGGACCTTTTGAAAGCAGTCAGACTCTCATACTGTACCAGTAGCATCTGTGTCATTCACAACCCGTCTCCATCTTAACTGGACTTTCTGTGTACACATATGATTTTGTGTTTTCATCTGTGGACTGGTGACTAGTGAGTGTGTTGCCTTCAGTGGCAAAGGGAAATAAAACCTCTGCATGAAGAGGAATCATGGAGGCTCCCCCTTCTCAGCTCCAAGTGTCCAAATCTGAACAGCTGGTCTGGGCTCTGAGTGGAAGCTGAGGTGGTCATGTGCCTGGGCCTCCAGACTGATCCACTCCACTCCAAGTCCAAGTCCGAGTGTAAAACTCAGTCTCAGTCTCAGTCTCAGTCTTAGTCTCTAGCTTTGTCCACTCTCTCTCTCTCTCTCTCTCTCTCTCTCTCGCTCTCTCTCACGGTGCAACCTCAGCTCCGCCCACTGCTCCCAGAGTCCAGATCCATATTTCACTTTCTCTTGTATTGTTTGATTGTACACTCATAGTGACAGGGCGTCTTTTCCTTTATAAATGAGTTCCCAGTCATCCGATTGTACCTCAATAACTAGTTTATCCAGGGATTCCTCTCTTCTGACTCATTTGTAATGATATCCATCTGTTGTCTCTTTTAATCTTTCTGTGGTTTTTATTGGAAATAGTAAAAAAACAAACAGACATGAAATCACTGATATCATTGACTAATAAGCCCTTGTACGTTTTCTTCATTTGACTTTTATTTGCTGATTGTTTCATCTGAATGTTTAATCTGTTCCACCTCTTTAAGCTACATCAATAACCAATGTAATACGCCCCCTGGATTTGGTCACCACAGTCACACGGTCAAAGAGCAAGTCAGCCTCGCTGCTGGCCCCTGCTGGCCGCGCCCCGTCACTATCTGTCAAATCCTGTTACAGAGTGCTCTGATGTCTGTGGGAAAAAACTTGAAACTGAGCAAGATGACTATTGCAGCAACACGTCATCAGTAGGATAAAACTAAGCTGTCTCTTGATGGTCTACGACAGGGTGTCCAAACTGGGTCAGAGAGTGCTGGTGTCCTGCATGTTTTAGTTCTCTGCCTGCTTCATCATACCTGAATCTAATGATGACGTCATCACCAAGGTTGTGAAAAAGAACAATAATGAGCCTTTCATCACAAAGTGGATGGGAGAGGCACCGGATGGAGATCAACGGAGATCAAAGCCGGAGGAAAACTTGGATCTGAGCATCTCCATGGCAAAAGGCCCTGATCTCCTTTGATCTGATAGGAGATCAGCACTGGAGCCATGGAGACACTCAGATCAAAGGAAATCAGCTTTGTAGAGTTGTAATGTGCTCGTACTCATCCTTACATTTTTCTAGAAATTTGTCTTCAATCACCTTTTCTCTATTTACACTCTCTACTTGAACCTTTACCTGTTTATTTATTTCATATTTTCCAAATATCATGATTTTGGTTTGACCTAGATTTAATGAATTAGATTTCATTTCTCTGAATGTATCTAGTATGTCGTTGAAGAGTTTTTCTAGGATTTGGGAGAATTGTGGGTCTGTAGTTTGTGAAGTGTGTCTGTTTTCAATAACGGTATCCTTACTGGAAGCCTGTTGAATGATACTATGTAGAACCTTCTATGTACTGCTGACATGGTCTTTATTGTTTTCTGGTACTTTCTTAAAAGAATTCTTCTAACATTTTCTCATCATATGAGTGAACTTTGTTTTACATTTCTTGGATTTATTTTCCATCTCCTTCGTTCATCATTTATTGGATTCTCTATGTCATGTATTCTTCTCCTTGGATGCATTTTTTAAGACCTTTGTCATCCATTAAACATCTTTATATTCCACTTTTTCTCGTATTTATAAATGAGTTCCCAGTCATCTGATTGTACCTCAATAACTAGTTTTTCCAGGGACTGCTCTGTTTTGACTCATTTGTGTTGACATCTATCTGTTGTCTGTTTTAATGTTTCTGTGTTTTTTATTGTAAATAGTAAAAAAACTGAAACAAACAGACATGAAATCACTGATATCATTGACTAATACATCACTTACTTTGATATTATCTATAACATGTGTAAATAAATTATGACCCTCCAAACGACCCCCAGGAGGCCCGGCTGTTGTGTGTGTGTGTGTTTGTGTGTGTGTGTGTGTGGGGGGGGGGGGGGGGGGGGGGGGGTGTGTGTTTGGGCCTGGTTATAGTAGGAGAAGTGAGGATGGAGCAGCCATTTACTGGTAAAACTAACTCACTAACATCTTGGTGAAAATAGAATATATGTTTTTTTCAAATTAAAGTGACAATGAAAGTGAGAACAGGAGTTCCCCCCTCACCTCCAGAGTGAACATAAGTCATGTCTGTATATTACATCCATCATCCATCCATCCATCCATCCATCCATCCATCATCCATCATCCATGATGTGATCCAGCAAACATGTCCAAGCAGTAGTGTTGTGTTGTTGCTTCTCATTGTCAATAGAACCATGAGAAAGTATGAGAGTGACTGATACGCTTGTATGATCACTGGACCTTTTGAAAGCAGTCAGACTCTCATACTGTACCAGTAGCATCTGTGTCATTCACAACCCGTCTCCATCTTAACTGGACTTTCTGTGTACACATATGATTTTGTGTTTTCATCTGTGGACTGGTGACTAGTGAGTGTGTTGCCTTCAGTGGCAAAGGGAAATAAAACCTCTGCTTGAAGAGGAATCATGGAGCCTCCCCCTTCTCAGCTCCAAGTGTCCAAATCTGAACAGCTGGTCTGGGCTCTGAGTGGAAGCTGAGATGGTCATGTGCCTGGGCCTCCAGACTGATCCACTCCACTCCAAGTCCAAGTCCGAGTGTAAAACTCAGTCTCAGTCTCAGTCTCAGTCTCTAGCTTTGTCCACTCTCTCTCTCTCTCTCTCTCTCTCTCGCTCTCTCTCACGGTGCAACCTCAGCTCCGCCCACTGCTCCCAGAGTCCAGATCCATATTTCACTTTCTCTTGTATTGTTTGATTGTACACTCATAGTGACAGGGCGTCTTTTCCTTTATAAATGAGTTCCCAGTCATCCGATTGTACCTCAATAACTAGTTTATCCAGGGATTCCTCTCTTCTGACTCATTTGTAATGATATCCATCTGTTGTCTCTTTTAATCTTTCTGTGGTTTTTATTGGAAATAGTAAAAAAACAAACAGACATGAAATCACTGATATCATTGACTAATAAGCCCTTGTACGTTTTCTTCATTTGACTTTTATTTGCTGATTGTTTCATCTGAATGTTTAATCTGTTCCACCTCTTTAAGCTACATCAATAACCAATGTAATACGCCCCCTGGATTTGGTCACCACAGTCACACGGTCAAAGAGCAAGTCAGCCTCGCTGCTGGCCCCTGCTGGCCGCGCCCCGTCACTATCTGTCAAATCCTGTTACAGAGTGCTCTGATGTCTGTGGGAAAAAACTTGAAACTGAGCAAGATGACTATTGCAGCAACACGTCATCAGTAGGATAAAACTAAGCTGTCTCTTGATGGTCTACGACAGGGTGTCCAAACTGGGTCAGAGAGTGCTGGTGTCCTGCATGTTTTAGTTCTCTGCCTGCTTCATCATACCTGAATCTAATGATGACGTCATCACCAAGGTTGTGAAAAAGAACAATAATGAGCCTTTCATCACAAAGTGGATGGGAGAGGCACCGGATGGAGATCAACGGAGATCAAAGCCGGAGGAAAACTTGGATCTGAGCATCTCCATGGCAAAAGGCCCTGATCTCCTTTGATCTGATAGGAGATCAGCACTGGAGCCATGGAGACACTCAGATCAAAGGAAATCAGCTTTGTAGAGTTGTAATGTGCTCGTACTCATCCTTACATTTTTCTAGAAATTTGTCTTCAATCACCTTTTCTCTATTTACACTCTCTACTTGAACCTTTACCTGTTTATTTATTTCATATTTTCCAAATATCATGATTTTGGTTTGACCTAGATTTAATGAATTAGATTTCATTTCTCTGAATGTATCTAGTATGTCGTTGAAGAGTTTTTCTAGGATTTGGGAGAATTGTGGGTCTGTAGTTTGTGAAGTGTGTCTGTTTTCAATAACGGTATCCTTACTGGAAGCCTGTTGAATGATACTATGTAGAACCTTCTATGTACTGCTGACATGGTCTTTATTGTTTTCTGGTACTTTCTTAAAAGAATTCTTCTAACATTTTCTCATCATATGAGTGAACTTTGTTTTACATTTCTTGGATTTATTTTCCATCTCCTTCGTTCATCATTTATTGGATTCTCTATGTCATGTATTCTTCTCCTTGGATGCATTTTTTAAGACCTTTGTCATCCATTAAACATCTTTATATTCCACTTTTTCTCGTATTTATAAATGAGTTCCCAGTCATCTGATTGTACCTCAATAACTAGTTTTTCCAGGGACTGCTCTGTTTTGACTCATTTGTGTTGACATCTATCTGTTGTCTGTTTTAATGTTTCTGTGTTTTTTATTGTAAATAGTAAAAAAACTGAAACAAACAGACATGAAATCACTGATATCATTGACTAATACATCACTTACTTTGATATTATCTATAACATGTGTAAATAAATTATGACCCTCCAAACGACCCCCAGGAGGCCCGGCTGTTGTGTGTGTGTGTGTTTGTGTGTGTGTGTGTGTGGGGGGGGGGGGGGGGGGGGGTGTGTGTGTTTGGGCCTGGTTATAGTAGGAGAAGTGAGGATGGAGCAGCCATTTACTGGTAAAACTAACTCACTAACATCTTGGTGAAAATAGAATATATGTTTTTTTCAAATTAAAGTGACAATGAAAGTGAGAACAGGAGTTCCCCCCTCACCTCCAGAGTGAACATAAGTCATGTCTGTATATTACATCCATCATCCATCCATCCATCCATCCATCCATCCATCATCCATCATCCATGATGTGATCCAGCAAACATGTCCAAGCAGTAGTGTTGTGTTGTTGCTTCTCATTGTCAATAGAACCATGAGAAAGTATGAGAGTGACTGATACGCTTGTATGATCACTGGACCTTTTGAAAGCAGTCAGACTCTCATACTGTACCAGTAGCATCTGTGTCATTCACAACCCGTCTCCATCTTAACTGGACTTTCTGTGTACACATATGATTTTGTGTTTTCATCTGTGGACTGGTGACTAGTGAGTGTGTTGCCTTCAGTGGCAAAGGGAAATAAAACCTCTGCTTGAAGAGGAATCATGGAGCCCCCCCCTTCTCAGCTCCAAGTGTCCAAATCTGAACAGCTGGTCTGGGCTCTGAGTGGAAGCTGAGGTGGTCATGTGCCTGGGCCTCCAGACTGATCCACTCCACTCCAAGTCCAAGTCCGAGTGTAAAACTCAGTCTCAGTCTCAGTCTCAGTCTTAGTCTCTAGCTTTGTCCACTCTCTCTCTCTCTCTCTCTCTCTCTCGCTCTCTCTCACGGTGCAACCTCAGCTCCGCCCACTGCTCCCAGAGTCCAGATCCATATTTCACTTTCTCTTGTATTGTTTGATTGTACACTCATAGTGACAGGGCGTCTTTTCCTTTATAAATGAGTTCCCAGTCATCCGATTGTACCTCAATAACTAGTTTATCCAGGGATTCCTCTCTTCTGACTCATTTGTAATGATATCCATCTGTTGTCTCTTTTAATCTTTCTGTGGTTTTTATTGGAAATAGTAAAAAAACAAACAGACATGAAATCACTGATATCATTGACTAATAAGCCCTTGTACGTTTTCTTCATTTGACTTTTATTTGCTGATTGTTTCATCTGAATGTTTAATCTGTTCCACCTCTTTAAGCTACATCAATAACCAATGTAATACGCCCCCTGGATTTGGTCACCACAGTCACACGGTCAAAGAGCAAGTCAGCCTCGCTGCTGGCCCCTGCTGGCCGCGCCCCGTCACTATCTGTCAAATCCTGTTACAGAGTGCTCTGATGTCTGTGGGAAAAAACTTGAAACTGAGCAAGATGACTATTGCAGCAACACGTCATCAGTAGGATAAAACTAAGCTGTCTCTTGATGGTCTACGACAGGGTGTCCAAACTGGGTCAGAGAGTGCTGGTGTCCTGCATGTTTTAGTTCTCTGCCTGCTTCATCATACCTGAATCTAATGATGACGTCATCACCAAGGTTGTGAAAAAGAACAATAATGAGCCTTTCATCACAAAGTGGATGGGAGAGGCACCGGATGGAGATCAACGGAGATCAAAGCCGGAGGAAAACTTGGATCTGAGCATCTCCATGGCAAAAGGCCCTGATCTCCTTTGATCTGATAGGAGATCAGCACTGGAGCCATGGAGACACTCAGATCAAAGGAAATCAGCTTTGTAGAGTTGTAATGTGCTCGTACTCATCCTTACATTTTTCTAGAAATTTGTCTTCAATCACCTTTTCTCTATTTACACTCTCTACTTGAACCTTTACCTGTTTATTTATTTCATATTTTCCAAATATCATGATTTTGGTTTGACCTAGATTTAATGAATTAGATTTCATTTCTCTGAATGTATCTAGTATGTCGTTGAAGAGTTTTTCTAGGATTTGGGAGAATTGTGGGTCTGTAGTTTGTGAAGTGTGTCTGTTTTCAATAACGGTATCCTTACTGGAAGCCTGTTGAATGATACTATGTAGAACCTTCTATGTACTGCTGACATGGTCTTTATTGTTTTCTGGTACTTTCTTAAAAGAATTCTTCTAACATTTTCTCATCATATGAGTGAACTTTGTTTTACATTTCTTGGATTTATTTTCCATCTCCTTCGTTCATCATTTATTGGATTCTCTATGTCATGTATTCTTCTCCTTGGATGCATTTTTTAAGACCTTTGTCATCCATTAAACATCTTTATATTCCACTTTTTCTCGTATTTATAAATGAGTTCCCAGTCATCTGATTGTACCTCAATAACTAGTTTTTCCAGGGACTGCTCTGTTTTGACTCATTTGTGTTGACATCTATCTGTTGTCTGTTTTAATGTTTCTGTGTTTTTTATTGTAAATAGTAAAAAAACTGAAACAAACAGACATGAAATCACTGATATCATTGACTAATACATCACTTACTTTGATATTATCTATAACATGTGTAAATAAATTATGACCCTCCAAACGACCCCCAGGAGGCCCGGCTGTTGTGTGTGTGTGTGTTTGTGTGTGTGTGTGTGTGGGGGGGGGGGGGGGGGGGGTGTGTTTGGGCCTGGTTATAGTAGGAGAAGTGAGGATGGAGCAGCCATTTACTGGTAAAACTAACTCACTAACATCTTGGTGAAAATAGAATATATGTTTTTTTCAAATTAAAGTGACAATGAAAGTGAGAACAGGAGTTCCCCCCTCACCTCCAGAGTGAACATAAGTCATGTCTGTATATTACATCCATCATCCATCCATCCATCCATCCATCCATCCATCATCCATCATCCATGATGTGATCCAGCAAACATGTCCAAGCAGTAGTGTTGTGTTGTTGCTTCTCATTGTCAATAGAACCATGAGAAAGTATGAGAGTGACTGATACGCTTGTATGATCACTGGACCTTTTGAAAGCAGTCAGACTCTCATACTGTACCAGTAGCATCTGTGTCATTCACAACCCGTCTCCATCTTAACTGGACTTTCTGTGTACACATATGATTTTGTGTTTTCATCTGTGGACTGGTGACTAGTGAGTGTGTTGCCTTCAGTGGCAAAGGGAAATAAAACCTCTGCTTGAAGAGGAATCATGGAGCCCCCCCCTTCTCAGCTCCAAGTGTCCAAATCTGAACAGCTGGTCTGGGCTCTGAGTGGAAGCTGAGGTGGTCATGTGCCTGGGCCTCCAGACTGATCCACTCCAGTCCAAGTCCAAGTCCGAGTGTAAAACTCAGTCTCAGTCTCAGTCTCAGTCTTAGTCTCTAGCTTTGTCCACTCTCTCTCTCTCTCTCTCTCTCTCTCGCTCTCTCTCACGGTGCAACCTCAGCTCCGCCCACTGCTCCCAGAGTCCAGATCCATATTTCACTTTCTCTTGTATTGTTTGATTGTACACTCATAGTGACAGGGCGTCTTTTCCTTTATAAATGAGTTCCCAGTCATCCGATTGTACCTCAATAACTAGTTTATCCAGGGATTCCTCTCTTCTGACTCATTTGTAATGATATCCATCTGTTGTCTCTTTTAATCTTTCTGTGGTTTTTATTGGAAATAGTAAAAAAACAAACAGACATGAAATCACTGATATCATTGACTAATAAGCCCTTGTACGTTTTCTTCATTTGACTTTTATTTGCTGATTGTTTCATCTGAATGTTTAATCTGTTCCACCTCTTTAAGCTACATCAATAACCAATGTAATACGCCCCCTGGATTTGGTCACCACAGTCACACGGTCAAAGAGCAAGTCAGCCTCGCTGCTGGCCCCTGCTGGCCGCGCCCCGTCACTATCTGTCAAATCCTGTTACAGAGTGCTCTGATGTCTGTGGGAAAAAACTTGAAACTGAGCAAGATGACTATTGCAGCAACACGTCATCAGTAGGATAAAACTAAGCTGTCTCTTGATGGTCTACGACAGGGTGTCCAAACTGGGTCAGAGAGTGCTGGTGTCCTGCATGTTTTAGTTCTCTGCCTGCTTCATCATACCTGAATCTAATGATGACGTCATCACCAAGGTTGTGAAAAAGAACAATAATGAGCCTTTCATCACAAAGTGGATGGGAGAGGCACCGGATGGAGATCAACGGAGATCAAAGCCGGAGGAAAACTTGGATCTGAGCATCTCCATGGCAAAAGGCCCTGATCTCCTTTGATCTGATAGGAGATCAGCACTGGAGCCATGGAGACACTCAGATCAAAGGAAATCAGCTTTGTAGAGTTGTAATGTGCTCGTACTCATCCTTACATTTTTCTAGAAATTTGTCTTCAATCACCTTTTCTCTATTTACACTCTCTACTTGAACCTTTACCTGTTTATTTATTTCATATTTTCCAAATATCATGATTTTGGTTTGACCTAGATTTAATGAATTAGATTTCATTTCTCTGAATGTATCTAGTATGTCGTTGAAGAGTTTTTCTAGGATTTGGGAGAATTGTGGGTCTGTAGTTTGTGAAGTGTGTCTGTTTTCAATAACGGTATCCTTACTGGAAGCCTGTTGAATGATACTATGTAGAACCTTCTATGTACTGCTGACATGGTCTTTATTGTTTTCTGGTACTTTCTTAAAAGAATTCTTCTAACATTTTCTCATCATATGAGTGAACTTTGTTTTACATTTCTTGGATTTATTTTCCATCTCCTTCGTTCATCATTTATTGGATTCTCTATGTCATGTATTCTTCTCCTTGGATGCATTTTTTAAGACCTTTGTCATCCATTAAACATCTTTATATTCCACTTTTTCTCGTATTTATAAATGAGTTCCCAGTCATCTGATTGTACCTCAATAACTAGTTTTTCCAGGGACTGCTCTGTTTTGACTCATTTGTGTTGACATCTATCTGTTGTCTGTTTTAATGTTTCTGTGTTTTTTATTGTAAATAGTAAAAAAACTGAAACAAACAGACATGAAATCACTGATATCATTGACTAATACATCACTTACTTTGATATTATCTATAACATGTGTAAATAAATTATGACCCTCCAAACGACCCCCAGGAGGCCCGGCTGTTGTGTGTGTGTGTGTTTGTGTGTGTGTGTGTGTGGGGGGGGGGGGGGGGGGTGTGTTTGGGCCTGGTTATAGTAGGAGAAGTGAGGATGGAGCAGCCATTTACTGGTAAAACTAACTCACTAACATCTTGGTGAAAATAGAATATATGTTTTTTTCAAATTAAAGTGACAATGAAAGTGAGAACAGGAGTTCCCCCCTCACCTCCAGAGTGAACATAAGTCATGTCTGTATATTACATCCATCATCCATCCATCCATCCATCCATCCATCCATCATCCATCATCCATGATGTGATCCAGCAAACATGTCCAAGCAGTAGTGTTGTGTTGTTGCTTCTCATTGTCAATAGAACCATGAGAAAGTATGAGAGTGACTGATACGCTTGTATGATCACTGGACCTTTTGAAAGCAGTCAGACTCTCATACTGTACCAGTAGCATCTGTGTCATTCACAACCCGTCTCCATCTTAACTGGACTTTCTGTGTACACATATGATTTTGTGTTTTCATCTGTGGACTGGTGACTAGTGAGTGTGTTGCCTTCAGTGGCAAAGGGAAATAAAACCTCTGCTTGAAGAGGAATCATGGAGCCCCCCCCTTCTCAGCTCCAAGTGTCCAAATCTGAACAGCTGGTCTGGGCTCTGAGTGGAAGCTGAGGTGGTCATGTGCCTGGGCCTCCAGACTGATCCACTCCAGTCCAAGTCCAAGTCCGAGTGTAAAACTCAGTCTCAGTCTCAGTCTCAGTCTTAGTCTCTAGCTTTGTCCACTCTCTCTCTCTCTCTCTCTCTCTCTCGCTCTCTCTCACGGTGCAACCTCAGCTCCGCCCACTGCTCCCAGAGTCCAGATCCATATTTCACTTTCTCTTGTATTGTTTGATTGTACACTCATAGTGACAGGGCGTCTTTTCCTTTATAAATGAGTTCCCAGTCATCCGATTGTACCTCAATAACTAGTTTATCCAGGGATTCCTCTCTTCTGACTCATTTGTAATGATATCCATCTGTTGTCTCTTTTAATCTTTCTGTGGTTTTTATTGGAAATAGTAAAAAAACAAACAGACATGAAATCACTGATATCATTGACTAATAAGCCCTTGTACGTTTTCTTCATTTGACTTTTATTTGCTGATTGTTTCATCTGAATGTTTAATCTGTTCCACCTCTTTAAGCTACATCAATAACCAATGTAATACGCCCCCTGGATTTGGTCACCACAGTCACACGGTCAAAGAGCAAGTCAGCCTCGCTGCTGGCCCCTGCTGGCCGCGCCCCGTCACTATCTGTCAAATCCTGTTACAGAGTGCTCTGATGTCTGTGGGAAAAAACTTGAAACTGAGCAAGATGACTATTGCAGCAACACGTCATCAGTAGGATAAAACTAAGCTGTCTCTTGATGGTCTACGACAGGGTGTCCAAACTGGGTCAGAGAGTGCTGGTGTCCTGCATGTTTTAGTTCTCTGCCTGCTTCATCATACCTGAATCTAATGATGACGTCATCACCAAGGTTGTGAAAAAGAACAATAATGAGCCTTTCATCACAAAGTGGATGGGAGAGGCACCGGATGGAGATCAACGGAGATCAAAGCCGGAGGAAAACTTGGATCTGAGCATCTCCATGGCAAAAGGCCCTGATCTCCTTTGATCTGATAGGAGATCAGCACTGGAGCCATGGAGACACTCAGATCAAAGGAAATCAGCTTTGTAGAGTTGTAATGTGCTCGTACTCATCCTTACATTTTTCTAGAAATTTGTCTTCAATCACCTTTTCTCTATTTACACTCTCTACTTGAACCTTTACCTGTTTATTTATTTCATATTTTCCAAATATCATGATTTTGGTTTGACCTAGATTTAATGAATTAGATTTCATTTCTCTGAATGTATCTAGTATGTCGTTGAAGAGTTTTTCTAGGATTTGGGAGAATTGTGGGTCTGTAGTTTGTGAAGTGTGTCTGTTTTCAATAACGGTATCCTTACTGGAAGCCTGTTGAATGATACTATGTAGAACCTTCTATGTACTGCTGACATGGTCTTTATTGTTTTCTGGTACTTTCTTAAAAGAATTCTTCTAACATTTTCTCATCATATGAGTGAACTTTGTTTTACATTTCTTGGATTTATTTTCCATCTCCTTCGTTCATCATTTATTGGATTCTCTATGTCATGTATTCTTCTCCTTGGATGCATTTTTTAAGACCTTTGTCATCCATTAAACATCTTTATATTCCACTTTTTCTCGTATTTATAAATGAGTTCCCAGTCATCTGATTGTACCTCAATAACTAGTTTTTCCAGGGACTGCTCTGTTTTGACTCATTTGTGTTGACATCTATCTGTTGTCTGTTTTAATGTTTCTGTGTTTTTTATTGTAAATAGTAAAAAAACTAAAACAAACAGACATGAAATCACTGATATCATTGACTAATACATCACTTACTTTGATATTATCTATAACATGTGTAAATAAATTATGACCCTCCAAACGACCCCCAGGAGGCCCGGCTGTTGTGTGTGTGTGTGTGTGTGTGTGTGTGGGGGGGGGGGGGGGGTGTTTGGGCCTGGTTATAGGAGAAGTGAGGATGGAGCAGCCATTTACTGGTAAAACTAACTCACTAACATCTTGGTGAAAATAGAATATATGTTTTTTTCAAATTAAAGTGACAATGAAAGTGAGAACAGGAGTTCCCCCCTCACCTCCAGAGTGAACATAAGTCATGTCTGTATATTACATCCATCATCCATCCATCCATCCATCCATCCATCCATCATCCATCATCCATGATGTGATCCAGCAAACATGTCCAAGCAGTAGTGTTGTGTTGTTGCTTCTCATTGTCAATAGAACCATGAGAAAGTATGAGAGTGACTGATACGCTTGTATGATCACTGGACCTTTTGAAAGCAGTCAGACTCTCATACTGTACCAGTAGCATCTGTGTCATTCACAACCCGTCTCCATCTTAACTGGACTTTCTGTGTACACATATGATTTTGTGTTTTCATCTGTGGACTGGTGACTAGTGAGTGTGTTGCCTTCAGTGGCAAAGGGAAATAAAACCTCTGCATGAAGAGGAATCATGGAGGCTCCCCCTTCTCAGCTCCAAGTGTCCAAATCTGAACAGCTGGTCTGGGCTCTGAGTGGAAGCTGAGGTGGTCATGTGCCTGGGCCTCCAGACTGATCCACTCCACTCCAAGTCCAAGTCCGAGTGTAAAACTCAGTCTCAGTCTCAGTCTCAGTCTCTAGCTTTGTCCACTCTCTCTCTCTCTCTCTCTCTCTCTCTCTCTCGCTCTCTCTCACGGTGCAACCTCAGCTCCGCCCACTGCTCCCAGAGTCCAGATCCATATTTCACTTTCTCTTGTATTGTTTGATTGTACACTCATAGTGACAGGGCGTCTTTTCCTTTATAAATGAGTTCCCAGTCATCCGATTGTACCTCAATAACTAGTTTATCCAGGGATTCCTCTCTTCTGACTCATTTGTAATGATATCCATCTGTTGTCTCTTTTAATCTTTCTGTGGTTTTTATTGGAAATAGTAAAAAAACAAACAGACATGAAATCACTGATATCATTGACTAATAAGCCCTTGTACGTTTTCTTCATTTGACTTTTATTTGCTGATTGTTTCATCTGAATGTTTAATCTGTTCCACCTCTTTAAGCTACATCAATAACCAATGTAATACGCCCCCTGGATTTGGTCACCACAGTCACACGGTCAAAGAGCAAGTCAGCCTCGCTGCTGGCCCCTGCTGGCCGCGCCCCGTCACTATCTGTCAAATCCTGTTACAGAGTGCTCTGATGTCTGTGGGAAAAAACTTGAAACTGAGCAAGATGACTATTGCAGCAACACGTCATCAGTAGGATAAAACTAAGCTGTCTCTTGATGGTCTACGACAGGGTGTCCAAACTGGGTCAGAGAGTGCTGGTGTCCTGCATGTTTTAGTTCTCTGCCTGCTTCATCATACCTGAATCTAATGATGACGTCATCACCAAGGTTGTGAAAAAGAACAATAATGAGCCTTTCATCACAAAGTGGATGGGAGAGGCACCGGATGGAGATCAACGGAGATCAAAGCCGGAGGAAAACTTGGATCTGAGCATCTCCATGGCAAAAGGCCCTGATCTCCTTTGATCTGATAGGAGATCAGCACTGGAGCCATGGAGACACTCAGATCAAAGGAAATCAGCTTTGTAGAGTTGTAATGTGCTCGTACTCATCCTTACATTTTTCTAGAAATTTGTCTTCAATCACCTTTTCTCTATTTACACTCTCTACTTGAACCTTTACCTGTTTATTTATTTCATATTTTCCAAATATCATGATTTTGGTTTGACCTAGATTTAATGAATTAGATTTCATTTCTCTGAATGTATCTAGTATGTCGTTGAAGAGTTTTTCTAGGATTTGGGAGAATTGTGGGTCTGTAGTTTGTGAAGTGTGTCTGTTTTCAATAACGGTATCCTTACTGGAAGCCTGTTGAATGATACTATGTAGAACCTTCTATGTACTGCTGACATGGTCTTTATTGTTTTCTGGTACTTTCTTAAAAGAATTCTTCTAACATTTTCTCATCATATGAGTGAACTTTGTTTTACATTTCTTGGATTTATTTTCCATCTCCTTCGTTCATCATTTATTGGATTCTCTATGTCATGTATTCTTCTCCTTGGATGCATTTTTTAAGACCTTTGTCATCCATTAAACATCTTTATATTCCACTTTTTCTCGTATTTATAAATGAGTTCCCAGTCATCTGATTGTACCTCAATAACTAGTTTTTCCAGGGACTGCTCTGTTTTGACTCATTTGTGTTGACATCTATCTGTTGTCTGTTTTAATGTTTCTGTGTTTTTTATTGTAAATAGTAAAAAAACTGAAACAAACAGACATGAAATCACTGATATCATTGACTAATACATCACTTACTTTGATATTATCTATAACATGTGTAAATAAATTATGACCCTCCAAACGACCCCCAGGAGGCCCGGCTGTTGTGTGTGTGTGTGTTTGTGTGTGTGTGTGTGTGGGGGGGGGGGGGGGGGGGTGTGTTTGGGCCTGGTTATAGTAGGAGAAGTGAGGATGGAGCAGCCATTTACTGGTAAAACTAACTCACTAACATCTTGGTGAAAATAGAATATATGTTTTTTTCAAATTAAAGTGACAATGAAAGTGAGAACAGGAGTTCCCCCCTCACCTCCAGAGTGAACATAAGTCATGTCTGTATATTACATCCATCATCCATCCATCCATCCATCCATCCATCCATCATCCATCATCCATGATGTGATCCAGCAAACATGTCCAAGCAGTAGTGTTGTGTTGTTGCTTCTCATTGTCAATAGAACCATGAGAAAGTATGAGAGTGACTGATACGCTTGTATGATCACTGGACCTTTTGAAAGCAGTCAGACTCTCATACTGTACCAGTAGCATCTGTGTCATTCACAACCCGTCTCCATCTTAACTGGACTTTCTGTGTACACATATGATTTTGTGTTTTCATCTGTGGACTGGTGACTAGTGAGTGTGTTGCCTTCAGTGGCAAAGGGAAATAAAACCTCTGCTTGAAGAGGAATCATGGAGCCCCCCCCTTCTCAGCTCCAAGTGTCCAAATCTGAACAGCTGGTCTGGGCTCTGAGTGGAAGCTGAGGTGGTCATGTGCCTGGGCCTCCAGACTGATCCACTCCAGTCCAAGTCCAAGTCCGAGTGTAAAACTCAGTCTCAGTCTCAGTCTCAGTCTTAGTCTCTAGCTTTGTCCACTCTCTCTCTCTCTCTCTCTCTCTCTCGCTCTCTCTCACGGTGCAACCTCAGCTCCGCCCACTGCTCCCAGAGTCCAGATCCATATTTCACTTTCTCTTGTATTGTTTGATTGTACACTCATAGTGACAGGGCGTCTTTTCCTTTATAAATGAGTTCCCAGTCATCCGATTGTACCTCAATAACTAGTTTATCCAGGGATTCCTCTCTTCTGACTCATTTGTAATGATATCCATCTGTTGTCTCTTTTAATCTTTCTGTGGTTTTTATTGGAAATAGTAAAAAAACAAACAGACATGAAATCACTGATATCATTGACTAATAAGCCCTTGTACGTTTTCTTCATTTGACTTTTATTTGCTGATTGTTTCATCTGAATGTTTAATCTGTTCCACCTCTTTAAGCTACATCAATAACCAATGTAATACGCCCCCTGGATTTGGTCACCACAGTCACACGGTCAAAGAGCAAGTCAGCCTCGCTGCTGGCCCCTGCTGGCCGCGCCCCGTCACTATCTGTCAAATCCTGTTACAGAGTGCTCTGATGTCTGTGGGAAAAAACTTGAAACTGAGCAAGATGACTATTGCAGCAACACGTCATCAGTAGGATAAAACTAAGCTGTCTCTTGATGGTCTACGACAGGGTGTCCAAACTGGGTCAGAGAGTGCTGGTGTCCTGCATGTTTTAGTTCTCTGCCTGCTTCATCATACCTGAATCTAATGATGACGTCATCACCAAGGTTGTGAAAAAGAACAATAATGAGCCTTTCATCACAAAGTGGATGGGAGAGGCACCGGATGGAGATCAACGGAGATCAAAGCCGGAGGAAAACTTGGATCTGAGCATCTCCATGGCAAAAGGCCCTGATCTCCTTTGATCTGATAGGAGATCAGCACTGGAGCCATGGAGACACTCAGATCAAAGGAAATCAGCTTTGTAGAGTTGTAATGTGCTCGTACTCATCCTTACATTTTTCTAGAAATTTGTCTTCAATCACCTTTTCTCTATTTACACTCTCTACTTGAACCTTTACCTGTTTATTTATTTCATATTTTCCAAATATCATGATTTTGGTTTGACCTAGATTTAATGAATTAGATTTCATTTCTCTGAATGTATCTAGTATGTCGTTGAAGAGTTTTTCTAGGATTTGGGAGAATTGTGGGTCTGTAGTTTGTGAAGTGTGTCTGTTTTCAATAACGGTATCCTTACTGGAAGCCTGTTGAATGATACTATGTAGAACCTTCTATGTACTGCTGACATGGTCTTTATTGTTTTCTGGTACTTTCTTAAAAGAATTCTTCTAACATTTTCTCATCATATGAGTGAACTTTGTTTTACATTTCTTGGATTTATTTTCCATCTCCTTCGTTCATCATTTATTGGATTCTCTATGTCATGTATTCTTCTCCTTGGATGCATTTTTTAAGACCTTTGTCATCCATTAAACATCTTTATATTCCACTTTTTCTCGTATTTATAAATGAGTTCCCAGTCATCTGATTGTACCTCAATAACTAGTTTTTCCAGGGACTGCTCTGTTTTGACTCATTTGTGTTGACATCTATCTGTTGTCTGTTTTAATGTTTCTGTGTTTTTTATTGTAAATAGTAAAAAAACTAAAACAAACAGACATGAAATCACTGATATCATTGACTAATACATCACTTACTTTGATATTATCTATAACATGTGTAAATAAATTATGACCCTCCAAACGACCCCCAGGAGGCCCGGCTGTTGTGTGTGTGTGTGTGTGTGTGTGTGTGGGGGGGGGGGGGGGGGGTGTTTGGGCCTGGTTATAGGAGAAGTGAGGATGGAGCAGCCATTTACTGGTAAAACTAACTCACTAACATCTTGGTGAAAATAGAATATATGTTTTTTTCAAATTAAAGTGACAATGAAAGTGAGAACAGGAGTTCCCCCCTCACCTCCAGAGTGAACATAAGTCATGTCTGTATATTACATCCATCATCCATCCATCCATCCATCCATCCATCCATCCATCCATCATCCATCATCCATGATGTGATCCAGCAAACATGTCCAAGCAGTAGTGTTGTGTTGTTGCTTCTCATTGTCAATAGAACCATGAGAAAGTATGAGAGTGACTGATACGCTTGTATGATCACTGGACCTTTTGAAAGCAGTCAGACTCTCATACTGTACCAGTAGCATCTGTGTCATTCACAACCCGTCTCCATCTTAACTGGACTTTCTGTGTACACATATGATTTTGTGTTTTCATCTGTGGACTGGTGACTAGTGAGTGTGTTGCCTTCAGTGGCAAAGGGAAATAAAACCTCTGCTTGAAGAGGAATCATGGAGCCCCCCCCTTCTCAGCTCCAAGTGTCCAAATCTGAACAGCTGGTCTGGGCTCTGAGTGGAAGCTGAGGTGGTCATGTGCCTGGGCCTCCAGACTGATCCACTCCACTCCAAGTCCAAGTCCGAGTGTAAAACTCAGTCTCAGTCTCAGTCTCAGTCTTAGTCTCTAGCTTTGTCCACTCTCTCTCTCTCTCTCTCTCTCTCTCGCTCTCTCTCACGGTGCAACCTCAGCTCCGCCCACTGCTCCCAGAGTCCAGATCCATATTTCACTTTCTCTTGTATTGTTTGATTGTACACTCATAGTGACAGGGCGTCTTTTCCTTTATAAATGAGTTCCCAGTCATCCGATTGTACCTCAATAACTAGTTTATCCAGGGATTCCTCTCTTCTGACTCATTTGTAATGATATCCATCTGTTGTCTCTTTTAATCTTTCTGTGGTTTTTATTGGAAATAGTAAAAAAACAAACAGACATGAAATCACTGATATCATTGACTAATAAGCCCTTGTACGTTTTCTTCATTTGACTTTTATTTGCTGATTGTTTCATCTGAATGTTTAATCTGTTCCACCTCTTTAAGCTACATCAATAACCAATGTAATACGCCCCCTGGATTTGGTCACCACAGTCACACGGTCAAAGAGCAAGTCAGCCTCGCTGCTGGCCCCTGCTGGCCGCGCCCCGTCACTATCTGTCAAATCCTGTTACAGAGTGCTCTGATGTCTGTGGGAAAAAACTTGAAACTGAGCAAGATGACTATTGCAGCAACACGTCATCAGTAGGATAAAACTAAGCTGTCTCTTGATGGTCTACGACAGGGTGTCCAAACTGGGTCAGAGAGTGCTGGTGTCCTGCATGTTTTAGTTCTCTGCCTGCTTCATCATACCTGAATCTAATGATGACGTCATCACCAAGGTTGTGAAAAAGAACAATAATGAGCCTTTCATCACAAAGTGGATGGGAGAGGCACCGGATGGAGATCAACGGAGATCAAAGCCGGAGGAAAACTTGGATCTGAGCATCTCCATGGCAAAAGGCCCTGATCTCCTTTGATCTGATAGGAGATCAGCACTGGAGCCATGGAGACACTCAGATCAAAGGAAATCAGCTTTGTAGAGTTGTAATGTGCTCGTACTCATCCTTACATTTTTCTAGAAATTTGTCTTCAATCACCTTTTCTCTATTTACACTCTCTACTTGAACCTTTACCTGTTTATTTATTTCATATTTTCCAAATATCATGATTTTGGTTTGACCTAGATTTAATGAATTAGATTTCATTTCTCTGAATGTATCTAGTATGTCGTTGAAGAGTTTTTCTAGGATTTGGGAGAATTGTGGGTCTGTAGTTTGTGAAGTGTGTCTGTTTTCAATAACGGTATCCTTACTGGAAGCCTGTTGAATGATACTATGTAGAACCTTCTATGTACTGCTGACATGGTCTTTATTGTTTTCTGGTACTTTCTTAAAAGAATTCTTCTAACATTTTCTCATCATATGAGTGAACTTTGTTTTACATTAATTGGATTTATTTTCCATCTCCTTCGTTCATCATTTATTGGATTCTCTATGTCATGTATTCTTCTCCTTGGATGCATTTTTTAAGACCTTTGTCATCCATTAAACATCTTTATATTCCACTTTTTCTCGTATTTATAAATGAGTTCCCAGTCATCTGATTGTACCTCAATAACTAGTTTTTCCAGGGACTGCTCTGTTTTGACTCATTTGTGTTGACATCTATCTGTTGTCTGTTTTAATGTTTCTGTGTTTTTTATTGTAAATAGTAAAAAAACTGAAACAAACAGACATGAAATCACTGATATCATTGACTAATACATCACTTACTTTGATATTATCTATAACATGTGTAAATAAATTATGACCCTCCAAACGACCCCCAGGAGGCCCGGCTGTTGTGTGTGTGTGTGTTTGTGTGTGTGTGTGGGGGGGGGGGGGTGTGTTTGGGCCTGGTTATAGTAGGAGAAGTGAGGATGGAGCAGCCATTTACTGGTAAAACTAACTCACTAACATCTTGGTGAAAATAGAATATATGTTTTTTTCAAATTAAAGTGACAATGAAAGTGAGAACAGGAGTTCCCCCCTCACCTCCAGAGTGAACATAAGTCATGTCTGTATATTACATCCATCATCCATCCATCCATCCATCCATCCATCCATCATCCATCATCCATGATGTGATCCAGCAAACATGTCCAAGCAGTAGTGTTGTGTTGTTGCTTCTCATTGTCAATAGAACCATGAGAAAGTATGAGAGTGACTGATACGCTTGTATGATCACTGGACCTTTTGAAAGCAGTCAGACTCTCATACTGTACCAGTAGCATCTGTGTCATTCACAACCCGTCTCCATCTTAACTGGACTTTCTGTGTACACATATGATTTTGTGTTTTCATCTGTGGACTGGTGACTAGTGAGTGTGTTGCCTTCAGTGGCAAAGGGAAATAAAACCTCTGCTTGAAGAGGAATCATGGAGCCCCCCCCTTCTCAGCTCCAAGTGTCCAAATCTGAACAGCTGGTCTGGGCTCTGAGTGGAAGCTGAGGTGGTCATGTGCCTGGGCCTCCAGACTGATCCACTCCAGTCCAAGTCCAAGTCCGAGTGTAAAACTCAGTCTCAGTCTCAGTCTCAGTCTTAGTCTCTAGCTTTGTCCACTCTCTCTCTCTCTCTCTCTCTCTCTCGCTCTCTCTCACGGTGCAACCTCAGCTCCGCCCACTGCTCCCAGAGTCCAGATCCATATTTCACTTTCTCTTGTATTGTTTGATTGTACACTCATAGTGACAGGGCGTCTTTTCCTTTATAAATGAGTTCCCAGTCATCCGATTGTACCTCAATAACTAGTTTATCCAGGGATTCCTCTCTTCTGACTCATTTGTAATGATATCCATCTGTTGTCTCTTTTAATCTTTCTGTGGTTTTTATTGGAAATAGTAAAAAAACAAACAGACATGAAATCACTGATATCATTGACTAATAAGCCCTTGTACGTTTTCTTCATTTGACTTTTATTTGCTGATTGTTTCATCTGAATGTTTAATCTGTTCCACCTCTTTAAGCTACATCAATAACCAATGTAATACGCCCCCTGGATTTGGTCACCACAGTCACACGGTCAAAGAGCAAGTCAGCCTCGCTGCTGGCCCCTGCTGGCCGCGCCCCGTCACTATCTGTCAAATCCTGTTACAGAGTGCTCTGATGTCTGTGGGAAAAAACTTGAAACTGAGCAAGATGACTATTGCAGCAACACGTCATCAGTAGGATAAAACTAAGCTGTCTCTTGATGGTCTACGACAGGGTGTCCAAACTGGGTCAGAGAGTGCTGGTGTCCTGCATGTTTTAGTTCTCTGCCTGCTTCATCATACCTGAATCTAATGATGACGTCATCACCAAGGTTGTGAAAAAGAACAATAATGAGCCTTTCATCACAAAGTGGATGGGAGAGGCACCGGATGGAGATCAACGGAGATCAAAGCCGGAGGAAAACTTGGATCTGAGCATCTCCATGGCAAAAGGCCCTGATCTCCTTTGATCTGATAGGAGATCAGCACTGGAGCCATGGAGACACTCAGATCAAAGGAAATCAGCTTTGTAGAGTTGTAATGTGCTCGTACTCATCCTTACATTTTTCTAGAAATTTGTCTTCAATCACCTTTTCTCTATTTACACTCTCTACTTGAACCTTTACCTGTTTATTTATTTCATATTTTCCAAATATCATGATTTTGGTTTGACCTAGATTTAATGAATTAGATTTCATTTCTCTGAATGTATCTAGTATGTCGTTGAAGAGTTTTTCTAGGATTTGGGAGAATTGTGGGTCTGTAGTTTGTGAAGTGTGTCTGTTTTCAATAACGGTATCCTTACTGGAAGCCTGTTGAATGATACTATGTAGAACCTTCTATGTACTGCTGACATGGTCTTTATTGTTTTCTGGTACTTTCTTAAAAGAATTCTTCTAACATTTTCTCATCATATGAGTGAACTTTGTTTTACATTTCTTGGATTTATTTTCCATCTCCTTCGTTCATCATTTATTGGATTCTCTATGTCATGTATTCTTCTCCTTGGATGCATTTTTTAAGACCTTTGTCATCCATTAAACATCTTTATATTCCACTTTTTCTCGTATTTATAAATGAGTTCCCAGTCATCTGATTGTACCTCAATAACTAGTTTTTCCAGGGACTGCTCTGTTTTGACTCATTTGTGTTGACATCTATCTGTTGTCTGTTTTAATGTTTCTGTGTTTTTTATTGTAAATAGTAAAAAAACTGAAACAAACAGACATGAAATCACTGATATCATTGACTAATACATCACTTACTTTGATATTATCTATAACATGTGTAAATAAATTATGACCCTCCAAACGACCCCCAGGAGGCCCGGCTGTTGTGTGTGTGTGTGTTTGTGTGTGTGTGTGTGTGGGGGGGGGGGGGGGGGGGGGGGTGTGTGTTTGGGCCTGGTTATAGTAGGAGAAGTGAGGATGGAGCAGCCATTTACTGGTAAAACTAACTCACTAACATCTTGGTGAAAATAGAATATATGTTTTTTTCAAATTAAAGTGACAATGAAAGTGAGAACAGGAGTTCCCCCCTCACCTCCAGAGTGAACATAAGTCATGTCTGTATATTACATCCATCATCCATCCATCCATCCATCCATCCATCCATCATCCATCATCCATGATGTGATCCAGCAAACATGTCCAAGCAGTAGTGTTGTGTTGTTGCTTCTCATTGTCAATAGAACCATGAGAAAGTATGAGAGTGACTGATACGCTTGTATGATCACTGGACCTTTTGAAAGCAGTCAGACTCTCATACTGTACCAGTAGCATCTGTGTCATTCACAACCCGTCTCCATCTTAACTGGACTTTCTGTGTACACATATGATTTTGTGTTTTCATCTGTGGACTGGTGACTAGTGAGTGTGTTGCCTTCAGTGGCAAAGGGAAATAAAACCTCTGCATGAAGAGGAATCATGGAGCCTCCCCCTTCTCAGCTCCAAGTGTCCAAATCTGAACAGCTGGTCTGGGCTCTGAGTGGAAGCTGAGGTGGTCATGTGCCTGGGCCTCCAGACTGATCCACTCCACTCCAAGTCCAAGTCCGAGTGTAAAACTCAGTCTCAGTCTCAGTCTCAGTCTCTAGCTTTGTCCACTCTCTCTCTCTCTCTCTCTCTCTCTCTCTCTCTCGCTCTCTCTCACGGTGCAACCTCAGCTCCGCCCACTGCTCCCAGAGTCCAGATCCATATTTCACTTTCTCTTGTATTGTTTGATTGTACACTCATAGTGACAGGGCGTCTTTTCCTTTATAAATGAGTTCCCAGTCATCCGATTGTACCTCAATAACTAGTTTATCCAGGGATTCCTCTCTTCTGACTCATTTGTAATGATATCCATCTGTTGTCTCTTTTAATCTTTCTGTGGTTTTTATTGGAAATAGTAAAAAAACAAACAGACATGAAATCACTGATATCATTGACTAATAAGCCCTTGTACGTTTTCTTCATTTGACTTTTATTTGCTGATTGTTTCATCTGAATGTTTAATCTGTTCCACCTCTTTAAGCTACATCAATAACCAATGTAATACGCCCCCTGGATTTGGTCACCACAGTCACACGGTCAAAGAGCAAGTCAGCCTCGCTGCTGGCCCCTGCTGGCCGCGCCCCGTCACTATCTGTCAAATCCTGTTACAGAGTGCTCTGATGTCTGTGGGAAAAAACTTGAAACTGAGCAAGATGACTATTGCAGCAACACGTCATCAGTAGGATAAAACTAAGCTGTCTCTTGATGGTCTACGACAGGGTGTCCAAACTGGGTCAGAGAGTGCTGGTGTCCTGCATGTTTTAGTTCTCTGCCTGCTTCATCATACCTGAATCTAATGATGACGTCATCACCAAGGTTGTGAAAAAGAACAATAATGAGCCTTTCATCACAAAGTGGATGGGAGAGGCACCGGATGGAGATCAACGGAGATCAAAGCCGGAGGAAAACTTGGATCTGAGCATCTCCATGGCAAAAGGCCCTGATCTCCTTTGATCTGATAGGAGATCAGCACTGGAGCCATGGAGACACTCAGATCAAAGGAAATCAGCTTTGTAGAGTTGTAATGTGCTCGTACTCATCCTTACATTTTTCTAGAAATTTGTCTTCAATCACCTTTTCTCTATTTACACTCTCTACTTGAACCTTTACCTGTTTATTTATTTCATATTTTCCAAATATCATGATTTTGGTTTGACCTAGATTTAATGAATTAGATTTCATTTCTCTGAATGTATCTAGTATGTCGTTGAAGAGTTTTTCTAGGATTTGGGAGAATTGTGGGTCTGTAGTTTGTGAAGTGTGTCTGTTTTCAATAACGGTATCCTTACTGGAAGCCTGTTGAATGATACTATGTAGAACCTTCTATGTACTGCTGACATGGTCTTTATTGTTTTCTGGTACTTTCTTAAAAGAATTCTTCTAACATTTTCTCATCATATGAGTGAACTTTGTTTTACATTTCTTGGATTTATTTTCCATCTCCTTCGTTCATCATTTATTGGATTCTCTATGTCATGTATTCTTCTCCTTGGATGCATTTTTTAAGACCTTTGTCATCCATTAAACATCTTTATATTCCACTTTTTCTCGTATTTATAAATGAGTTCCCAGTCATCTGATTGTACCTCAATAACTAGTTTTTCCAGGGACTGCTCTGTTTTGACTCATTTGTGTTGACATCTATCTGTTGTCTGTTTTAATGTTTCTGTGTTTTTTATTGTAAATAGTAAAAAAACTGAAACAAACAGACATGAAATCACTGATATCATTGACTAATACATCACTTACTTTGATATTATCTATAACATGTGTAAATAAATTATGACCCTCCAAACGACCCCCAGGAGGCCCGGCTGTTGTGTGTGTGTGTGTTTGTGTGTGTGTGTGTGTGTGGGGGGGGGGGGGGGGGGTGTGTGTTTGGGCCTGGTTATAGTAGGAGAAGTGAGGATGGAGCAGCCATTTACTGGTAAAACTAACTCACTAACATCTTGGTGAAAATAGAATATATGTTTTTTTCAAATTAAAGTGACAATGAAAGTGAGAACAGGAGTTCCCCCCTCACCTCCAGAGTGAACATAAGTCATGTCTGTATATTACATCCATCATCCATCCATCCATCCATCCATCCATCCATCATCCATCATCCATGATGTGATCCAGCAAACATGTCCAAGCAGTAGTGTTGTGTTGTTGCTTCTCATTGTCAATAGAACCATGAGAAAGTATGAGAGTGACTGATACGCTTGTATGATCACTGGACCTTTTGAAAGCAGTCAGACTCTCATACTGTACCAGTAGCATCTGTGTCATTCACAACCCGTCTCCATCTTAACTGGACTTTCTGTGTACACATATGATTTTGTGTTTTCATCTGTGGACTGGTGACTAGTGAGTGTGTTGCCTTCAGTGGCAAAGGGAAATAAAACCTCTGCATGAAGAGGAATCATGGAGCCTCCCCCTTCTCAGCTCCAAGTGTCCAAATCTGAACAGCTGGTCTGGGCTCTGAGTGGAAGCTGAGGTGGTCATGTGCCTGGGCCTCCAGACTGATCCACTCCAGTCCAAGTCCAAGTCCGAGTGTAAAACTCAGTCTCAGTCTCAGTCTCAGTCTTAGTCTCTAGCTTTGTCCACTCTCTCTCTCTCTCTCTCTCTCTCTCGCTCTCTCTCACGGTGCAACCTCAGCTCCGCCCACTGCTCCCAGAGTCCAGATCCATATTTCACTTTCTCTTGTATTGTTTGATTGTACACTCATAGTGACAGGGCGTCTTTTCCTTTATAAATGAGTTCCCAGTCATCCGATTGTACCTCAATAACTAGTTTATCCAGGGATTCCTCTCTTCTGACTCATTTGTAATGATATCCATCTGTTGTCTCTTTTAATCTTTCTGTGGTTTTTATTGGAAATAGTAAAAAAACAAACAGACATGAAATCACTGATATCATTGACTAATAAGCCCTTGTACGTTTTCTTCATTTGACTTTTATTTGCTGATTGTTTCATCTGAATGTTTAATCTGTTCCACCTCTTTAAGCTACATCAATAACCAATGTAATACGCCCCCTGGATTTGGTCACCACAGTCACACGGTCAAAGAGCAAGTCAGCCTCGCTGCTGGCCCCTGCTGGCCGCGCCCCGTCACTATCTGTCAAATCCTGTTACAGAGTGCTCTGATGTCTGTGGGAAAAAACTTGAAACTGAGCAAGATGACTATTGCAGCAACACGTCATCAGTAGGATAAAACTAAGCTGTCTCTTGATGGTCTACGACAGGGTGTCCAAACTGGGTCAGAGAGTGCTGGTGTCCTGCATGTTTTAGTTCTCTGCCTGCTTCATCATACCTGAATCTAATGATGACGTCATCACCAAGGTTGTGAAAAAGAACAATAATGAGCCTTTCATCACAAAGTGGATGGGAGAGGCACCGGATGGAGATCAACGGAGATCAAAGCCGGAGGAAAACTTGGATCTGAGCATCTCCATGGCAAAAGGCCCTGATCTCCTTTGATCTGATAGGAGATCAGCACTGGAGCCATGGAGACACTCAGATCAAAGGAAATCAGCTTTGTAGAGTTGTAATGTGCTCGTACTCATCCTTACATTTTTCTAGAAATTTGTCTTCAATCACCTTTTCTCTATTTACACTCTCTACTTGAACCTTTACCTGTTTATTTATTTCATATTTTCCAAATATCATGATTTTGGTTTGACCTAGATTTAATGAATTAGATTTCATTTCTCTGAATGTATCTAGTATGTCGTTGAAGAGTTTTTCTAGGATTTGGGAGAATTGTGGGTCTGTAGTTTGTGAAGTGTGTCTGTTTTCAATAACGGTATCCTTACTGGAAGCCTGTTGAATGATACTATGTAGAACCTTCTATGTACTGCTGACATGGTCTTTATTGTTTTCTGGTACTTTCTTAAAAGAATTCTTCTAACATTTTCTCATCATATGAGTGAACTTTGTTTTACATTTCTTGGATTTATTTTCCATCTCCTTCGTTCATCATTTATTGGATTCTCTATGTCATGTATTCTTCTCCTTGGATGCATTTTTTAAGACCTTTGTCATCCATTAAACATCTTTATATTCCACTTTTTCTCGTATTTATAAATGAGTTCCCAGTCATCTGATTGTACCTCAATAACTAGTTTTTCCAGGGACTGCTCTGTTTTGACTCATTTGTGTTGACATCTATCTGTTGTCTGTTTTAATGTTTCTGTGTTTTTTATTGTAAATAGTAAAAAAACTGAAACAAACAGACATGAAATCACTGATATCATTGACTAATACATCACTTACTTTGATATTATCTATAACATGTGTAAATAAATTATGACCCTCCAAACGACCCCCAGGAGGCCCGGCTGTTGTGTGTGTGTGTGTTTGTGTGTGTGTGTGTGTGTGGGGGGGGGGGGGGGGGGTGTGTGTTTGGGCCTGGTTATAGTAGGAGAAGTGAGGATGGAGCAGCCATTTACTGGTAAAACTAACTCACTAACATCTTGGTGAAAATAGAATATATGTTTTTTTCAAATTAAAGTGACAATGAAAGTGAGAACAGGAGTTCCCCCCTCACCTCCAGAGTGAACATAAGTCATGTCTGTATATTACATCCATCATCCATCCATCCATCCATCCATCCATCCATCATCCATCATCCATGATGTGATCCAGCAAACATGTCCAAGCAGTAGTGTTGTGTTGTTGCTTCTCATTGTCAATAGAACCATGAGAAAGTATGAGAGTGACTGATACGCTTGTATGATCACTGGACCTTTTGAAAGCAGTCAGACTCTCATACTGTACCAGTAGCATCTGTGTCATTCACAACCCGTCTCCATCTTAACTGGACTTTCTGTGTACACATATGATTTTGTGTTTTCATCTGTGGACTGGTGACTAGTGAGTGTGTTGCCTTCAGTGGCAAAGGGAAATAAAACCTCTGCATGAAGAGGAATCATGGAGCCTCCCCCTTCTCAGCTCCAAGTGTCCAAATCTGAACAGCTGGTCTGGGCTCTGAGTGGAAGCTGAGGTGGTCATGTGCCTGGGCCTCCAGACTGATCCACTCCAGTCCAAGTCCAAGTCCGAGTGTAAAACTCAGTCTCAGTCTCAGTCTCAGTCTTAGTCTCTAGCTTTGTCCACTCTCTCTCTCTCTCTCTCTCTCTCTCGCTCTCTCTCACGGTGCAACCTCAGCTCCGCCCACTGCTCCCAGAGTCCAGATCCATATTTCACTTTCTCTTGTATTGTTTGATTGTACACTCATAGTGACAGGGCGTCTTTTCCTTTATAAATGAGTTCCCAGTCATCCGATTGTACCTCAATAACTAGTTTATCCAGGGATTCCTCTCTTCTGACTCATTTGTAATGATATCCATCTGTTGTCTCTTTTAATCTTTCTGTGGTTTTTATTGGAAATAGTAAAAAAACAAACAGACATGAAATCACTGATATCATTGACTAATAAGCCCTTGTACGTTTTCTTCATTTGACTTTTATTTGCTGATTGTTTCATCTGAATGTTTAATCTGTTCCACCTCTTTAAGCTACATCAATAACCAATGTAATACGCCCCCTGGATTTGGTCACCACAGTCACACGGTCAAAGAGCAAGTCAGCCTCGCTGCTGGCCCCTGCTGGCCGCGCCCCGTCACTATCTGTCAAATCCTGTTACAGAGTGCTCTGATGTCTGTGGGAAAAAACTTGAAACTGAGCAAGATGACTATTGCAGCAACACGTCATCAGTAGGATAAAACTAAGCTGTCTCTTGATGGTCTACGACAGGGTGTCCAAACTGGGTCAGAGAGTGCTGGTGTCCTGCATGTTTTAGTTCTCTGCCTGCTTCATCATACCTGAATCTAATGATGACGTCATCACCAAGGTTGTGAAAAAGAACAATAATGAGCCTTTCATCACAAAGTGGATGGGAGAGGCACCGGATGGAGATCAACGGAGATCAAAGCCGGAGGAAAACTTGGATCTGAGCATCTCCATGGCAAAAGGCCCTGATCTCCTTTGATCTGATAGGAGATCAGCACTGGAGCCATGGAGACACTCAGATCAAAGGAAATCAGCTTTGTAGAGTTGTAATGTGCTCGTACTCATCCTTACATTTTTCTAGAAATTTGTCTTCAATCACCTTTTCTCTATTTACACTCTCTACTTGAACCTTTACCTGTTTATTTATTTCATATTTTCCAAATATCATGATTTTGGTTTGACCTAGATTTAATGAATTAGATTTCATTTCTCTGAATGTATCTAGTATGTCGTTGAAGAGTTTTTCTAGGATTTGGGAGAATTGTGGGTCTGTAGTTTGTGAAGTGTGTCTGTTTTCAATAACGGTATCCTTACTGGAAGCCTGTTGAATGATACTATGTAGAACCTTCTATGTACTGCTGACATGGTCTTTATTGTTTTCTGGTACTTTCTTAAAAGAATTCTTCTAACATTTTCTCATCATATGAGTGAACTTTGTTTTACATTTCTTGGATTTATTTTCCATCTCCTTCGTTCATCATTTATTGGATTCTCTATGTCATGTATTCTTCTCCTTGGATGCATTTTTTAAGACCTTTGTCATCCATTAAACATCTTTATATTCCACTTTTTCTCGTATTTATAAATGAGTTCCCAGTCATCTGATTGTACCTCAATAACTAGTTTTTCCAGGGACTGCTCTGTTTTGACTCATTTGTGTTGACATCTATCTGTTGTCTGTTTTAATGTTTCTGTGTTTTTTATTGTAAATAGTAAAAAAACTGAAACAAACAGACATGAAATCACTGATATCATTGACTAATACATCACTTACTTTGATATTATCTATAACATGTGTAAATAAATTATGACCCTCCAAACGACCCCCAGGAGGCCCGGCTGTTGTGTGTGTGTGTGTTTGTGTGTGTGTGTGGGGGGGGGTGTGTGTGTGTGTGTGTGGGGGGGGGGGGGGGTGTGTTTGGGCCTGGTTATAGTAGGAGAAGTGAGGATGGAGCAGCCATTTACTGGTAAAACTAACTCACTAACATCTTGGTGAAAATAGAATATATGTTTTTTTCAAATTAAAGTGACAATGAAAGTGAGAACAGGAGTTCCCCCCTCACCTCCAGAGTGAACATAAGTCATGTCTGTATATTACATCCATCATCCATCCATCCATCCATCCATCCATCCATCATCCATCATCCATGATGTGATCCAGCAAACATGTCCAAGCAGTAGTGTTGTGTTGTTGCTTCTCATTGTCAATAGAACCATGAGAAAGTATGAGAGTGACTGATACGCTTGTATGATCACTGGACCTTTTGAAAGCAGTCAGACTCTCATACTGTACCAGTAGCATCTGTGTCATTCACAACCCGTCTCCATCTTAACTGGACTTTCTGTGTACACATATGATTTTGTGTTTTCATCTGTGGACTGGTGACTAGTGAGTGTGTTGCCTTCAGTGGCAAAGGGAAATAAAACCTCTGCTTGAAGAGGAATCATGGAGCCCCCCCCTTCTCAGCTCCAAGTGTCCAAATCTGAACAGCTGGTCTGGGCTCTGAGTGGAAGCTGAGGTGGTCATGTGCCTGGGCCTCCAGACTGATCCACTCCAGTCCAAGTCCAAGTCCGAGTGTAAAACTCAGTCTCAGTCTCAGTCTCAGTCTTAGTCTCTAGCTTTGTCCACTCTCTCTCTCTCTCTCTCTCTCTCTCGCTCTCTCTCACGGTGCAACCTCAGCTCCGCCCACTGCTCCCAGAGTCCAGATCCATATTTCACTTTCTCTTGTATTGTTTGATTGTACACTCATAGTGACAGGGCGTCTTTTCCTTTATAAATGAGTTCCCAGTCATCCGATTGTACCTCAATAACTAGTTTATCCAGGGATTCCTCTCTTCTGACTCATTTGTAATGATATCCATCTGTTGTCTCTTTTAATCTTTCTGTGGTTTTTATTGGAAATAGTAAAAAAACAAACAGACATGAAATCACTGATATCATTGACTAATAAGCCCTTGTACGTTTTCTTCATTTGACTTTTATTTGCTGATTGTTTCATCTGAATGTTTAATCTGTTCCACCTCTTTAAGCTACATCAATAACCAATGTAATACGCCCCCTGGATTTGGTCACCACAGTCACACGGTCAAAGAGCAAGTCAGCCTCGCTGCTGGCCCCTGCTGGCCGCGCCCCGTCACTATCTGTCAAATCCTGTTACAGAGTGCTCTGATGTCTGTGGGAAAAAACTTGAAACTGAGCAAGATGACTATTGCAGCAACACGTCATCAGTAGGATAAAACTAAGCTGTCTCTTGATGGTCTACGACAGGGTGTCCAAACTGGGTCAGAGAGTGCTGGTGTCCTGCATGTTTTAGTTCTCTGCCTGCTTCATCATACCTGAATCTAATGATGACGTCATCACCAAGGTTGTGAAAAAGAACAATAATGAGCCTTTCATCACAAAGTGGATGGGAGAGGCACCGGATGGAGATCAACGGAGATCAAAGCCGGAGGAAAACTTGGATCTGAGCATCTCCATGGCAAAAGGCCCTGATCTCCTTTGATCTGATAGGAGATCAGCACTGGAGCCATGGAGACACTCAGATCAAAGGAAATCAGCTTTGTAGAGTTGTAATGTGCTCGTACTCATCCTTACATTTTTCTAGAAATTTGTCTTCAATCACCTTTTCTCTATTTACACTCTCTACTTGAACCTTTACCTGTTTATTTATTTCATATTTTCCAAATATCATGATTTTGGTTTGACCTAGATTTAATGAATTAGATTTCATTTCTCTGAATGTATCTAGTATGTCGTTGAAGAGTTTTTCTAGGATTTGGGAGAATTGTGGGTCTGTAGTTTGTGAAGTGTGTCTGTTTTCAATAACGGTATCCTTACTGGAAGCCTGTTGAATGATACTATGTAGAACCTTCTATGTACTGCTGACATGGTCTTTATTGTTTTCTGGTACTTTCTTAAAAGAATTCTTCTAACATTTTCTCATCATATGAGTGAACTTTGTTTTACATTTCTTGGATTTATTTTCCATCTCCTTCGTTCATCATTTATTGGATTCTCTATGTCATGTATTCTTCTCCTTGGATGCATTTTTTAAGACCTTTGTCATCCATTAAACATCTTTATATTCCACTTTTTCTCGTATTTATAAATGAGTTCCCAGTCATCTGATTGTACCTCAATAACTAGTTTTTCCAGGGACTGCTCTGTTTTGACTCATTTGTGTTGACATCTATCTGTTGTCTGTTTTAATGTTTCTGTGTTTTTTATTGTAAATAGTAAAAAAACTGAAACAAACAGACATGAAATCACTGATATCATTGACTAATACATCACTTACTTTGATATTATCTATAACATGTGTAAATAAATTATGACCCTCCAAACGACCCCCAGGAGGCCCGGCTGTTGTGTGTGTGTGTGTTTGTGTGTGTGTGTGTGGGGGGGGGGGTGTGTTTGGGCCTGGTTATAGTAGGAGAAGTGAGGATGGAGCAGCCATTTACTGGTAAAACTAACTCACTAACATCTTGGTGAAAATAGAATATATGTTTTTTTCAAATTAAAGTGACAATGAAAGTGAGAACAGGAGTTCCCCCCTCACCTCCAGAGTGAACATAAGTCATGTCTGTATATTACATCCATCATCCATCCATCCATCCATCCATCCATCCATCATCCATCATCCATGATGTGATCCAGCAAACATGTCCAAGCAGTAGTGTTGTGTTGTTGCTTCTCATTGTCAATAGAACCATGAGAAAGTATGAGAGTGACTGATACGCTTGTATGATCACTGGACCTTTTGAAAGCAGTCAGACTCTCATACTGTACCAGTAGCATCTGTGTCATTCACAACCCGTCTCCATCTTAACTGGACTTTCTGTGTACACATATGATTTTGTGTTTTCATCTGTGGACTGGTGACTAGTGAGTGTGTTGCCTTCAGTGGCAAAGGGAAATAAAACCTCTGCTTGAAGAGGAATCATGGAGCCCCCCCCTTCTCAGCTCCAAGTGTCCAAATCTGAACAGCTGGTCTGGGCTCTGAGTGGAAGCTGAGGTGGTCATGTGCCTGGGCCTCCAGACTGATCCACTCCAGTCCAAGTCCAAGTCCGAGTGTAAAACTCAGTCTCAGTCTCAGTCTCAGTCTTAGTCTCTAGCTTTGTCCACTCTCTCTCTCTCTCTCTCTCTCTCTCGCTCTCTCTCACGGTGCAACCTCAGCTCCGCCCACTGCTCCCAGAGTCCAGATCCATATTTCACTTTCTCTTGTATTGTTTGATTGTACACTCATAGTGACAGGGCGTCTTTTCCTTTATAAATGAGTTCCCAGTCATCCGATTGTACCTCAATAACTAGTTTATCCAGGGATTCCTCTCTTCTGACTCATTTGTAATGATATCCATCTGTTGTCTCTTTTAATCTTTCTGTGGTTTTTATTGGAAATAGTAAAAAAACAAACAGACATGAAATCACTGATATCATTGACTAATAAGCCCTTGTACGTTTTCTTCATTTGACTTTTATTTGCTGATTGTTTCATCTGAATGTTTAATCTGTTCCACCTCTTTAAGCTACATCAATAACCAATGTAATACGCCCCCTGGATTTGGTCACCACAGTCACACGGTCAAAGAGCAAGTCAGCCTCGCTGCTGGCCCCTGCTGGCCGCGCCCCGTCACTATCTGTCAAATCCTGTTACAGAGTGCTCTGATGTCTGTGGGAAAAAACTTGAAACTGAGCAAGATGACTATTGCAGCAACACGTCATCAGTAGGATAAAACTAAGCTGTCTCTTGATGGTCTACGACAGGGTGTCCAAACTGGGTCAGAGAGTGCTGGTGTCCTGCATGTTTTAGTTCTCTGCCTGCTTCATCATACCTGAATCTAATGATGACGTCATCACCAAGGTTGTGAAAAAGAACAATAATGAGCCTTTCATCACAAAGTGGATGGGAGAGGCACCGGATGGAGATCAACGGAGATCAAAGCCGGAGGAAAACTTGGATCTGAGCATCTCCATGGCAAAAGGCCCTGATCTCCTTTGATCTGATAGGAGATCAGCACTGGAGCCATGGAGACACTCAGATCAAAGGAAATCAGCTTTGTAGAGTTGTAATGTGCTCGTACTCATCCTTACATTTTTCTAGAAATTTGTCTTCAATCACCTTTTCTCTATTTACACTCTCTACTTGAACCTTTACCTGTTTATTTATTTCATATTTTCCAAATATCATGATTTTGGTTTGACCTAGATTTAATGAATTAGATTTCATTTCTCTGAATGTATCTAGTATGTCGTTGAAGAGTTTTTCTAGGATTTGGGAGAATTGTGGGTCTGTAGTTTGTGAAGTGTGTCTGTTTTCAATAACGGTATCCTTACTGGAAGCCTGTTGAATGATACTATGTAGAACCTTCTATGTACTGCTGACATGGTCTTTATTGTTTTCTGGTACTTTCTTAAAAGAATTCTTCTAACATTTTCTCATCATATGAGTGAACTTTGTTTTACATTTCTTGGATTTATTTTCCATCTCCTTCGTTCATCATTTATTGGATTCTCTATGTCATGTATTCTTCTCCTTGGATGCATTTTTTAAGACCTTTGTCATCCATTAAACATCTTTATATTCCACTTTTTCTCGTATTTATAAATGAGTTCCCAGTCATCTGATTGTACCTCAATAACTAGTTTTTCCAGGGACTGCTCTGTTTTGACTCATTTGTGTTGACATCTATCTGTTGTCTGTTTTAATGTTTCTGTGTTTTTTATTGTAAATAGTAAAAAAACTGAAACAAACAGACATGAAATCACTGATATCATTGACTAATACATCACTTACTTTGATATTATCTATAACATGTGTAAATAAATTATGACCCTCCAAACGACCCCCAGGAGGCCCGGCTGTTGTGTGTGTGTGTGTTTGTGTGTGTGTGTGTGTGTGTGGGGGGGGGGGGGGGGGGGGTGTGTGTTTGGGCCTGGTTATAGTAGGAGAAGTGAGGATGGAGCAGCCATTTACTGGTAAAACTAACTCACTAACATCTTGGTGAAAATAGAATATATGTTTTTTTCAAATTAAAGTGACAATGAAAGTGAGAACAGGAGTTCCCCCCTCACCTCCAGAGTGAACATAAGTCATGTCTGTATATTACATCCATCATCCATCCATCCATCCATCCATCCATCCATCATCCATCATCCATGATGTGATCCAGCAAACATGTCCAAGCAGTAGTGTTGTGTTGTTGCTTCTCATTGTCAATAGAACCATGAGAAAGTATGAGAGTGACTGATACGCTTGTATGATCACTGGACCTTTTGAAAGCAGTCAGACTCTCATACTGTACCAGTAGCATCTGTGTCATTCACAACCCGTCTCCATCTTAACTGGACTTTCTGTGTACACATATGATTTTGTGTTTTCATCTGTGGACTGGTGACTAGTGAGTGTGTTGCCTTCAGTGGCAAAGGGAAATAAAACCTCTGCTTGAAGAGGAATCATGGAGCCCCCCCCTTCTCAGCTCCAAGTGTCCAAATCTGAACAGCTGGTCTGGGCTCTGAGTGGAAGCTGAGGTGGTCATGTGCCTGGGCCTCCAGACTGATCCACTCCAGTCCAAGTCCAAGTCCGAGTGTAAAACTCAGTCTCAGTCTCAGTCTCAGTCTTAGTCTCTAGCTTTGTCCACTCTCTCTCTCTCTCTCTCTCTCTCTCGCTCTCTCTCACGGTGCAACCTCAGCTCCGCCCACTGCTCCCAGAGTCCAGATCCATATTTCACTTTCTCTTGTATTGTTTGATTGTACACTCATAGTGACAGGGCGTCTTTTCCTTTATAAATGAGTTCCCAGTCATCCGATTGTACCTCAATAACTAGTTTATCCAGGGATTCCTCTCTTCTGACTCATTTGTAATGATATCCATCTGTTGTCTCTTTTAATCTTTCTGTGGTTTTTATTGGAAATAGTAAAAAAACAAACAGACATGAAATCACTGATATCATTGACTAATAAGCCCTTGTACGTTTTCTTCATTTGACTTTTATTTGCTGATTGTTTCATCTGAATGTTTAATCTGTTCCACCTCTTTAAGCTACATCAATAACCAATGTAATACGCCCCCTGGATTTGGTCACCACAGTCACACGGTCAAAGAGCAAGTCAGCCTCGCTGCTGGCCCCTGCTGGCCGCGCCCCGTCACTATCTGTCAAATCCTGTTACAGAGTGCTCTGATGTCTGTGGGAAAAAACTTGAAACTGAGCAAGATGACTATTGCAGCAACACGTCATCAGTAGGATAAAACTAAGCTGTCTCTTGATGGTCTACGACAGGGTGTCCAAACTGGGTCAGAGAGTGCTGGTGTCCTGCATGTTTTAGTTCTCTGCCTGCTTCATCATACCTGAATCTAATGATGACGTCATCACCAAGGTTGTGAAAAAGAACAATAATGAGCCTTTCATCACAAAGTGGATGGGAGAGGCACCGGATGGAGATCAACGGAGATCAAAGCCGGAGGAAAACTTGGATCTGAGCATCTCCATGGCAAAAGGCCCTGATCTCCTTTGATCTGATAGGAGATCAGCACTGGAGCCATGGAGACACTCAGATCAAAGGAAATCAGCTTTGTAGAGTTGTAATGTGCTCGTACTCATCCTTACATTTTTCTAGAAATTTGTCTTCAATCACCTTTTCTCTATTTACACTCTCTACTTGAACCTTTACCTGTTTATTTATTTCATATTTTCCAAATATCATGATTTTGGTTTGACCTAGATTTAATGAATTAGATTTCATTTCTCTGAATGTATCTAGTATGTCGTTGAAGAGTTTTTCTAGGATTTGGGAGAATTGTGGGTCTGTAGTTTGTGAAGTGTGTCTGTTTTCAATAACGGTATCCTTACTGGAAGCCTGTTGAATGATACTATGTAGAACCTTCTATGTACTGCTGACATGGTCTTTATTGTTTTCTGGTACTTTCTTAAAAGAATTCTTCTAACATTTTCTCATCATATGAGTGAACTTTGTTTTACATTTCTTGGATTTATTTTCCATCTCCTTCGTTCATCATTTATTGGATTCTCTATGTCATGTATTCTTCTCCTTGGATGCATTTTTTAAGACCTTTGTCATCCATTAAACATCTTTATATTCCACTTTTTCTCGTATTTATAAATGAGTTCCCAGTCATCTGATTGTACCTCAATAACTAGTTTTTCCAGGGACTGCTCTGTTTTGACTCATTTGTGTTGACATCTATCTGTTGTCTGTTTTAATGTTTCTGTGTTTTTTATTGTAAATAGTAAAAAAACTGAAACAAACAGACATGAAATCACTGATATCATTGACTAATACATCACTTACTTTGATATTATCTATAACATGTGTAAATAAATTATGACCCTCCAAACGACCCCCAGGAGGCCCGGCTGTTGTGTGTGTGTGTGTGTGTTTGTGTGTGTGTGTGGGGGGGGGGGGGGGTGTGTTTGGGCCTGGTTATAGTAGGAGAAGTGAGGATGGAGCAGCCATTTACTGGTAAAACTAACTCACTAACATCTTGGTGAAAATAGAATATATGTTTTTTTCAAATTAAAGTGACAATGAAAGTGAGAACAGGAGTTCCCCCCTCACCTCCAGAGTGAACATAAGTCATGTCTGTATATTACATCCATCATCCATCCATCCATCCATCCATCCATCCATCATCCATCATCCATGATGTGATCCAGCAAACATGTCCAAGCAGTAGTGTTGTGTTGTTGCTTCTCATTGTCAATAGAACCATGAGAAAGTATGAGAGTGACTGATACGCTTGTATGATCACTGGACCTTTTGAAAGCAGTCAGACTCTCATACTGTACCAGTAGCATCTGTGTCATTCACAACCCGTCTCCATCTTAACTGGACTTTCTGTGTACACATATGATTTTGTGTTTTCATCTGTGGACTGGTGACTAGTGAGTGTGTTGCCTTCAGTGGCAAAGGGAAATAAAACCTCTGCTTGAAGAGGAATCATGGAGCCCCCCCCTTCTCAGCTCCAAGTGTCCAAATCTGAACAGCTGGTCTGGGCTCTGAGTGGAAGCTGAGGTGGTCATGTGCCTGGGCCTCCAGACTGATCCACTCCAGTCCAAGTCCAAGTCCGAGTGTAAAACTCAGTCTCAGTCTCAGTCTCAGTCTTAGTCTCTAGCTTTGTCCACTCTCTCTCTCTCTCTCTCTCTCTCTCGCTCTCTCTCACGGTGCAACCTCAGCTCCGCCCACTGCTCCCAGAGTCCAGATCCATATTTCACTTTCTCTTGTATTGTTTGATTGTACACTCATAGTGACAGGGCGTCTTTTCCTTTATAAATGAGTTCCCAGTCATCCGATTGTACCTCAATAACTAGTTTATCCAGGGATTCCTCTCTTCTGACTCATTTGTAATGATATCCATCTGTTGTCTCTTTTAATCTTTCTGTGGTTTTTATTGGAAATAGTAAAAAAACAAACAGACATGAAATCACTGATATCATTGACTAATAAGCCCTTGTACGTTTTCTTCATTTGACTTTTATTTGCTGATTGTTTCATCTGAATGTTTAATCTGTTCCACCTCTTTAAGCTACATCAATAACCAATGTAATACGCCCCCTGGATTTGGTCACCACAGTCACACGGTCAAAGAGCAAGTCAGCCTCGCTGCTGGCCCCTGCTGGCCGCGCCCCGTCACTATCTGTCAAATCCTGTTACAGAGTGCTCTGATGTCTGTGGGAAAAAACTTGAAACTGAGCAAGATGACTATTGCAGCAACACGTCATCAGTAGGATAAAACTAAGCTGTCTCTTGATGGTCTACGACAGGGTGTCCAAACTGGGTCAGAGAGTGCTGGTGTCCTGCATGTTTTAGTTCTCTGCCTGCTTCATCATACCTGAATCTAATGATGACGTCATCACCAAGGTTGTGAAAAAGAACAATAATGAGCCTTTCATCACAAAGTGGATGGGAGAGGCACCGGATGGAGATCAACGGAGATCAAAGCCGGAGGAAAACTTGGATCTGAGCATCTCCATGGCAAAAGGCCCTGATCTCCTTTGATCTGATAGGAGATCAGCACTGGAGCCATGGAGACACTCAGATCAAAGGAAATCAGCTTTGTAGAGTTGTAATGTGCTCGTACTCATCCTTACATTTTTCTAGAAATTTGTCTTCAATCACCTTTTCTCTATTTACACTCTCTACTTGAACCTTTACCTGTTTATTTATTTCATATTTTCCAAATATCATGATTTTGGTTTGACCTAGATTTAATGAATTAGATTTCATTTCTCTGAATGTATCTAGTATGTCGTTGAAGAGTTTTTCTAGGATTTGGGAGAATTGTGGGTCTGTAGTTTGTGAAGTGTGTCTGTTTTCAATAACGGTATCCTTACTGGAAGCCTGTTGAATGATACTATGTAGAACCTTCTATGTACTGCTGACATGGTCTTTATTGTTTTCTGGTACTTTCTTAAAAGAATTCTTCTAACATTTTCTCATCATATGAGTGAACTTTGTTTTACATTTCTTGGATTTATTTTCCATCTCCTTCGTTCATCATTTATTGGATTCTCTATGTCATGTATTCTTCTCCTTGGATGCATTTTTTAAGACCTTTGTCATCCATTAAACATCTTTATATTCCACTTTTTCTCGTATTTATAAATGAGTTCCCAGTCATCTGATTGTACCTCAATAACTAGTTTTTCCAGGGACTGCTCTGTTTTGACTCATTTGTGTTGACATCTATCTGTTGTCTGTTTTAATGTTTCTGTGTTTTTTATTGTAAATAGTAAAAAAACTGAAACAAACAGACATGAAATCACTGATATCATTGACTAATACATCACTTACTTTGATATTATCTATAACATGTGTAAATAAATTATGACCCTCCAAACGACCCCCAGGAGGCCCGGCTGTTGTGTGTGTGTGTGTTTGTGTGTGTGTGTGGGGGGGGGGGGGGTGTGTTTGGGCCTGGTTATAGTAGGAGAAGTGAGGATGGAGCAGCCATTTACTGGTAAAACTAACTCACTAACATCTTGGTGAAAATAGAATATATGTTTTTTTCAAATTAAAGTGACAATGAAAGTGAGAACAGGAGTTCCCCCCTCACCTCCAGAGTGAACATAAGTCATGTCTGTATATTACATCCATCATCCATCCATCCATCCATCCATCCATCCATCATCCATCATCCATGATGTGATCCAGCAAACATGTCCAAGCAGTAGTGTTGTGTTGTTGCTTCTCATTGTCAATAGAACCATGAGAAAGTATGAGAGTGACTGATACGCTTGTATGATCACTGGACCTTTTGAAAGCAGTCAGACTCTCATACTGTACCAGTAGCATCTGTGTCATTCACAACCCGTCTCCATCTTAACTGGACTTTCTGTGTACACATATGATTTTGTGTTTTCATCTGTGGACTGGTGACTAGTGAGTGTGTTGCCTTCAGTGGCAAAGGGAAATAAAACCTCTGCTTGAAGAGGAATCATGGAGCCCCCCCCTTCTCAGCTCCAAGTGTCCAAATCTGAACAGCTGGTCTGGGCTCTGAGTGGAAGCTGAGGTGGTCATGTGCCTGGGCCTCCAGACTGATCCACTCCAGTCCAAGTCCAAGTCCGAGTGTAAAACTCAGTCTCAGTCTCAGTCTCAGTCTTAGTCTCTAGCTTTGTCCACTCTCTCTCTCTCTCTCTCTCTCTCTCGCTCTCTCTCACGGTGCAACCTCAGCTCCGCCCACTGCTCCCAGAGTCCAGATCCATATTTCACTTTCTCTTGTATTGTTTGATTGTACACTCATAGTGACAGGGCGTCTTTTCCTTTATAAATGAGTTCCCAGTCATCCGATTGTACCTCAATAACTAGTTTATCCAGGGATTCCTCTCTTCTGACTCATTTGTAATGATATCCATCTGTTGTCTCTTTTAATCTTTCTGTGGTTTTTATTGGAAATAGTAAAAAAACAAACAGACATGAAATCACTGATATCATTGACTAATAAGCCCTTGTACGTTTTCTTCATTTGACTTTTATTTGCTGATTGTTTCATCTGAATGTTTAATCTGTTCCACCTCTTTAAGCTACATCAATAACCAATGTAATACGCCCCCTGGATTTGGTCACCACAGTCACACGGTCAAAGAGCAAGTCAGCCTCGCTGCTGGCCCCTGCTGGCCGCGCCCCGTCACTATCTGTCAAATCCTGTTACAGAGTGCTCTGATGTCTGTGGGAAAAAACTTGAAACTGAGCAAGATGACTATTGCAGCAACACGTCATCAGTAGGATAAAACTAAGCTGTCTCTTGATGGTCTACGACAGGGTGTCCAAACTGGGTCAGAGAGTGCTGGTGTCCTGCATGTTTTAGTTCTCTGCCTGCTTCATCATACCTGAATCTAATGATGACGTCATCACCAAGGTTGTGAAAAAGAACAATAATGAGCCTTTCATCACAAAGTGGATGGGAGAGGCACCGGATGGAGATCAACGGAGATCAAAGCCGGAGGAAAACTTGGATCTGAGCATCTCCATGGCAAAAGGCCCTGATCTCCTTTGATCTGATAGGAGATCAGCACTGGAGCCATGGAGACACTCAGATCAAAGGAAATCAGCTTTGTAGAGTTGTAATGTGCTCGTACTCATCCTTACATTTTTCTAGAAATTTGTCTTCAATCACCTTTTCTCTATTTACACTCTCTACTTGAACCTTTACCTGTTTATTTATTTCATATTTTCCAAATATCATGATTTTGGTTTGACCTAGATTTAATGAATTAGATTTCATTTCTCTGAATGTATCTAGTATGTCGTTGAAGAGTTTTTCTAGGATTTGGGAGAATTGTGGGTCTGTAGTTTGTGAAGTGTGTCTGTTTTCAATAACGGTATCCTTACTGGAAGCCTGTTGAATGATACTATGTAGAACCTTCTATGTACTGCTGACATGGTCTTTATTGTTTTCTGGTACTTTCTTAAAAGAATTCTTCTAACATTTTCTCATCATATGAGTGAACTTTGTTTTACATTTCTTGGATTTATTTTCCATCTCCTTCGTTCATCATTTATTGGATTCTCTATGTCATGTATTCTTCTCCTTGGATGCATTTTTTAAGACCTTTGTCATCCATTAAACATCTTTATATTCCACTTTTTCTCGTATTTATAAATGAGTTCCCAGTCATCTGATTGTACCTCAATAACTAGTTTTTCCAGGGACTGCTCTGTTTTGACTCATTTGTGTTGACATCTATCTGTTGTCTGTTTTAATGTTTCTGTGTTTTTTATTGTAAATAGTAAAAAAACTGAAACAAACAGACATGAAATCACTGATATCATTGACTAATACATCACTTACTTTGATATTATCTATAACATGTGTAAATAAATTATGACCCTCCAAACGACCCCCAGGAGGCCCGGCTGTTGTGTGTGTGTGTGTTTGTGTGTGTGTGTGTGGGGGGGGGGTGTGTTTGGGCCTGGTTATAGTAGGAGAAGTGAGGATGGAGCAGCCATTTACTGGTAAAACTAACTCACTAACATCTTGGTGAAAATAGAATATATGTTTTTTTCAAATTAAAGTGACAATGAAAGTGAGAACAGGAGTTCCCCCCTCACCTCCAGAGTGAACATAAGTCATGTCTGTATATTACATCCATCATCCATCCATCCATCCATCCATCCATCCATCATCCATCATCCATGATGTGATCCAGCAAACATGTCCAAGCAGTAGTGTTGTGTTGTTGCTTCTCATTGTCAATAGAACCATGAGAAAGTATGAGAGTGACTGATACGCTTGTATGATCACTGGACCTTTTGAAAGCAGTCAGACTCTCATACTGTACCAGTAGCATCTGTGTCATTCACAACCCGTCTCCATCTTAACTGGACTTTCTGTGTACACATATGATTTTGTGTTTTCATCTGTGGACTGGTGACTAGTGAGTGTGTTGCCTTCAGTGGCAAAGGGAAATAAAACCTCTGCTTGAAGAGGAATCATGGAGCCCCCCCCTTCTCAGCTCCAAGTGTCCAAATCTGAACAGCTGGTCTGGGCTCTGAGTGGAAGCTGAGGTGGTCATGTGCCTGGGCCTCCAGACTGATCCACTCCAGTCCAAGTCCAAGTCCGAGTGTAAAACTCAGTCTCAGTCTCAGTCTCAGTCTTAGTCTCTAGCTTTGTCCACTCTCTCTCTCTCTCTCTCTCTCTCTCGCTCTCTCTCACGGTGCAACCTCAGCTCCGCCCACTGCTCCCAGAGTCCAGATCCATATTTCACTTTCTCTTGTATTGTTTGATTGTACACTCATAGTGACAGGGCGTCTTTTCCTTTATAAATGAGTTCCCAGTCATCCGATTGTACCTCAATAACTAGTTTATCCAGGGATTCCTCTCTTCTGACTCATTTGTAATGATATCCATCTGTTGTCTCTTTTAATCTTTCTGTGGTTTTTATTGGAAATAGTAAAAAAACAAACAGACATGAAATCACTGATATCATTGACTAATAAGCCCTTGTACGTTTTCTTCATTTGACTTTTATTTGCTGATTGTTTCATCTGAATGTTTAATCTGTTCCACCTCTTTAAGCTACATCAATAACCAATGTAATACGCCCCCTGGATTTGGTCACCACAGTCACACGGTCAAAGAGCAAGTCAGCCTCGCTGCTGGCCCCTGCTGGCCGCGCCCCGTCACTATCTGTCAAATCCTGTTACAGAGTGCTCTGATGTCTGTGGGAAAAAACTTGAAACTGAGCAAGATGACTATTGCAGCAACACGTCATCAGTAGGATAAAACTAAGCTGTCTCTTGATGGTCTACGACAGGGTGTCCAAACTGGGTCAGAGAGTGCTGGTGTCCTGCATGTTTTAGTTCTCTGCCTGCTTCATCATACCTGAATCTAATGATGACGTCATCACCAAGGTTGTGAAAAAGAACAATAATGAGCCTTTCATCACAAAGTGGATGGGAGAGGCACCGGATGGAGATCAACGGAGATCAAAGCCGGAGGAAAACTTGGATCTGAGCATCTCCATGGCAAAAGGCCCTGATCTCCTTTGATCTGATAGGAGATCAGCACTGGAGCCATGGAGACACTCAGATCAAAGGAAATCAGCTTTGTAGAGTTGTAATGTGCTCGTACTCATCCTTACATTTTTCTAGAAATTTGTCTTCAATCACCTTTTCTCTATTTACACTCTCTACTTGAACCTTTACCTGTTTATTTATTTCATATTTTCCAAATATCATGATTTTGGTTTGACCTAGATTTAATGAATTAGATTTCATTTCTCTGAATGTATCTAGTATGTCGTTGAAGAGTTTTTCTAGGATTTGGGAGAATTGTGGGTCTGTAGTTTGTGAAGTGTGTCTGTTTTCAATAACGGTATCCTTACTGGAAGCCTGTTGAATGATACTATGTAGAACCTTCTATGTACTGCTGACATGGTCTTTATTGTTTTCTGGTACTTTCTTAAAAGAATTCTTCTAACATTTTCTCATCATATGAGTGAACTTTGTTTTACATTTCTTGGATTTATTTTCCATCTCCTTCGTTCATCATTTATTGGATTCTCTATGTCATGTATTCTTCTCCTTGGATGCATTTTTTAAGACCTTTGTCATCCATTAAACATCTTTATATTCCACTTTTTCTCGTATTTATAAATGAGTTCCCAGTCATCTGATTGTACCTCAATAACTAGTTTTTCCAGGGACTGCTCTGTTTTGACTCATTTGTGTTGACATCTATCTGTTGTCTGTTTTAATGTTTCTGTGTTTTTTATTGTAAATAGTAAAAAAACTAAAACAAACAGACATGAAATCACTGATATCATTGACTAATACATCACTTACTTTGATATTATCTATAACATGTGTAAATAAATTATGACCCTCCAAACGACCCCCAGGAGGCCCGGCTGTTGTGTGTGTGTGTGTGTGTGTGTGTGTGGGGGGGGGGGGGGGGGTGTTTGGGCCTGGTTATAGGAGAAGTGAGGATGGAGCAGCCATTTACTGGTAAAACTAACTCACTAACATCTTGGTGAAAATAGAATATATGTTTTTTTCAAATTAAAGTGACAATGAAAGTGAGAACAGGAGTTCCCCCCTCACCTCCAGAGTGAACATAAGTCATGTCTGTATATTACATCCATCATCCATCCATCCATCCATCCATCCATCCATCCATCCATCATCCATCATCCATGATGTGATCCAGCAAACATGTCCAAGCAGTAGTGTTGTGTTGTTGCTTCTCATTGTCAATAGAACCATGAGAAAGTATGAGAGTGACTGATACGCTTGTATGATCACTGGACCTTTTGAAAGCAGTCAGACTCTCATACTGTACCAGTAGCATCTGTGTCATTCACAACCCGTCTCCATCTTAACTGGACTTTCTGTGTACACATATGATTTTGTGTTTTCATCTGTGGACTGGTGACTAGTGAGTGTGTTGCCTTCAGTGGCAAAGGGAAATAAAACCTCTGCTTGAAGAGGAATCATGGAGCCCCCCCCTTCTCAGCTCCAAGTGTCCAAATCTGAACAGCTGGTCTGGGCTCTGAGTGGAAGCTGAGGTGGTCATGTGCCTGGGCCTCCAGACTGATCCACTCCAGTCCAAGTCCAAGTCCGAGTGTAAAACTCAGTCTCAGTCTCAGTCTCAGTCTTAGTCTCTAGCTTTGTCCACTCTCTCTCTCTCTCTCTCTCTCTCTCGCTCTCTCTCACGGTGCAACCTCAGCTCCGCCCACTGCTCCCAGAGTCCAGATCCATATTTCACTTTCTCTTGTATTGTTTGATTGTACACTCATAGTGACAGGGCGTCTTTTCCTTTATAAATGAGTTCCCAGTCATCCGATTGTACCTCAATAACTAGTTTATCCAGGGATTCCTCTCTTCTGACTCATTTGTAATGATATCCATCTGTTGTCTCTTTTAATCTTTCTGTGGTTTTTATTGGAAATAGTAAAAAAACAAACAGACATGAAATCACTGATATCATTGACTAATAAGCCCTTGTACGTTTTCTTCATTTGACTTTTATTTGCTGATTGTTTCATCTGAATGTTTAATCTGTTCCACCTCTTTAAGCTACATCAATAACCAATGTAATACGCCCCCTGGATTTGGTCACCACAGTCACACGGTCAAAGAGCAAGTCAGCCTCGCTGCTGGCCCCTGCTGGCCGCGCCCCGTCACTATCTGTCAAATCCTGTTACAGAGTGCTCTGATGTCTGTGGGAAAAAACTTGAAACTGAGCAAGATGACTATTGCAGCAACACGTCATCAGTAGGATAAAACTAAGCTGTCTCTTGATGGTCTACGACAGGGTGTCCAAACTGGGTCAGAGAGTGCTGGTGTCCTGCATGTTTTAGTTCTCTGCCTGCTTCATCATACCTGAATCTAATGATGACGTCATCACCAAGGTTGTGAAAAAGAACAATAATGAGCCTTTCATCACAAAGTGGATGGGAGAGGCACCGGATGGAGATCAACGGAGATCAAAGCCGGAGGAAAACTTGGATCTGAGCATCTCCATGGCAAAAGGCCCTGATCTCCTTTGATCTGATAGGAGATCAGCACTGGAGCCATGGAGACACTCAGATCAAAGGAAATCAGCTTTGTAGAGTTGTAATGTGCTCGTACTCATCCTTACATTTTTCTAGAAATTTGTCTTCAATCACCTTTTCTCTATTTACACTCTCTACTTGAACCTTTACCTGTTTATTTATTTCATATTTTCCAAATATCATGATTTTGGTTTGACCTAGATTTAATGAATTAGATTTCATTTCTCTGAATGTATCTAGTATGTCGTTGAAGAGTTTTTCTAGGATTTGGGAGAATTGTGGGTCTATAGTTTGTGAAGTGTGTCTGTTTTCAATAACGGTATCCTTACTGGAAGCCTGTTGAATGATACTATGTAGAACCTTCTATGTACTGCTGACATGGTCTTTATTGTTTTCTGGTACTTTCTTAAAAGAATTCTTCTAACATTTTCTCATCATATGAGTGAACTTTGTTTTACATTTCTTGGATTTATTTTCCATCTCCTTCGTTCATCATTTATTGGATTCTCTATGTCATGTATTCTTCTCCTTGGATGCATTTTTTAAGACCTTTGTCATCCATTAAACATCTTTATATTCCACTTTTTCTCGTATTTATAAATGAGTTCCCAGTCATCTGATTGTACCTCAATAACTAGTTTTTCCAGGGACTGCTCTGTTTTGACTCATTTGTGTTGACATCTATCTGTTGTCTGTTTTAATGTTTCTGTGTTTTTTATTGTAAATAGTAAAAAAACTGAAACAAACAGACATGAAATCACTGATATCATTGACTAATACATCACTTACTTTGATATTATCTATAACATGTGTAAATAAATTATGACCCTCCAAACGACCCCCAGGAGGCCCGGCTGTTGTGTGTGTGTGTGTTTGTGTGTGTGTGTGTGGGGGGGGGGGTGTGTTTGGGCCTGGTTATAGTAGGAGAAGTGAGGATGGAGCAGCCATTTACTGGTAAAACTAACTCACTAACATCTTGGTGAAAATAGAATATATGTTTTTTTCAAATTAAAGTGACAATGAAAGTGAGAACAGGAGTTCCCCCCTCACCTCCAGAGTGAACATAAGTCATGTCTGTATATTACATCCATCATCCATCCATCCATCCATCCATCCATCCATCATCCATCATCCATGATGTGATCCAGCAAACATGTCCAAGCAGTAGTGTTGTGTTGTTGCTTCTCATTGTCAATAGAACCATGAGAAAGTATGAGAGTGACTGATACGCTTGTATGATCACTGGACCTTTTGAAAGCAGTCAGACTCTCATACTGTACCAGTAGCATCTGTGTCATTCACAACCCGTCTCCATCTTAACTGGACTTTCTGTGTACACATATGATTTTGTGTTTTCATCTGTGGACTGGTGACTAGTGAGTGTGTTGCCTTCAGTGGCAAAGGGAAATAAAACCTCTGCTTGAAGAGGAATCATGGAGCCCCCCCCTTCTCAGCTCCAAGTGTCCAAATCTGAACAGCTGGTCTGGGCTCTGAGTGGAAGCTGAGGTGGTCATGTGCCTGGGCCTCCAGACTGATCCACTCCAGTCCAAGTCCAAGTCCGAGTGTAAAACTCAGTCTCAGTCTCAGTCTCAGTCTTAGTCTCTAGCTTTGTCCACTCTCTCTCTCTCTCTCTCTCTCTCTCGCTCTCTCTCACGGTGCAACCTCAGCTCCGCCCACTGCTCCCAGAGTCCAGATCCATATTTCACTTTCTCTTGTATTGTTTGATTGTACACTCATAGTGACAGGGCGTCTTTTCCTTTATAAATGAGTTCCCAGTCATCCGATTGTACCTCAATAACTAGTTTATCCAGGGATTCCTCTCTTCTGACTCATTTGTAATGATATCCATCTGTTGTCTCTTTTAATCTTTCTGTGGTTTTTATTGGAAATAGTAAAAAAACAAACAGACATGAAATCACTGATATCATTGACTAATAAGCCCTTGTACGTTTTCTTCATTTGACTTTTATTTGCTGATTGTTTCATCTGAATGTTTAATCTGTTCCACCTCTTTAAGCTACATCAATAACCAATGTAATACGCCCCCTGGATTTGGTCACCACAGTCACACGGTCAAAGAGCAAGTCAGCCTCGCTGCTGGCCCCTGCTGGCCGCGCCCCGTCACTATCTGTCAAATCCTGTTACAGAGTGCTCTGATGTCTGTGGGAAAAAACTTGAAACTGAGCAAGATGACTATTGCAGCAACACGTCATCAGTAGGATAAAACTAAGCTGTCTCTTGATGGTCTACGACAGGGTGTCCAAACTGGGTCAGAGAGTGCTGGTGTCCTGCATGTTTTAGTTCTCTGCCTGCTTCATCATACCTGAATCTAATGATGACGTCATCACCAAGGTTGTGAAAAAGAACAATAATGAGCCTTTCATCACAAAGTGGATGGGAGAGGCACCGGATGGAGATCAACGGAGATCAAAGCCGGAGGAAAACTTGGATCTGAGCATCTCCATGGCAAAAGGCCCTGATCTCCTTTGATCTGATAGGAGATCAGCACTGGAGCCATGGAGACACTCAGATCAAAGGAAATCAGCTTTGTAGAGTTGTAATGTGCTCGTACTCATCCTTACATTTTTCTAGAAATTTGTCTTCAATCACCTTTTCTCTATTTACACTCTCTACTTGAACCTTTACCTGTTTATTTATTTCATATTTTCCAAATATCATGATTTTGGTTTGACCTAGATTTAATGAATTAGATTTCATTTCTCTGAATGTATCTAGTATGTCGTTGAAGAGTTTTTCTAGGATTTGGGAGAATTGTGGGTCTGTAGTTTGTGAAGTGTGTCTGTTTTCAATAACGGTATCCTTACTGGAAGCCTGTTGAATGATACTATGTAGAACCTTCTATGTACTGCTGACATGGTCTTTATTGTTTTCTGGTACTTTCTTAAAAGAATTCTTCTAACATTTTCTCATCATATGAGTGAACTTTGTTTTACATTTCTTGGATTTATTTTCCATCTCCTTCGTTCATCATTTATTGGATTCTCTATGTCATGTATTCTTCTCCTTGGATGCATTTTTTAAGACCTTTGTCATCCATTAAACATCTTTATATTCCACTTTTTCTCGTATTTATAAATGAGTTCCCAGTCATCTGATTGTACCTCAATAACTAGTTTTTCCAGGGACTGCTCTGTTTTGACTCATTTGTGTTGACATCTATCTGTTGTCTGTTTTAATGTTTCTGTGTTTTTTATTGTAAATAGTAAAAAAACTAAAACAAACAGACATGAAATCACTGATATCATTGACTAATACATCACTTACTTTGATATTATCTATAACATGTGTAAATAAATTATGACCCTCCAAACGACCCCCAGGAGGCCCGGCTGTTGTGTGTGTGTGTGTGTGTGTGTGTGTGGGGGGGGGGGGGGGGGTGTTTGGGCCTGGTTATAGGAGAAGTGAGGATGGAGCAGCCATTTACTGGTAAAACTAACTCACTAACATCTTGGTGAAAATAGAATATATGTTTTTTTCAAATTAAAGTGACAATGAAAGTGAGAACAGGAGTTCCCCCCTCACCTCCAGAGTGAACATAAGTCATGTCTGTATATTACATCCATCATCCATCCATCCATCCATCCATCCATCCATCCATCCATCATCCATCATCCATGATGTGATCCAGCAAACATGTCCAAGCAGTAGTGTTGTGTTGTTGCTTCTCATTGTCAATAGAACCATGAGAAAGTATGAGAGTGACTGATACGCTTGTATGATCACTGGACCTTTTGAAAGCAGTCAGACTCTCATACTGTACCAGTAGCATCTGTGTCATTCACAACCCGTCTCCATCTTAACTGGACTTTCTGTGTACACATATGATTTTGTGTTTTCATCTGTGGACTGGTGACTAGTGAGTGTGTTGCCTTCAGTGGCAAAGGGAAATAAAACCTCTGCTTGAAGAGGAATCATGGAGCCCCCCCCTTCTCAGCTCCAAGTGTCCAAATCTGAACAGCTGGTCTGGGCTCTGAGTGGAAGCTGAGGTGGTCATGTGCCTGGGCCTCCAGACTGATCCACTCCAGTCCAAGTCCAAGTCCGAGTGTAAAACTCAGTCTCAGTCTCAGTCTCAGTCTTAGTCTCTAGCTTTGTCCACTCTCTCTCTCTCTCTCTCTCTCTCTCGCTCTCTCTCACGGTGCAACCTCAGCTCCGCCCACTGCTCCCAGAGTCCAGATCCATATTTCACTTTCTCTTGTATTGTTTGATTGTACACTCATAGTGACAGGGCGTCTTTTCCTTTATAAATGAGTTCCCAGTCATCCGATTGTACCTCAATAACTAGTTTATCCAGGGATTCCTCTCTTCTGACTCATTTGTAATGATATCCATCTGTTGTCTCTTTTAATCTTTCTGTGGTTTTTATTGGAAATAGTAAAAAAACAAACAGACATGAAATCACTGATATCATTGACTAATAAGCCCTTGTACGTTTTCTTCATTTGACTTTTATTTGCTGATTGTTTCATCTGAATGTTTAATCTGTTCCACCTCTTTAAGCTACATCAATAACCAATGTAATACGCCCCCTGGATTTGGTCACCACAGTCACACGGTCAAAGAGCAAGTCAGCCTCGCTGCTGGCCCCTGCTGGCCGCGCCCCGTCACTATCTGTCAAATCCTGTTACAGAGTGCTCTGATGTCTGTGGGAAAAAACTTGAAACTGAGCAAGATGACTATTGCAGCAACACGTCATCAGTAGGATAAAACTAAGCTGTCTCTTGATGGTCTACGACAGGGTGTCCAAACTGGGTCAGAGAGTGCTGGTGTCCTGCATGTTTTAGTTCTCTGCCTGCTTCATCATACCTGAATCTAATGATGACGTCATCACCAAGGTTGTGAAAAAGAACAATAATGAGCCTTTCATCACAAAGTGGATGGGAGAGGCACCGGATGGAGATCAACGGAGATCAAAGCCGGAGGAAAACTTGGATCTGAGCATCTCCATGGCAAAAGGCCCTGATCTCCTTTGATCTGATAGGAGATCAGCACTGGAGCCATGGAGACACTCAGATCAAAGGAAATCAGCTTTGTAGAGTTGTAATGTGCTCGTACTCATCCTTACATTTTTCTAGAAATTTGTCTTCAATCACCTTTTCTCTATTTACACTCTCTACTTGAACCTTTACCTGTTTATTTATTTCATATTTTCCAAATATCATGATTTTGGTTTGACCTAGATTTAATGAATTAGATTTCATTTCTCTGAATGTATCTAGTATGTCGTTGAAGAGTTTTTCTAGGATTTGGGAGAATTGTGGGTCTGTAGTTTGTGAAGTGTGTCTGTTTTCAATAACGGTATCCTTACTGGAAGCCTGTTGAATGATACTATGTAGAACCTTCTATGTACTGCTGACATGGTCTTTATTGTTTTCTGGTACTTTCTTAAAAGAATTCTTCTAACATTTTCTCATCATATGAGTGAACTTTGTTTTACATTTCTTGGATTTATTTTCCATCTCCTTCGTTCATCATTTATTGGATTCTCTATGTCATGTATTCTTCTCCTTGGATGCATTTTTTAAGACCTTTGTCATCCATTAAACATCTTTATATTCCACTTTTTCTCGTATTTATAAATGAGTTCCCAGTCATCTGATTGTACCTCAATAACTAGTTTTTCCAGGGACTGCTCTGTTTTGACTCATTTGTGTTGACATCTATCTGTTGTCTGTTTTAATGTTTCTGTGTTTTTTATTGTAAATAGTAAAAAAACTGAAACAAACAGACATGAAATCACTGATATCATTGACTAATACATCACTTACTTTGATATTATCTATAACATGTGTAAATAAATTATGACCCTCCAAACGACCCCCAGGAGGCCCGGCTGTTGTGTGTGTGTGTGTTTGTGTGTGTGTGTGTGTGGGGGGGGGGGGGGGGGGGGGGGGTGTGTTTGGGCCTGGTTATAGTAGGAGAAGTGAGGATGGAGCAGCCATTTACTGGTAAAACTAACTCACTAACATCTTGGTGAAAATAGAATATATGTTTTTTTCAAATTAAAGTGACAATGAAAGTGAGAACAGGAGTTCCCCCCTCACCTCCAGAGTGAACATAAGTCATGTCTGTATATTACATCCATCATCCATCCATCCATCCATCCATCCATCCATCATCCATCATCCATGATGTGATCCAGCAAACATGTCCAAGCAGTAGTGTTGTGTTGTTGCTTCTCATTGTCAATAGAACCATGAGAAAGTATGAGAGTGACTGATACGCTTGTATGATCACTGGACCTTTTGAAAGCAGTCAGACTCTCATACTGTACCAGTAGCATCTGTGTCATTCACAACCCGTCTCCATCTTAACTGGACTTTCTGTGTACACATATGATTTTGTGTTTTCATCTGTGGACTGGTGACTAGTGAGTGTGTTGCCTTCAGTGGCAAAGGGAAATAAAACCTCTGCTTGAAGAGGAATCATGGAGCCCCCCCCTTCTCAGCTCCAAGTGTCCAAATCTGAACAGCTGGTCTGGGCTCTGAGTGGAAGCTGAGGTGGTCATGTGCCTGGGCCTCCAGACTGATCCACTCCAGTCCAAGTCCAAGTCCGAGTGTAAAACTCAGTCTCAGTCTCAGTCTCAGTCTTAGTCTCTAGCTTTGTCCACTCTCTCTCTCTCTCTCTCTCTCTCTCGCTCTCTCTCACGGTGCAACCTCAGCTCCGCCCACTGCTCCCAGAGTCCAGATCCATATTTCACTTTCTCTTGTATTGTTTGATTGTACACTCATAGTGACAGGGCGTCTTTTCCTTTATAAATGAGTTCCCAGTCATCCGATTGTACCTCAATAACTAGTTTATCCAGGGATTCCTCTCTTCTGACTCATTTGTAATGATATCCATCTGTTGTCTCTTTTAATCTTTCTGTGGTTTTTATTGGAAATAGTAAAAAAACAAACAGACATGAAATCACTGATATCATTGACTAATAAGCCCTTGTACGTTTTCTTCATTTGACTTTTATTTGCTGATTGTTTCATCTGAATGTTTAATCTGTTCCACCTCTTTAAGCTACATCAATAACCAATGTAATACGCCCCCTGGATTTGGTCACCACAGTCACACGGTCAAAGAGCAAGTCAGCCTCGCTGCTGGCCCCTGCTGGCCGCGCCCCGTCACTATCTGTCAAATCCTGTTACAGAGTGCTCTGATGTCTGTGGGAAAAAACTTGAAACTGAGCAAGATGACTATTGCAGCAACACGTCATCAGTAGGATAAAACTAAGCTGTCTCTTGATGGTCTACGACAGGGTGTCCAAACTGGGTCAGAGAGTGCTGGTGTCCTGCATGTTTTAGTTCTCTGCCTGCTTCATCATACCTGAATCTAATGATGACGTCATCACCAAGGTTGTGAAAAAGAACAATAATGAGCCTTTCATCACAAAGTGGATGGGAGAGGCACCGGATGGAGATCAACGGAGATCAAAGCCGGAGGAAAACTTGGATCTGAGCATCTCCATGGCAAAAGGCCCTGATCTCCTTTGATCTGATAGGAGATCAGCACTGGAGCCATGGAGACACTCAGATCAAAGGAAATCAGCTTTGTAGAGTTGTAATGTGCTCGTACTCATCCTTACATTTTTCTAGAAATTTGTCTTCAATCACCTTTTCTCTATTTACACTCTCTACTTGAACCTTTACCTGTTTATTTATTTCATATTTTCCAAATATCATGATTTTGGTTTGACCTAGATTTAATGAATTAGATTTCATTTCTCTGAATGTATCTAGTATGTCGTTGAAGAGTTTTTCTAGGATTTGGGAGAATTGTGGGTCTGTAGTTTGTGAAGTGTGTCTGTTTTCAATAACGGTATCCTTACTGGAAGCCTGTTGAATGATACTATGTAGAACCTTCTATGTACTGCTGACATGGTCTTTATTGTTTTCTGGTACTTTCTTAAAAGAATTCTTCTAACATTTTCTCATCATATGAGTGAACTTTGTTTTACATTTCTTGGATTTATTTTCCATCTCCTTCGTTCATCATTTATTGGATTCTCTATGTCATGTATTCTTCTCCTTGGATGCATTTTTTAAGACCTTTGTCATCCATTAAACATCTTTATATTCCACTTTTTCTCGTATTTATAAATGAGTTCCCAGTCATCTGATTGTACCTCAATAACTAGTTTTTCCAGGGACTGCTCTGTTTTGACTCATTTGTGTTGACATCTATCTGTTGTCTGTTTTAATGTTTCTGTGTTTTTTATTGTAAATAGTAAAAAAACTGAAACAAACAGACATGAAATCACTGATATCATTGACTAATACATCACTTACTTTGATATTATCTATAACATGTGTAAATAAATTATGACCCTCCAAACGACCCCCAGGAGGCCCGGCTGTTGTGTGTGTGTGTGTTTGTGTGTGTGTGTGTGTGGGGGGGGGGGGGGGGGGGGGGGGGTGTGTTTGGGCCTGGTTATAGTAGGAGAAGTGAGGATGGAGCAGCCATTTACTGGTAAAACTAACTCACTAACATCTTGGTGAAAATAGAATATATGTTTTTTTCAAATTAAAGTGACAATGAAAGTGAGAACAGGAGTTCCCCCCTCACCTCCAGAGTGAACATAAGTCATGTCTGTATATTACATCCATCATCCATCCATCCATCCATCCATCCATCCATCATCCATCATCCATGATGTGATCCAGCAAACATGTCCAAGCAGTAGTGTTGTGTTGTTGCTTCTCATTGTCAATAGAACCATGAGAAAGTATGAGAGTGACTGATACGCTTGTATGATCACTGGACCTTTTGAAAGCAGTCAGACTCTCATACTGTACCAGTAGCATCTGTGTCATTCACAACCCGTCTCCATCTTAACTGGACTTTCTGTGTACACATATGATTTTGTGTTTTCATCTGTGGACTGGTGACTAGTGAGTGTGTTGCCTTCAGTGGCAAAGGGAAATAAAACCTCTGCTTGAAGAGGAATCATGGAGCCCCCCCCTTCTCAGCTCCAAGTGTCCAAATCTGAACAGCTGGTCTGGGCTCTGAGTGGAAGCTGAGGTGGTCATGTGCCTGGGCCTCCAGACTGATCCACTCCACTCCAAGTCCAAGTCCGAGTGTAAAACTCAGTCTCAGTCTCAGTCTCAGTCTCTAGCTTTGTCCACTCTCTCTCTCTCTCTCTCTCTCTCTCGCTCTCTCTCACGGTGCAACCTCAGCTCCGCCCACTGCTCCCAGAGTCCAGATCCATATTTCACTTTCTCTTGTATTGTTTGATTGTACACTCATAGTGACAGGGCGTCTTTTCCTTTATAAATGAGTTCCCAGTCATCCGATTGTACCTCAATAACTAGTTTATCCAGGGATTCCTCTCTTCTGACTCATTTGTAATGATATCCATCTGTTGTCTCTTTTAATCTTTCTGTGGTTTTTATTGGAAATAGTAAAAAAACAAACAGACATGAAATCACTGATATCATTGACTAATAAGCCCTTGTACGTTTTCTTCATTTGACTTTTATTTGCTGATTGTTTCATCTGAATGTTTAATCTGTTCCACCTCTTTAAGCTACATCAATAACCAATGTAATACGCCCCCTGGATTTGGTCACCACAGTCACACGGTCAAAGAGCAAGTCAGCCTCGCTGCTGGCCCCTGCTGGCCGCGCCCCGTCACTATCTGTCAAATCCTGTTACAGAGTGCTCTGATGTCTGTGGGAAAAAACTTGAAACTGAGCAAGATGCTATTGCAGCAACACGTCATCAGTAGGATAAAACTAAGCTGTCTCTTGATGGTCTACGACAGGGTGTCCAAACTGGGTCAGAGAGTGCTGGTGTCCTGCATGTTTTAGTTCTCTGCCTGCTTCATCATACCTGAATCTAATGATGACGTCATCACCAAGGTTGTGAAAAAGAACAATAATGAGCCTTTCATCACAAAGTGGATGGGAGAGGCACCGGATGGAGATCAACGGAGATCAAAGCCGGAGGAAAACTTGGATCTGAGCATCTCCATGGCAAAAGGCCCTGATCTCCTTTGATCTGATAGGAGATCAGCACTGGAGCCATGGAGACACTCAGATCAAAGGAAATCAGCTTTGTAGAGTTGTAATGTGCTCGTACTCATCCTTACATTTTTCTAGAAATTTGTCTTCAATCACCTTTTCTCTATTTACACTCTCTACTTGAACCTTTACCTGTTTATTTATTTCATATTTTCCAAATATCATGATTTTGGTTTGACCTAGATTTAATGAATTAGATTTCATTTCTCTGAATGTATCTAGTATGTCGTTGAAGAGTTTTTCTAGGATTTGGGAGAATTGTGGGTCTGTAGTTTGTGAAGTGTGTCTGTTTTCAATAACGGTATCCTTACTGGAAGCCTGTTGAATGATACTATGTAGAACCTTCTATGTACTGCTGACATGGTCTTTATTGTTTTCTGGTACTTTCTTAAAAGAATTCTTCTAACATTTTCTCATCATATGAGTGAACTTTGTTTTACATTTCTTGGATTTATTTTCCATCTCCTTCGTTCATCATTTATTGGATTCTCTATGTCATGTATTCTTCTCCTTGGATGCATTTTTTAAGACCTTTGTCATCCATTAAACATCTTTATATTCCACTTTTTCTCGTATTTATAAATGAGTTCCCAGTCATCTGATTGTACCTCAATAACTAGTTTTTCCAGGGACTGCTCTGTTTTGACTCATTTGTGTTGACATCTATCTGTTGTCTGTTTTAATGTTTCTGTGTTTTTTATTGTAAATAGTAAAAAAACTGAAACAAACAGACATGAAATCACTGATATCATTGACTAATACATCACTTACTTTGATATTATCTATAACATGTGTAAATAAATTATGACCCTCCAAACGACCCCCAGGAGGCCCGGCTGTTGTGTGTGTGTGTGTTTGTGTGTGTGTGTGTGGGGGGGGGGGTGTGTTTGGGCCTGGTTATAGTAGGAGAAGTGAGGATGGAGCAGCCATTTACTGGTAAAACTAACTCACTAACATCTTGGTGAAAATAGAATATATGTTTTTTTCAAATTAAAGTGACAATGAAAGTGAGAACAGGAGTTCCCCCCTCACCTCCAGAGTGAACATAAGTCATGTCTGTATATTACATCCATCATCCATCCATCCATCCATCCATCCATCCATCATCCATCATCCATGATGTGATCCAGCAAACATGTCCAAGCAGTAGTGTTGTGTTGTTGCTTCTCATTGTCAATAGAACCATGAGAAAGTATGAGAGTGACTGATACGCTTGTATGATCACTGGACCTTTTGAAAGCAGTCAGACTCTCATACTGTACCAGTAGCATCTGTGTCATTCACAACCCGTCTCCATCTTAACTGGACTTTCTGTGTACACATATGATTTTGTGTTTTCATCTGTGGACTGGTGACTAGTGAGTGTGTTGCCTTCAGTGGCAAAGGGAAATAAAACCTCTGCTTGAAGAGGAATCATGGAGCCCCCCCCTTCTCAGCTCCAAGTGTCCAAATCTGAACAGCTGGTCTGGGCTCTGAGTGGAAGCTGAGGTGGTCATGTGCCTGGGCCTCCAGACTGATCCACTCCAGTCCAAGTCCAAGTCCGAGTGTAAAACTCAGTCTCAGTCTCAGTCTCAGTCTTAGTCTCTAGCTTTGTCCACTCTCTCTCTCTCTCTCTCTCTCTCTCGCTCTCTCTCACGGTGCAACCTCAGCTCCGCCCACTGCTCCCAGAGTCCAGATCCATATTTCACTTTCTCTTGTATTGTTTGATTGTACACTCATAGTGACAGGGCGTCTTTTCCTTTATAAATGAGTTCCCAGTCATCCGATTGTACCTCAATAACTAGTTTATCCAGGGATTCCTCTCTTCTGACTCATTTGTAATGATATCCATCTGTTGTCTCTTTTAATCTTTCTGTGGTTTTTATTGGAAATAGTAAAAAAACAAACAGACATGAAATCACTGATATCATTGACTAATAAGCCCTTGTACGTTTTCTTCATTTGACTTTTATTTGCTGATTGTTTCATCTGAATGTTTAATCTGTTCCACCTCTTTAAGCTACATCAATAACCAATGTAATACGCCCCCTGGATTTGGTCACCACAGTCACACGGTCAAAGAGCAAGTCAGCCTCGCTGCTGGCCCCTGCTGGCCGCGCCCCGTCACTATCTGTCAAATCCTGTTACAGAGTGCTCTGATGTCTGTGGGAAAAAACTTGAAACTGAGCAAGATGACTATTGCAGCAACACGTCATCAGTAGGATAAAACTAAGCTGTCTCTTGATGGTCTACGACAGGGTGTCCAAACTGGGTCAGAGAGTGCTGGTGTCCTGCATGTTTTAGTTCTCTGCCTGCTTCATCATACCTGAATCTAATGATGACGTCATCACCAAGGTTGTGAAAAAGAACAATAATGAGCCTTTCATCACAAAGTGGATGGGAGAGGCACCGGATGGAGATCAACGGAGATCAAAGCCGGAGGAAATCTTGGATCTGAGCATCTCCATGGCAAAAGGCCCTGATCTCCTTTGATCTGATAGGAGATCAGCACTGGAGCCATGGAGACACTCAGATCAAAGGAAATCAGCTTTGTAGAGTTGTAATGTGCTCGTACTCATCCTTACATTTTTCTAGAAATTTGTCTTCAATCACCTTTTCTCTATTTACACTCTCTACTTGAACCTTTACCTGTTTATTTATTTCATATTTTCCAAATATCATGATTTTGGTTTGACCTAGATTTAATGAATTAGATTTCATTTCTCTGAATGTATCTAGTATGTCGTTGAAGAGTTTTTCTAGGATTTGGGAGAATTGTGGGTCTGTAGTTTGTGAAGTGTGTCTGTTTTCAATAACGGTATCCTTACTGGAAGCCTGTTGAATGATACTATGTAGAACCTTCTATGTACTGCTGACATGGTCTTTATTGTTTTCTGGTACTTTCTTAAAAGAATTCTTCTAACATTTTCTCATCATATGAGTGAACTTTGTTTTACATTCCTTGGATTTATTTTCCATCTCCTTCGTTCATCATTTATTGGATTCTCTATGTCATGTATTCTTCTCCTTGGATGCATTTTTTAAGACCTTTGTCATCCATTAAACATCTTTATATTCCACTTTTTCTCGTATTTATAAATGAGTTCCCAGTCATCTGATTGTACCTCAATAACTAGTTTTTCCAGGGACTGCTCTGTTTTGACTCATTTGTGTTGACATCTATCTGTTGTCTGTTTTAATGTTTCTGTGTTTTTTATTGTAAATAGTAAAAAAACTGAAACAAACAGACATGAAATCACTGATATCATTGACTAATACATCACTTACTTTGATATTATCTATAACATGTGTAAATAAATTATGACCCTCCAAACGACCCCCAGGAGGCCCGGCTGTTGTGTGTGTGTGTATGTGTGTGTGTGGGGGGGGGGGGGGGGGGGGGGGTGTTTGGGCCTGGTTATAGGAGAAGTGAGGATGGAGCAGCCATTTACTGGTAAAACTAACTCACTAACATCTTGGTGAAAATAGAATATATGTTTTTTTCAAATTAAAGTGACAATGAAAGTGAGAACAGGAGTTCCCCCCTCACCTCCAGAGTGAACATAAGTCATGTCTGTATATTACATCCATCATCCATCCATCCATCCATCCATCCATCCATCCATCATCCATCATCCATGATGTGATCCAGCAAACATGTCCAAGCAGTAGTGTTGTGTTGTTGCTTCTCATTGTCAATAGAACCATGAGAAAGTATGAGAGTGACTGATACGCTTGTATGATCACTGGACCTTTTGAAAGCAGTCAGACTCTCATACTGTACCAGTAGCATCTGTGTCATTCACAACCCGTCTCCATCTTAACTGGACTTTCTGTGTACACATATGATTTTGTGTTTTCATCTGTGGACTGGTGACTAGTGAGTGTGTTGCCTTCAGTGGCAAAGGGAAATAAAACCTCTGCTTGAAGAGGAATCATGGAGCCCCCCCCTTCTCAGCTCCAAGTGTCCAAATCTGAACAGCTGGTCTGGGCTCTGAGTGGAAGCTGAGGTGGTCATGTGCCTGGGCCTCCAGACTGATCCACTCCAGTCCAAGTCCAAGTCCGAGTGTAAAACTCAGTCTCAGTCTCAGTCTTAGTCTCTAGCTTTGTCCACTCTCTCTCTCTCTCTCTCTCTCTCTCGCTCTCTCTCACGGTGCAACCTCAGCTCCGCCCACTGCTCCCAGAGTCCAGATCCATATTTCACTTTCTCTTGTATTGTTTGATTGTACACTCATAGTGACAGGGCGTCTTTTCCTTTATAAATGAGTTCCCAGTCATCCGATTGTACCTCAATAACTAGTTTATCCAGGGATTCCTCTCTTCTGACTCATTTGTAATGATATCCATCTGTTGTCTCTTTTAATCTTTCTGTGGTTTTTATTGGAAATAGTAAAAAAACAAACAGACATGAAATCACTGATATCATTGACTAATAAGCCCTTGTACGTTTTCTTCATTTGACTTTTATTTGCTGATTGTTTCATCTGAATGTTTAATCTGTTCCACCTCTTTAAGCTACATCAATAACCAATGTAATACGCCCCCTGGATTTGGTCACCACAGTCACACGGTCAAAGAGCAAGTCAGCCTCGCTGCTGGCCCCTGCTGGCCGCGCCCCGTCACTATCTGTCAAATCCTGTTACAGAGTGCTCTGATGTCTGTGGGAAAAAACTTGAAACTGAGCAAGATGACTATTGCAGCAACACGTCATCAGTAGGATAAAACTAAGCTGTCTCTTGATGGTCTACGACAGGGTGTCCAAACTGGGTCAGAGAGTGCTGGTGTCCTGCATGTTTTAGTTCTCTGCCTGCTTCATCATACCTGAATCTAATGATGACGTCATCACCAAGGTTGTGAAAAAGAACAATAATGAGCCTTTCATCACAAAGTGGATGGGAGAGGCACCGGATGGAGATCAACGGAGATCAAAGCCGGAGGAAAACTTGGATCTGAGCATCTCCATGGCAAAAGGCCCTGATCTCCTTTGATCTGATAGGAGATCAGCACTGGAGCCATGGAGACACTCAGATCAAAGGAAATCAGCTTTGTAGAGTTGTAATGTGCTCGTACTCATCCTTACATTTTTCTAGAAATTTGTCTTCAATCACCTTTTCTCTATTTACACTCTCTACTTGAACCTTTACCTGTTTATTTATTTCATATTTTCCAAATATCATGATTTTGGTTTGACCTAGATTTAATGAATTAGATTTCATTTCTCTGAATGTATCTAGTATGTCGTTGAAGAGTTTTTCTAGGATTTGGGAGAATTGTGGGTCTGTAGTTTGTGAAGTGTGTCTGTTTTCAATAACGGTATCCTTACTGGAAGCCTGTTGAATGATACTATGTAGAACCTTCTATGTACTGCTGACATGGTCTTTATTGTTTTCTGGTACTTTCTTAAAAGAATTCTTCTAACATTTTCTCATCATATGAGTGAACTTTGTTTTACATTTCTTGGATTTATTTTCCATCTCCTTCGTTCATCATTTATTGGATTCTCTATGTCATGTATTCTTCTCCTTGGATGCATTTTTTAAGACCTTTGTCATCCATTAAACATCTTTATATTCCACTTTTTCTCGTATTTATAAATGAGTTCCCAGTCATCTGATTGTACCTCAATAACTAGTTTTTCCAGGGACTGCTCTGTTTTGACTCATTTGTGTTGACATCTATCTGTTGTCTGTTTTAATGTTTCTGTGTTTTTTATTGTAAATAGTAAAAAAACTGAAACAAACAGACATGAAATCACTGATATCATTGACTAATACATCACTTACTTTGATATTATCTATAACATGTGTAAATAAATTATGACCCTCCAAACGACCCCCAGGAGGCCCGGCTGTTGTGTGTGTGTGTGTTTGTGTGTGTGTGTGTGGGGGGGGGGGTGTGTTTGGGCCTGGTTATAGTAGGAGAAGTGAGGATGGAGCAGCCATTTACTGGTAAAACTAACTCACTAACATCTTGGTGAAAATAGAATATATGTTTTTTTCAAATTAAAGTGACAATGAAAGTGAGAACAGGAGTTCCCCCCTCACCTCCAGAGTGAACATAAGTCATGTCTGTATATTACATCCATCATCCATCCATCCATCCATCCATCCATCCATCATCCATCATCCATGATGTGATCCAGCAAACATGTCCAAGCAGTAGTGTTGTGTTGTTGCTTCTCATTGTCAATAGAACCATGAGAAAGTATGAGAGTGACTGATACGCTTGTATGATCACTGGACCTTTTGAAAGCAGTCAGACTCTCATACTGTACCAGTAGCATCTGTGTCATTCACAACCCGTCTCCATCTTAACTGGACTTTCTGTGTACACATATGATTTTGTGTTTTCATCTGTGGACTGGTGACTAGTGAGTGTGTTGCCTTCAGTGGCAAAGGGAAATAAAACCTCTGCTTGAAGAGGAATCATGGAGCCCCCCCCTTCTCAGCTCCAAGTGTCCAAATCTGAACAGCTGGTCTGGGCTCTGAGTGGAAGCTGAGGTGGTCATGTGCCTGGGCCTCCAGACTGATCCACTCCAGTCCAAGTCCAAGTCCGAGTGTAAAACTCAGTCTCAGTCTCAGTCTCAGTCTTAGTCTCTAGCTTTGTCCACTCTCTCTCTCTCTCTCTCTCTCTCTCGCTCTCTCTCACGGTGCAACCTCAGCTCCGCCCACTGCTCCCAGAGTCCAGATCCATATTTCACTTTCTCTTGTATTGTTTGATTGTACACTCATAGTGACAGGGCGTCTTTTCCTTTATAAATGAGTTCCCAGTCATCCGATTGTACCTCAATAACTAGTTTATCCAGGGATTCCTCTCTTCTGACTCATTTGTAATGATATCCATCTGTTGTCTCTTTTAATCTTTCTGTGGTTTTTATTGGAAATAGTAAAAAAACAAACAGACATGAAATCACTGATATCATTGACTAATAAGCCCTTGTACGTTTTCTTCATTTGACTTTTATTTGCTGATTGTTTCATCTGAATGTTTAATCTGTTCCACCTCTTTAAGCTACATCAATAACCAATGTAATACGCCCCCTGGATTTGGTCACCACAGTCACACGGTCAAAGAGCAAGTCAGCCTCGCTGCTGGCCCCTGCTGGCCGCGCCCCGTCACTATCTGTCAAATCCTGTTACAGAGTGCTCTGATGTCTGTGGGAAAAAACTTGAAACTGAGCAAGATGACTATTGCAGCAACACGTCATCAGTAGGATAAAACTAAGCTGTCTCTTGATGGTCTACGACAGGGTGTCCAAACTGGGTCAGAGAGTGCTGGTGTCCTGCATGTTTTAGTTCTCTGCCTGCTTCATCATACCTGAATCTAATGATGACGTCATCACCAAGGTTGTGAAAAAGAACAATAATGAGCCTTTCATCACAAAGTGGATGGGAGAGGCACCGGATGGAGATCAACGGAGATCAAAGCCGGAGGAAATCTTGGATCTGAGCATCTCCATGGCAAAAGGCCCTGATCTCCTTTGATCTGATAGGAGATCAGCACTGGAGCCATGGAGACACTCAGATCAAAGGAAATCAGCTTTGTAGAGTTGTAATGTGCTCGTACTCATCCTTACATTTTTCTAGAAATTTGTCTTCAATCACCTTTTCTCTATTTACACTCTCTACTTGAACCTTTACCTGTTTATTTATTTCATATTTTCCAAATATCATGATTTTGGTTTGACCTAGATTTAATGAATTAGATTTCATTTCTCTGAATGTATCTAGTATGTCGTTGAAGAGTTTTTCTAGGATTTGGGAGAATTGTGGGTCTGTAGTTTGTGAAGTGTGTCTGTTTTCAATAACGGTATCCTTACTGGAAGCCTGTTGAATGATACTATGTAGAACCTTCTATGTACTGCTGACATGGTCTTTATTGTTTTCTGGTACTTTCTTAAAAGAATTCTTCTAACATTTTCTCATCATATGAGTGAACTTTGTTTTACATTTCTTGGATTTATTTTCCATCTCCTTCGTTCATCATTTATTGGATTCTCTATGTCATGTATTCTTCTCCTTGGATGCATTTTTTAAGACCTTTGTCATCCATTAAACATCTTTATATTCCACTTTTTCTCGTATTTATAAATGAGTTCCCAGTCATCTGATTGTACCTCAATAACTAGTTTTTCCAGGGACTGCTCTGTTTTGACTCATTTGTGTTGACATCTATCTGTTGTCTGTTTTAATGTTTCTGTGTTTTTTATTGTAAATAGTAAAAAAACTGAAACAAACAGACATGAAATCACTGATATCATTGACTAATACATCACTTACTTTGATATTATCTATAACATGTGTAAATAAATTATGACCCTCCAAACGACCCCCAGGAGGCCCGGCTGTTGTGTGTGTGTGTGTTTGTGTGTGTGTGTGGGGGGGGGGGGGTGTGTTTGGGCCTGGTTATAGTAGGAGAAGTGAGGATGGAGCAGCCATTTACTGGTAAAACTAACTCACTAACATCTTGGTGAAAATAGAATATATGTTTTTTTCAAATTAAAGTGACAATGAAAGTGAGAACAGGAGTTCCCCCCTCACCTCCAGAGTGAACATAAGTCATGTCTGTATATTACATCCATCATCCATCCATCCATCCATCCATCCATCCATCATCCATCATCCATGATGTGATCCAGCAAACATGTCCAAGCAGTAGTGTTGTGTTGTTGCTTCTCATTGTCAATAGAACCATGAGAAAGTATGAGAGTGACTGATACGCTTGTATGATCACTGGACCTTTTGAAAGCAGTCAGACTCTCATACTGTACCAGTAGCATCTGTGTCATTCACAACCCGTCTCCATCTTAACTGGACTTTCTGTGTACACATATGATTTTGTGTTTTCATCTGTGGACTGGTGACTAGTGAGTGTGTTGCCTTCAGTGGCAAAGGGAAATAAAACCTCTGCTTGAAGAGGAATCATGGAGCCCCCCCCTTCTCAGCTCCAAGTGTCCAAATCTGAACAGCTGGTCTGGGCTCTGAGTGGAAGCTGAGGTGGTCATGTGCCTGGGCCTCCAGACTGATCCACTCCAGTCCAAGTCCAAGTCCGAGTGTAAAACTCAGTCTCAGTCTCAGTCTCAGTCTCTAGCTTTGTCCACTCTCTCTCTCTCTCTCTCTCTCTCTCGCTCTCTCTCACGGTGCAACCTCAGCTCCGCCCACTGCTCCCAGAGTCCAGATCCATATTTCACTTTCTCTTGTATTGTTTGATTGTACACTCATAGTGACAGGGCGTCTTTTCCTTTATAAATGAGTTCCCAGTCATCCGATTGTACCTCAATAACTAGTTTATCCAGGGATTCCTCTCTTCTGACTCATTTGTAATGATATCCATCTGTTGTCTCTTTTAATCTTTCTGTGGTTTTTATTGGAAATAGTAAAAAAACAAACAGACATGAAATCACTGATATCATTGACTAATAAGCCCTTGTACGTTTTCTTCATTTGACTTTTATTTGCTGATTGTTTCATCTGAATGTTTAATCTGTTCCACCTCTTTAAGCTACATCAATAACCAATGTAATACGCCCCCTGGATTTGGTCACCACAGTCACACGGTCAAAGAGCAAGTCAGCCTCGCTGCTGGCCCCTGCTGGCCGCGCCCCGTCACTATCTGTCAAATCCTGTTACAGAGTGCTCTGATGTCTGTGGGAAAAAACTTGAAACTGAGCAAGATGACTATTGCAGCAACACGTCATCAGTAGGATAAAACTAAGCTGTCTCTTGATGGTCTACGACAGGGTGTCCAAACTGGGTCAGAGAGTGCTGGTGTCCTGCATGTTTTAGTTCTCTGCCTGCTTCATCATACCTGAATCTAATGATGACGTCATCACCAAGGTTGTGAAAAAGAACAATAATGAGCCTTTCATCACAAAGTGGATGGGAGAGGCACCGGATGGAGATCAACGGAGATCAAAGCCGGAGGAAAACTTGGATCTGAGCATCTCCATGGCAAAAGGCCCTGATCTCCTTTGATCTGATAGGAGATCAGCACTGGAGCCATGGAGACACTCAGATCAAAGGAAATCAGCTTTGTAGAGTTGTAATGTGCTCGTACTCATCCTTACATTTTTCTAGAAATTTGTCTTCAATCACCTTTTCTCTATTTACACTCTCTACTTGAACCTTTACCTGTTTATTTATTTCATATTTTCCAAATATCATGATTTTGGTTTGACCTAGATTTAATGAATTAGATTTCATTTCTCTGAATGTATCTAGTATGTCGTTGAAGAGTTTTTCTAGGATTTGGGAGAATTGTGGGTCTGTAGTTTGTGAAGTGTGTCTGTTTTCAATAACGGTATCCTTACTGGAAGCCTGTTGAATGATACTATGTAGAACCTTCTATGTACTGCTGACATGGTCTTTATTGTTTTCTGGTACTTTCTTAAAAGAATTCTTCTAACATTTTCTCATCATATGAGTGAACTTTGTTTTACATTTCTTGGATTTATTTTCCATCTCCTTCGTTCATCATTTATTGGATTCTCTATGTCATGTATTCTTCTCCTTGGATGCATTTTTTAAGACCTTTGTCATCCATTAAACATCTTTATATTCCACTTTTTCTCGTATTTATAAATGAGTTCCCAGTCATCTGATTGTACCTCAATAACTAGTTTTTCCAGGGACTGCTCTGTTTTGACTCATTTGTGTTGACATCTATCTGTTGTCTGTTTTAATGTTTCTGTGTTTTTTATTGTAAATAGTAAAAAAACTGAAACAAACAGACATGAAATCACTGATATCATTGACTAATACATCACTTACTTTGATATTATCTATAACATGTGTAAATAAATTATGACCCTCCAAACGACCCCCAGGAGGCCCGGCTGTTGTGTGTGTGTGTGTTTGTGTGTGTGTGTGGGGGGGGGGGGATGTGTTTGGGCCTGGTTATAGTAGGAGAAGTGAGGATGGAGCAGCCATTTACTGGTAAAACTAACTCACTAACATCTTGGTGAAAATAGAATATATGTTTTTTTCAAATTAAAGTGACAATGAAAGTGAGAACAGGAGTTCCCCCCTCACCTCCAGAGTGAACATAAGTCATGTCTGTATATTACATCCATCATCCATCCATCCATCCATCCATCCATCCATCATCCATCATCCATGATGTGATCCAGCAAACATGTCCAAGCAGTAGTGTTGTGTTGTTGCTTCTCATTGTCAATAGAACCATGAGAAAGTATGAGAGTGACTGATACGCTTGTATGATCACTGGACCTTTTGAAAGCAGTCAGACTCTCATACTGTACCAGTAGCATCTGTGTCATTCACAACCCGTCTCCATCTTAACTGGACTTTCTGTGTACACATATGATTTTGTGTTTTCATCTGTGGACTGGTGACTAGTGAGTGTGTTGCCTTCAGTGGCAAAGGGAAATAAAACCTCTGCTTGAAGAGGAATCATGGAGCCCCCCCCTTCTCAGCTCCAAGTGTCCAAATCTGAACAGCTGGTCTGGGCTCTGAGTGGAAGCTGAGGTGGTCATGTGCCTGGGCCTCCAGACTGATCCACTCCACTCCAAGTCCAAGTCCGAGTGTAAAACTCAGTCTCAGTCTCAGTCTCTAGCTTTGTCCACTCTCTCTCTCTCTCTCTCTCTCTCTCGCTCTCTCTCACGGTGCAACCTCAGCTCCGCCCACTGCTCCCAGAGTCCAGATCCATATTTCACTTTCTCTTGTATTGTTTGATTGTACACTCATAGTGACAGGGCGTCTTTTCCTTTATAAATGAGTTCCCAGTCATCCGATTGTACCTCAATAACTAGTTTATCCAGGGATTCCTCTCTTCTGACTCATTTGTAATGATATCCATCTGTTGTCTCTTTTAATCTTTCTGTGGTTTTTATTGGAAATAGTAAAAAAACAAACAGACATGAAATCACTGATATCATTGACTAATAAGCCCTTGTACGTTTTCTTCATTTGACTTTTATTTGCTGATTGTTTCATCTGAATGTTTAATCTGTTCCACCTCTTTAAGCTACATCAATAACCAATGTAATACGCCCCCTGGATTTGGTCACCACAGTCACACGGTCAAAGAGCAAGTCAGCCTCGCTGCTGGCCCCTGCTGGCCACGCCCCGTCACTATCTGTCAAATCCTGTTACAGAGTGCTCTGATGTCTGTGGGAAAAAACTTGAAACTGAGCAAGATGACTATTGCAGCAACACGTCATCAGTAGGATAAAACTAAGCTGTCTCTTGATGGTCTACGACAGGGTGTCCAAACTGGGTCAGAGAGTGCTGGTGTCCTGCATGTTTTAGTTCTCTGCCTGCTTCATCATACCTGAATCTAATGATGACGTCATCACCAAGGTTGTGAAAAAGAACAATAATGAGCCTTTCATCACAAAGTGGATGGGAGAGGCACCGGATGGAGATCAACGGAGATCAAAGCCGGAGGAAAACTTGGATCTGAGCATCTCCATGGCAAAAGGCCCTGATCTCCTTTGATCTGATAGGAGATCAGCACTGGAGCCATGGAGACACTCAGATCAAAGGAAATCAGCTTTGTAGAGTTGTAATGTGCTCGTACTCATCCTTACATTTTTCTAGAAATTTGTCTTCAATCACCTTTTCTCTATTTACACTCTCTACTTGAACCTTTACCTGTTTATTTATTTCATATTTTCCAAATATCATGATTTTGGTTTGACCTAGATTTAATGAATTAGATTTCATTTCTCTGAATGTATCTAGTATGTCGTTGAAGAGTTTTTCTAGGATTTGGGAGAATTGTGGGTCTGTAGTTTGTGAAGTGTGTCTGTTTTCAATAACGGTATCCTTACTGGAAGCCTGTTGAATGATACTATGTAGAACCTTCTATGTACTGCTGACATGGTCTTTATTGTTTTCTGGTACTTTCTTAAAAGAATTCTTCTAACATTTTCTCATCATATGAGTGAACTTTGTTTTACATTTCTTGGATTTATTTTCCATCTCCTTCGTTCATCATTTATTGGATTCTCTATGTCATGTATTCTTCTCCTTGGATGCATTTTTTAAGCCCTTTGTCATCCATTAAACATCTTTATATTCCACTTTTTCTCGTATTTATAAATGAGTTCCCAGTCATCTGATTGTACCTCAATAACTAGTTTTTCCAGGGACTGCTCTGTTTTGACTCATTTGTGTTGACATCTATCTGTTGTCTGTTTTAATGTTTCTGTGTTTTTTATTGTAAATAGTAAAAAAACTAAAACAAACAGACATGAAATCACTGATATCATTGACTAATACATCACTTACTTTGATATTATCTATAACATGTGTAAATAAATTATGACCCTCCAAACGACCCCCAGGAGGCCCGGCTGTTGTGTGTGTGTGTGTTTGTGTGTGTGTGTGGGGGGGGGTGTGTGTGTGTGTGTGTGGGGGGGGGGGGGGGGGGTGTGTTTGGGCCTGGTTATAGTAGGAGAAGTGAGGATGGAGCAGCCATTTACTGGTAAAACTAACTCACTAACATCTTGGTGAAAATAGAATATATGTTTTTTTCAAATTAAAGTGACAATGAAAGTGAGAACAGGAGTTCCCCCCTCACCTCCAGAGTGAACATAAGTCATGTCTGTATATTACATCCATCATCCATCCATCCATCCATCCATCCATCCATCATCCATCATCCATGATGTGATCCAGCAAACATGTCCAAGCAGTAGTGTTGTGTTGTTGCTTCTCATTGTCAATAGAACCATGAGAAAGTATGAGAGTGACTGATACGCTTGTATGATCACTGGACCTTTTGAAAGCAGTCAGACTCTCATACTGTACCAGTAGCATCTGTGTCATTCACAACCCGTCTCCATCTTAACTGGACTTTCTGTGTACACATATGATTTTGTGTTTTCATCTGTGGACTGGTGACTAGTGAGTGTGTTGCCTTCAGTGGCAAAGGGAAATAAAACCTCTGCTTGAAGAGGAATCATGGAGCCCCCCCCTTCTCAGCTCCAAGTGTCCAAATCTGAACAGCTGGTCTGGGCTCTGAGTGGAAGCTGAGGTGGTCATGTGCCTGGGCCTCCAGACTGATCCACTCCAGTCCAAGTCCAAGTCCGAGTGTAAAACTCAGTCTCAGTCTCAGTCTCAGTCTTAGTCTCTAGCTTTGTCCACTCTCTCTCTCTCTCTCTCTCTCTCTCGCTCTCTCTCACGGTGCAACCTCAGCTCCGCCCACTGCTCCCAGAGTCCAGATCCATATTTCACTTTCTCTTGTATTGTTTGATTGTACACTCATAGTGACAGGGCGTCTTTTCCTTTATAAATGAGTTCCCAGTCATCCGATTGTACCTCAATAACTAGTTTATCCAGGGATTCCTCTCTTCTGACTCATTTGTAATGATATCCATCTGTTGTCTCTTTTAATCTTTCTGTGGTTTTTATTGGAAATAGTAAAAAAACAAACAGACATGAAATCACTGATATCATTGACTAATAAGCCCTTGTACGTTTTCTTCATTTGACTTTTATTTGCTGATTGTTTCATCTGAATGTTTAATCTGTTCCACCTCTTTAAGCTACATCAATAACCAATGTAATACGCCCCCTGGATTTGGTCACCACAGTCACACGGTCAAAGAGCAAGTCAGCCTCGCTGCTGGCCCCTGCTGGCCGCGCCCCGTCACTATCTGTCAAATCCTGTTACAGAGTGCTCTGATGTCTGTGGGAAAAAACTTGAAACTGAGCAAGATGACTATTGCAGCAACACGTCATCAGTAGGATAAAACTAAGCTGTCTCTTGATGGTCTACGACAGGGTGTCCAAACTGGGTCAGAGAGTGCTGGTGTCCTGCATGTTTTAGTTCTCTGCCTGCTTCATCATACCTGAATCTAATGATGACGTCATCACCAAGGTTGTGAAAAAGAACAATAATGAGCCTTTCATCACAAAGTGGATGGGAGAGGCACCGGATGGAGATCAACGGAGATCAAAGCCGGAGGAAATCTTGGATCTGAGCATCTCCATGGCAAAAGGCCCTGATCTCCTTTGATCTGATAGGAGATCAGCACTGGAGCCATGGAGACACTCAGATCAAAGGAAATCAGCTTTGTAGAGTTGTAATGTGCTCGTACTCATCCTTACATTTTTCTAGAAATTTGTCTTCAATCACCTTTTCTCTATTTACACTCTCTACTTGAACCTTTACCTGTTTATTTATTTCATATTTTCCAAATATCATGATTTTGGTTTGACCTAGATTTAATGAATTAGATTTCATTTCTCTGAATGTATCTAGTATGTCGTTGAAGAGTTTTTCTAGGATTTGGGAGAATTGTGGGTCTGTAGTTTGTGAAGTGTGTCTGTTTTCAATAACGGTATCCTTACTGGAAGCCTGTTGAATGATACTATGTAGAACCTTCTATGTACTGCTGACATGGTCTTTATTGTTTTCTGGTACTTTCTTAAAAGAATTCTTCTAACATTTTCTCATCATATGAGTGAACTTTGTTTTACATTTCTTGGATTTATTTTCCATCTCCTTCGTTCATCATTTATTGGATTCTCTATGTCATGTATTCTTCTCCTTGGATGCATTTTTTAAGACCTTTGTCATCCATTAAACATCTTTATATTCCACTTTTTCTCGTATTTATAAATGAGTTCCCAGTCATCTGATTGTACCTCAATAACTAGTTTTTCCAGGGACTGCTCTGTTTTGACTCATTTGTGTTGACATCTATCTGTTGTCTGTTTTAATGTTTCTGTGTTTTTTATTGTAAATAGTAAAAAAACTGAAACAAACAGACATGAAATCACTGATATCATTGACTAATACATCACTTACTTTGATATTATCTATAACATGTGTAAATAAATTATGACCCTCCAAACGACCCCCAGGAGGCCCGGCTGTTGTGTGTGTGTGTGTTTGTGTGTGTGTGTGGGGGGGGGGGGGGTGTGTTTGGGCCTGGTTATAGTAGGAGAAGTGAGGATGGAGCAGCCATTTACTGGTAAAACTAACTCACTAACATCTTGGTGAAAATAGAATATATGTTTTTTTCAAATTAAAGTGACAATGAAAGTGAGAACAGGAGTTCCCCCCTCACCTCCAGAGTGAACATAAGTCATGTCTGTATATTACATCCATCATCCATCCATCCATCCATCCATCCATCCATCATCCATCATCCATGATGTGATCCAGCAAACATGTCCAAGCAGTAGTGTTGTGTTGTTGCTTCTCATTGTCAATAGAACCATGAGAAAGTATGAGAGTGACTGATACGCTTGTATGATCACTGGACCTTTTGAAAGCAGTCAGACTCTCATACTGTACCAGTAGCATCTGTGTCATTCACAACCCGTCTCCATCTTAACTGGACTTTCTGTGTACACATATGATTTTGTGTTTTCATCTGTGGACTGGTGACTAGTGAGTGTGTTGCCTTCAGTGGCAAAGGGAAATAAAACCTCTGCTTGAAGAGGAATCATGGAGCCCCCCCCTTCTCAGCTCCAAGTGTCCAAATCTGAACAGCTGGTCTGGGCTCTGAGTGGAAGCTGAGGTGGTCATGTGCCTGGGCCTCCAGACTGATCCACTCCAGTCCAAGTCCAAGTCCGAGTGTAAAACTCAGTCTCAGTCTCAGTCTCAGTCTCTAGCTTTGTCCACTCTCTCTCTCTCTCTCTCTCTCTCTCGCTCTCTCTCACGGTGCAACCTCAGCTCCGCCCACTGCTCCCAGAGTCCAGATCCATATTTCACTTTCTCTTGTATTGTTTGATTGTACACTCATAGTGACAGGGCGTCTTTTCCTTTATAAATGAGTTCCCAGTCATCCGATTGTACCTCAATAACTAGTTTATCCAGGGATTCCTCTCTTCTGACTCATTTGTAATGATATCCATCTGTTGTCTCTTTTAATCTTTCTGTGGTTTTTATTGGAAATAGTAAAAAAACAAACAGACATGAAATCACTGATATCATTGACTAATAAGCCCTTGTACGTTTTCTTCATTTGACTTTTATTTGCTGATTGTTTCATCTGAATGTTTAATCTGTTCCACCTCTTTAAGCTACATCAATAACCAATGTAATACGCCCCCTGGATTTGGTCACCACAGTCACACGGTCAAAGAGCAAGTCAGCCTCGCTGCTGGCCCCTGCTGGCCGCGCCCCGTCACTATCTGTCAAATCCTGTTACAGAGTGCTCTGATGTCTGTGGGAAAAAACTTGAAACTGAGCAAGATGACTATTGCAGCAACACGTCATCAGTAGGATAAAACTAAGCTGTCTCTTGATGGTCTACGACAGGGTGTCCAAACTGGGTCAGAGAGTGCTGGTGTCCTGCATGTTTTAGTTCTCTGCCTGCTTCATCATACCTGAATCTAATGATGACGTCATCACCAAGGTTGTGAAAAAGAACAATAATGAGCCTTTCATCACAAAGTGGATGGGAGAGGCACCGGATGGAGATCAACGGAGATCAAAGCCGGAGGAAAACTTGGATCTGAGCATCTCCATGGCAAAAGGCCCTGATCTCCTTTGATCTGATAGGAGATCAGCACTGGAGCCATGGAGACACTCAGATCAAAGGAAATCAGCTTTGTAGAGTTGTAATGTGCTCGTACTCATCCTTACATTTTTCTAGAAATTTGTCTTCAATCACCTTTTCTCTATTTACACTCTCTACTTGAACCTTTACCTGTTTATTTATTTCATATTTTCCAAATATCATGATTTTGGTTTGACCTAGATTTAATGAATTAGATTTCATTTCTCTGAATGTATCTAGTATGTCGTTGAAGAGTTTTTCTAGGATTTGGGAGAATTGTGGGTCTGTAGTTTGTGAAGTGTGTCTGTTTTCAATAACGGTATCCTTACTGGAAGCCTGTTGAATGATACTATGTAGAACCTTCTATGTACTGCTGACATGGTCTTTATTGTTTTCTGGTACTTTCTTAAAAGAATTCTTCTAACATTTTCTCATCATATGAGTGAACTTTGTTTTACATTTCTTGGATTTATTTTCCATCTCCTTCGTTCATCATTTATTGGATTCTCTATGTCATGTATTCTTCTCCTTGGATGCATTTTTTAAGACCTTTGTCATCCATTAAACATCTTTATATTCCACTTTTTCTCGTATTTATAAATGAGTTCCCAGTCATCTGATTGTACCTCAATAACTAGTTTTTCCAGGGACTGCTCTGTTTTGACTCATTTGTGTTGACATCTATCTGTTGTCTGTTTTAATGTTTCTGTGTTTTTTATTGTAAATAGTAAAAAAACTGAAACAAACAGACATGAAATCACTGATATCATTGACTAATACATCACTTACTTTGATATTATCTATAACATGTGTAAATAAATTATGACCCTCCAAACGACCCCCAGGAGGCCCGGCTGTTGTGTGTGTGTGTGTTTGTGTGTGTGTGTGGGGGGGGGGGGATGTGTTTGGGCCTGGTTATAGTAGGAGAAGTGAGGATGGAGCAGCCATTTACTGGTAAAACTAACTCACTAACATCTTGGTGAAAATAGAATATATGTTTTTTTCAAATTAAAGTGACAATGAAAGTGAGAACAGGAGTTCCCCCCTCACCTCCAGAGTGAACATAAGTCATGTCTGTATATTACATCCATCATCCATCCATCCATCCATCCATCCATCCATCATCCATCATCCATGATGTGATCCAGCAAACATGTCCAAGCAGTAGTGTTGTGTTGTTGCTTCTCATTGTCAATAGAACCATGAGAAAGTATGAGAGTGACTGATACGCTTGTATGATCACTGGACCTTTTGAAAGCAGTCAGACTCTCATACTGTACCAGTAGCATCTGTGTCATTCACAACCCGTCTCCATCTTAACTGGACTTTCTGTGTACACATATGATTTTGTGTTTTCATCTGTGGACTGGTGACTAGTGAGTGTGTTGCCTTCAGTGGCAAAGGGAAATAAAACCTCTGCTTGAAGAGGAATCATGGAGCCCCCCCCTTCTCAGCTCCAAGTGTCCAAATCTGAACAGCTGGTCTGGGCTCTGAGTGGAAGCTGAGGTGGTCATGTGCCTGGGCCTCCAGACTGATCCACTCCACTCCAAGTCCAAGTCCGAGTGTAAAACTCAGTCTCAGTCTCAGTCTCTAGCTTTGTCCACTCTCTCTCTCTCTCTCTCTCTCTCTCGCTCTCTCTCACGGTGCAACCTCAGCTCCGCCCACTGCTCCCAGAGTCCAGATCCATATTTCACTTTCTCTTGTATTGTTTGATTGTACACTCATAGTGACAGGGCGTCTTTTCCTTTATAAATGAGTTCCCAGTCATCCGATTGTACCTCAATAACTAGTTTATCCAGGGATTCCTCTCTTCTGACTCATTTGTAATGATATCCATCTGTTGTCTCTTTTAATCTTTCTGTGGTTTTTATTGGAAATAGTAAAAAAACAAACAGACATGAAATCACTGATATCATTGACTAATAAGCCCTTGTACGTTTTCTTCATTTGACTTTTATTTGCTGATTGTTTCATCTGAATGTTTAATCTGTTCCACCTCTTTAAGCTACATCAATAACCAATGTAATACGCCCCCTGGATTTGGTCACCACAGTCACACGGTCAAAGAGCAAGTCAGCCTCGCTGCTGGCCCCTGCTGGCCACGCCCCGTCACTATCTGTCAAATCCTGTTACAGAGTGCTCTGATGTCTGTGGGAAAAAACTTGAAACTGAGCAAGATGACTATTGCAGCAACACGTCATCAGTAGGATAAAACTAAGCTGTCTCTTGATGGTCTACGACAGGGTGTCCAAACTGGGTCAGAGAGTGCTGGTGTCCTGCATGTTTTAGTTCTCTGCCTGCTTCATCATACCTGAATCTAATGATGACGTCATCACCAAGGTTGTGAAAAAGAACAATAATGAGCCTTTCATCACAAAGTGGATGGGAGAGGCACCGGATGGAGATCAACGGAGATCAAAGCCGGAGGAAAACTTGGATCTGAGCATCTCCATGGCAAAAGGCCCTGATCTCCTTTGATCTGATAGGAGATCAGCACTGGAGCCATGGAGACACTCAGATCAAAGGAAATCAGCTTTGTAGAGTTGTAATGTGCTCGTACTCATCCTTACATTTTTCTAGAAATTTGTCTTCAATCACCTTTTCTCTATTTACACTCTCTACTTGAACCTTTACCTGTTTATTTATTTCATATTTTCCAAATATCATGATTTTGGTTTGACCTAGATTTAATGAATTAGATTTCATTTCTCTGAATGTATCTAGTATGTCGTTGAAGAGTTTTTCTAGGATTTGGGAGAATTGTGGGTCTGTAGTTTGTGAAGTGTGTCTGTTTTCAATAACGGTATCCTTACTGGAAGCCTGTTGAATGATACTATGTAGAACCTTCTATGTACTGCTGACATGGTCTTTATTGTTTTCTGGTACTTTCTTAAAAGAATTCTTCTAACATTTTCTCATCATATGAGTGAACTTTGTTTTACATTTCTTGGATTTATTTTCCATCTCCTTCGTTCATCATTTATTGGATTCTCTATGTCATGTATTCTTCTCCTTGGATGCATTTTTTAAGCCCTTTGTCATCCATTAAACATCTTTATATTCCACTTTTTCTCGTATTTATAAATGAGTTCCCAGTCATCTGATTGTACCTCAATAACTAGTTTTTCCAGGGACTGCTCTGTTTTGACTCATTTGTGTTGACATCTATCTGTTGTCTGTTTTAATGTTTCTGTGTTTTTTATTGTAAATAGTAAAAAAACTAAAACAAACAGACATGAAATCACTGATATCATTGACTAATACATCACTTACTTTGATATTATCTATAACATGTGTAAATAAATTATGACCCTCCAAACGACCCCCAGGAGGCCCGGCTGTTGTGTGTGTGTGTGTGTGTGTGTGTGTGTGTGGGGGGGGGGGGGGGGGGGGGGGGGGGGGGTGTTTGGGCCTGGTTATAGGAGAAGTGAGGATGGAGCAGCCATTTACTGGTAAAACTAACTCACTAACATCTTGGTGAAAATAGAATATATGTTTTTTTCAAATTAAAGTGACAATGAAAGTGAGAACAGGAGTTCCCCCCTCACCTCCAGAGTGAACATAAGTCATGTCTGTATATTACATCCATCATCCATCCATCCATCCATCCATCCATCCATCCATCATCCATCATCCATGATGTGATCCAGCAAACATGTCCAAGCAGTAGTGTTGTGTTGTTGCTTCTCATTGTCAATAGAACCATGAGAAAGTATGAGAGTGACTGATACGCTTGTATGATCACTGGACCTTTTGAAAGCAGTCAGACTCTCATACTGTACCAGTAGCATCTGTGTCATTCACAACCCGTCTCCATCTTAACTGGACTTTCTGTGTACACATATGATTTTGTGTTTTCATCTGTGGACTGGTGACTAGTGAGTGTGTTGCCTTCAGTGGCAAAGGGAAATAAAACCTCTGCTTGAAGAGGAATCATGGAGCCTCCCCCTTCTCAGCTCCAAGTGTCCAAATCTGAACAGCTGGTCTGGGCTCTGAGTGGAAGCTGAGGTGGTCATGTGCCTGGGCCTCCAGACTGATCCACTCCACTCCAAGTCCAAGTCCGAGTGTAAAACTCAGTCTCAGTCTCAGTCTCAGTCTCTAGCTTTGTCCACTCTCTCTCTCTCTCTCTCTCTCTCTCTCTCTCGCTCTCTCTCACGGTGCAACCTCAGCTCCGCCCACTGCTCCCAGAGTCCAGATCCATATTTCACTTTCTCTTGTATTGTTTGATTGTACACTCATAGTGACAGGGCGTCTTTTCCTTTATAAATGAGTTCCCAGTCATCCGATTGTACCTCAATAACTAGTTTATCCAGGGATTCCTCTCTTCTGACTCATTTGTGATGATATCCATCTGTTGTCTCTTTTAATCTTTCTGTGGTTTTTATTGGAAATAGTAAAAAAACAAACAGACATGAAATCACTGATATCATTGACTAATAAGCCCTTGTACGTTTTCTTCATTTGACTTTTATTTGCTGATTGTTTCATCTGAATGTTTAATCTGTTCCACCTCTTTAAGCTACATCAATAACCAATGTAATACGCCCCCTGGATTTGGTCACCACAGTCACACGGTCAAAGAGCAAGTCAGCCTCGCTGCTGGCCCCTGCTGGCCGCGCCCCGTCACTATCTGTCAAATCCTGTTACAGAGTGCTCTGATGTCTGTGGGAAAAAACTTGAAACTGAGCAAGATGACTATTGCAGCAACACGTCATCAGTAGGATAAAACTAAGCTGTCTCTTGATGGTCTACGACAGGGTGTCCAAACTGGGTCAGAGAGTGCTGGTGTCCTGCATGTTTTAGTTCTCTGCCTGCTTCATCATACCTGAATCTAATGATGACGTCATCACCAAGGTTGTGAAAAAGAACAATAATGAGCCTTTCATCACAAAGTGGATGGGAGAGGCACCGGATGGAGATCAACGGAGATCAAAGCCGGAGGAAATCTTGGATCTGAGCATCTCCATGGCAAAAGGCCCTGATCTCCTTTGATCTGATAGGAGATCAGCACTGGAGCCATGGAGACGCTCAGATCAAAGGAAATCAGCTTTGTAGAGTTGTAATGTGCTCGTACTCATCCTTACATTTTTCTAGAAATTTGTCTTCAATCACCTTTTCTCTATTTACACTCTCTACTTGAACCTTTACCTGTTTATTTATTTCATATTTTCCAAATATCATGATTTTTGTTTGACCTAGATTTAATGAATTAGATTTCATTTCTCTGAATGTATCTAGTATGTCGTTGAAGAGTTTTTCTAGGATTTGGGAGAATTGTGGGTCTGTAGTTTGTGAAGTGTGTCTGTTTTCAATAACGGTATCCTTACTGGAAGCCTGTTGAATGATACTATGTAGAACCTTCTATGTACTGCTGACATGGTCTTTATTGTTTTCTGGTACTTTCTTAAAAGAATTCTTCTAACATTTTCTCATCATATGAGTGAACTTTGTTTTACATTTCTTGGATTTATTTTCCATCTCCTTCGTTCATCATTTATTGGATTCTCTATGTCATGTATTCTTCTCCTTGGATGCATTTTTTAAGCCCTTTGTCATCCATTAAACATCTTTATATTTCACTTTCTCTTTTGATTTTTCAGTTTCACAGTTTCATTTTGATAGTCACTTTAATTTTGAAAAAACCTCATAATCTCACTTTTATAGTCACTTTAATTTGAAGAGAAAACTCATATTTTCCCTTTGATAGTTATTTTAATTTGAAATAAATCCTATTTTCTTTTTGATAGTCACATTCATTTGAAATAAATCCTATTTTCTTTTTGATAGTCACATTCATTTGAAAAAAACTCCTATTTTCCCTATGATAGTAACTTTAATTTGAAAGAAACTCATATTCTCACTTTGATAGTCACTTTAACTTGGAAAAAAAAACCCTCATATTTTCTTATTGATAGTCACTTTAATTTTAAAAAAACTCCTATTTTCACTTTGATAGTCACTTTAATTTGAAAGAAACTCCTTTTCTCATTTTGATAGTCACTTTAATTTGAAAAAACTCCTATTTTCACTTTGATAGTCACATTAATTTGAAAAGAAAACTCCTATTTTCCCTTTTGATAGTCACTTTAATTAAAAAAATAACTCCTATTCTCACTTTGATAGTCACTTTAATTTGAAAGAAACTCCTTTTCTCATTTTGATAGTCACTTTAATTTGAAAAAACTCCTATTTTCACTTTGATAGTCACTTTAATTTGAAAAGAAAACTCCTATTTTCCCTTTGATAGTCACTTTAATTAAAAAAATAACTCCTATTCTCACTTTGATAGTCACTTTAATTTGAAAAGAAAACTCCTATTCTCACTTTCATAGTCACTTTAATTTGAAAAAAACCCTCATATTTTCCCTTTGATAGTCACTTTAATTTGAAAAAAACTCCTATTTTCCCTTTGATAGTCACTTTAATTTGAAAAAGATTCTATTTTCTTTTTGATAGTCACATTAATTTGAAAAAAACTCTTATTTTCCCTTTGATAGTCACTTTAATTTGAAAAAAAACTCCTATTCTTACTTTGATAGTCACTTTATTTTGAAAAGAAAACTCTTATTTTCCCTTTGATAGTCACTTTAATTTGAAACAAAACTCCTATTCTCACTTTGATAGTCACTTTAATTTGAAAGAAACTCCTTTTCTCATTTTGATAGTCACTTTAATTTGAAAAAACTCCTATTTTCACTTTGATAGTCACTTTAATTTGAAAAGAAAACTCCTATTTTCCCTTTGATAGTCACTTTAATTAAAAAAATAACTCCTATTCTCACTTTGATAGTCACTTTAATTTGAAAGAAACTCCTTTTCTCATTTTGATAGTCACTTTAATTTAAAAAAAACTCCTATTTTCACTTTGATAGTCACTTTAATTGTAAAAGAAAACTCCTATTTTCCCTTTGATAGTCACTTTAATTAAAAAAATAACTCCTATTCTCACTTTGATAGTCACTTTAATTTGAAAAGAAAACTCCTATTCTCACTTTCATAGTCACTTTAATTTGAAAAAAACCCTCATATTTTCCCTTTGATAGTCACTTTAATTTGAAAAAAATTCTATTTTCTTTTTGATAGTCACATTAATTTGAAAAAAACTCTTATTTTCCCATTGATAGTCACTTTAATTTGAAAAAACTCCTATTCTCACTTTGATAGTCACTTTAATTTGAAAAGAAAACTCATATTTTCCGTTTGATAGTCACTTTAATTTGAAAAAAAACTCCTATTCTCACTTTGATAGTCACTTTAATTTAAAAAAAACTCCTATTTTCACTTTGATAGTCGCTTTAATTTGAAAAAAAACCCTCCTATTCTCATTTTTATAGTCACTTTAATTTGAAAAGAAAACTCATTTTCCCTTTAATAGTCACTTTAATTTGAAAAGAAAACTCCTATTTTCCCTTTGATAGTCACTTTAATTAAAAAAATAACTCCTATTCTCACTTTGATAGTCACTTTAATTTGAAAAGAAAACTCCTATTCTCACTTTCATAGTCACTTTAATTTGAAAAAAACCCTCATATTTTCCCTTTGATAGTCACTTTAATTTGAAAAAAACTCCTATTTTCCCTTTGATAGTCACTTTAATTTGAAAAAAATTCTATTTTCTTTTTGATAGTCATATTAATTTGAAAAAAACTCTTATTTTCCCTTTGATAGTCACTTTAATTTGAAAAAACTCCTATTCTCACTTTGATAGTCACTTTAATTTGAAAAAAACTCCTATTTTCACTTTGATAGTCACTTTAATTTGAAAAGAAAACTCCTATTTTCCCTTTGATAGTCACTTTAATTAAAAAAATAACTCCTATTCTCACTTTGATAGTCACTTTAATTTGAAAAGAAAACTCCTATTCTCACTTTCATAGTCACTTTAATTTGAAAAAAACCCTCATATTTTCCCTTTGATAGTCACTTTAATTTGAAAAAAACTCCTATTTTCCCTTTGATAGTCACTTTAATTTGAAAAAAATTCTATTTTCTTTTTGATAGTCATATTAATTTGAAAAAAACTCTTATTTTCCCTTTGATAGTCACTTTAATTTGAAAAAACTCCTATTCTCACTTTGATAGTCACTTTAATTTGAAAAAAACTCCTATTTTCACTTTGATAGTCACTTTAATTTGAAAAGAAAACTCCTATTTTCCCTTTGATAGTCACTTTAATTAAAAAAATAACTCCTATTCTCACTTTGATAGTCACTTTAATTTGAAAGAAACTCCTTTTCTCATTTTGATAGTCACTTTAATTTAAAAAAAACTCCTATTTTCACTTTGATAGTCACTTTAATTTTAAAAGAAAACTCCTATTTTCCCTTTGATAGTCACTTTAATTAAAAAAATAACTCCTATTCTCACTTTGATAGTCACTTTAATTTGAAAAGAAAACTCCTATTCTCACTTTCATAGTCACTTTAATTTGAAAAGAAAACTCCTATTTTCCCTTTGATAGTCACTTTAATTTGAAAAAAATTCTATTTTCTTTTTGATAGTCATATTAATTTGAAAAAAACTCTTATTTTCCCTTTGATAGTCACTTTAATTTGAAAAAACTCATATTTTCCCTTTGATAGTCACTTTAATTTGAAAAAAATTCTATTTTCTTTTTGATAGTCACATTAATTTGAAAAAAACTCTTATTTTCCCATTGATAGTCACTTTAATTTGAAAAAACTCCTATTCTCACTTTGATAGTCACTTTAATTTGAAAAGAAAACTCATATTTTCCGTTTGATAGTCACTTTAATTTGAAAAAAAACTCCTATTCTCACTTTGATAGTCACTTTAATTTAAAAAAAACTCCTATTTTCACTTTGATAGTCGCTTTAATTTGAAAAAAAACCCTCCTATTCTCATTTTTATAGTCACTTTAATTTGAAAAGAAAACTCATTTTCCCTTTAATAGTCACTTTAATTTGAAAAGAAAACTCCTATTTTCCCTTTGATAGTCACTTTAATTAAAAAAATAACTCCTATTCTCACTTTGATAGTCACTTTAATTTGAAAAGAAAACTCCTATTCTCACTTTCATAGTCACTTTAATTTGAAAAAAACCCTCATATTTTCCCTTTGATAGTCACTTTAATTTGAAAAAAACTCCTATTTTCCTTTTGATAGTCACTTTAATTTGAAAAAAATTCTATTTTCTTTTTGATAGTCATATTAATTTGAAAAAAACTCTTATTTTCCCTTTGATAGTCACTTTAATTTGAAAAAACTCCTATTCTCACTTTGATAGTCACTTTAATTTGAAAAAAACTCCTATTCTTACTTTGATAGTCACTTTATTTTGAAAAGGTAACTCTTATTTTCCCTTTGATAGTCACTTTAATTTGAAACAAAACTCCTATTCTCACTTTGATAGTCACTTTAATTTGAAAGAAACTCCTTTTCTCATTTTGATAGTCACTTTAATTTGAAAAAACTCCTATTTTCACTTTGATATTCACTTTAATTTGAAAAGAAAACTCCTATTTTCCCTTTGATAGTCACTTTAATTAAAAAAATAACTCCTATTCTCACTTTGATAGTCACTTTAATTTGAAAGAAACTCCTTTTCTCATTTTGATAGTCACTTTAATTTGAAAAAACTCCTATTTTCACTTTGATAGTCACTTTGATTTGAAAAGAAAACTCCTATTTTCCCTTTGATAGTCACTTTAATTTGAAAAGAAAACTCCTATTCTCACTTTGATAGTCACTTTAATTTGAAAAGAAAACTCATATTTTCCCTTTGATAGTCACTTTAATCTGAAAAAACCCCTCCTATTCTCACTTTGATAGTCACTTTAATTTGAAAAGAAAACTCATTTTCCCTTTAATAGTCACTTTAATTTGAAAAAAATCATATTTTCCCTTTGATAGTCACTTTAATCTGAAAAAAACCCTCCTATTCTCACTTTGATAGTCACTTTAATTTGAAAAGAAAACTCATTTTCCCTTTAATAGTCACTTTAATTTGAAAAAAATCATATTTTCCCTTTGATAGTCACTTTAATTAAAAAAAAACCTCCTATTCTCACTTTGATAGTCACTTTAATTTGAAAAAACTCCTATTCTCACTTTGATAGTCACTTTAACTTGAAAAAAAAACCTTATATTTTCCCTTTGATAGTCACTTTAATTTGAAAAAAAACTCCTATTCTCACTTTGATAGTCAGTTTAATTTCAAAAGAAATCTCGTATTTTCCCTTTGATAGTCACTGTAATTTGAAAAAAAAATCCTATTCTCACTTTGATAGTAACTTTAATTTGAAAAAAACTCCTATTTTCCCTTTGATAGTCACTTTAAATTGAAAAAAATTCTATATTCTTTTTGATAGTCACGTTAATTTGAAAAAAACTCCTATTTTCCCTTTGATAGTCACTTTAATTTGAAAAAACTCCTATTCTCACTTTGATAGTCATTTTAATTTGAACGAAACTCCTTTTCTTACTTTGACAGTCACTTTAACTTGAAAAAAACCCCTCATATTTTCCCTTTGATAGTCACTTTAATATGAAAGAAACTCCTATTCTCATTTTGATAGTCACTTTAATTTGAAAAAACTCCTATTCTCACTTTGATACTAAAGGAAGAAACCAGTGTTATGAGTGATCAATACATTAGTTTGCATAGCAGTATAATCCGTTTGTATCTTTTCTGCTCAGAATTGTTAATAACATGACCATATATGTAAGAACCATCCGGTGTGTGAGGCAGAACAATTGAACTATTGAGTCTTAGGAATAAGCAGACCATTGACCTTGATTCCCAGGCAGATAACGCCATGCTGGAGAAGGGAGTGAGGGAATCTAATCTCATGGAAAGCCAGCTGGAGAAGGTAGTAAATCAAGAAGTCGCTAATTTAAAGCCGGGAAGATGTAAAGCCTGGTACTATTATGAGATCACAAATCTTCCCGGGACAGAACAATAGAGATGTGTTCAGTTTCGGTAAAAACAACCTGTGGCATCCACATCATATGTGCAGGGAGGGGTGAAAGAAAATGCTTATAAACCAATGTTTTTGGGCACTCTGGGCTCTTCCACTCTGATGCCTGGTCCTCCCGGACAGTCTGATGGTTGAGCCCGAGATCTCGCTGTATTCCATGTATTCTGCCTGAAGGTAATTATCAATAAACCCATTGTGATCAATATCTTTCTGTTCCTTCATCAATTTAAAGAACACATCAATGACTGCATTTCCTTCAATAGTCACTTTAATTTGAAAAAAAAATCCTATTTTCCCTTTGATAGTCACTTTAATTTGAAAGAAACTCCTATTCTTACTTTGATAGTCACCTTAACTTGAAAAAAAACCCCTCATATTTTCCCTTAGATAGTCACTTTAATTTGAAAAAGAAAACTGCTATTCTCACCCCGATGTTCAATTTAATTTGAAAAAAACATTTTTTCAGGATATGTTCAATTTAATTTGAAAAAACTCCTATTCTCATTTTGATAGCCCCCTAAATTTGATAGAAAATCATATTTCCACTTTCATGTTCACTTTAATTAAAAACCTTCTATTTTCACTTTGATACCAACCAGTGAGCAACAGTGGTTCTCAGTGGAACCAAACTTTACTGCTGCTGCTCTGCTGTGGTCAACATTCACCACAATAGTAAGAACATGGACAATAACAAAATACACAAACAATATTGTTCTGTGAAAGTGAAACATTGGACCCTGCTGACCTCCATGTAGTGACGGTCAACTGCTTTATCTTCTGTCTCCACCAGGTGGCACTCTTGGTTTGAAGATAGAGGCTGAAGGACTCACAATGAAGTGTGTTTTCAAACGTTTGTTCAACAGACGGCGCCATCTAGTGGCTCCAGAAAATCAAGACAGTGTTTGATGAAGCTTCATTTGGCCATCACTACCTCCAGGTACCATGCACCTCCTCCACTGGTGACTCTTGTGGGAGGAGACATTGTGAAACGTCTTCCTCCTGGACGCCATCGCTATCATGACTTTGTCTCTAGAGCGCCACTGTTTGCAGTTTGCTGTATGAATGAGCTAACCTGCTAATGTGTGCTGTGTATCAATAAAATAACAGGAACAATGAAAAAGTATCAATAATTACTAGTGCTGTCAAAAATAACACGTGATTTTAATTAATTCATTTGAAACGTTTAATTTGTGATATTATTTTTACATGATTAAAGCAGTTTTGTTTACATCCGTTTTTTGTTTTTGTTTTTTTTACTCCTTTACCGCAGCAGCATGTGCAGTGTCTCTGGGTGCATCGCCATGATGACAGAGCTGCACAACACCGATTGGAATAATATTAAGGTAGAAAATTTCACTTTAAAAAGTTCCCTGACGGCTGATTGAGAAAGTGAAAGTCATTAGTTTAACTTAGAAAAGCCGAATTTAACGACCACAGAAGTAATTCTGCAGCAAAACAACAGGTTGCCACCAGACTGCTAAAGCTGGAGGAAATACTTATGGGTAAAATATTAATTTCTCCTCTTTCTCTCTTTCCCTGGGTCTCCTGTATACTGTGTGTGCTGAGTCGACATTAATGTGTGTTTAGTTGCATAATCAGAGAGCAGCAGAGTCCATCAATGTCTCATTACCACCTGTGGATTCAATTCAGCAGAAGAGAGAGGAACCTAATGGAGATCAAAGGAGATCAAAGGAGAACAGTGTCTGTTGCCATGGAGATGCTCAGGGAATTAAACCCCCATCTCACACATGACACTATACTAACGAGATATTGTTCCTCAAATATTATGAGAACCTTCATCCATAAATACTAGGGACATCAATAGGTACCAATAGATTGAAGTCAGAAGCAAGTAGGAGAGCTGAGAGTGCTGCAATCGTCTAGAAATCAGTGTGTCCACCACTGCAAGTCAACAGATAGAGTGACTGATACACTTGTATGATCACTGGACCTTTTGAAAGCAGTCAGACTCTCATACTGTACCAGGAGCATCTGTGTCCTTCACAACCCGTCTACATTTTAACTGGACTTTCTGTGATGGACCAAACAACACAGTTGGGTCTGGGTGAGCTTTGCTTTACCTTACCATCCTGGTCCGCTCTGGAACGTACGACTTGGTAGAACCACGGCTAAACTAAGCTTTGAAAAGTCATGATCGTTATCAATGAATGCTCTTTAATCTGAGCTTCCACCATTAAAATCCCTGTTCAGGTATTGTGTAAAACCAAGCAGTTCTTCATTCCAGCTTCAAATGGAGAGAAAACTGGTTTTCCTGAAGCAAAACTTCTCACCTGCAGCCAATCAGGCAGTGAGAAAATATCATGCAATACAGCCAGCAGTCTGCTCAGATGTTTCCTGATTGTTTTCAAATCCAGAGCGGAGCTTTTCTGCATCTTCAGGAAGGAACAACGGACGACTATTTGTTGAGTTTCAAAACAGCGAGCAAGAAGAGTCTCCACTTCTGCACCTTGGTGGTCAGGATCAGTGTCTGCTTCGTCTCACTCATAAGTGGGAATCATATGGAGACACAACACTGTGTTGGCAGGCCTGGGCAGCTCAGACGGTAGAGCATCAGACTTTTAATCTGAGGGTCCAGGGTTCAAATCCCTGTTCAGGCTGTTTGTGGGAAGAAACTTGAAACTGAGCAGGATGACTATTGCAGAAACACATCATTAGTAGGATAAAACCAACCTGTCTCTTGATGGTCTACATCAGGGTGTCCAAACTGGGAGCTGGTGTCCTGCATGTTTTAGTTATTTGCCTGCTTCAGCATACCTGAATATAATGATGACATCATCACCAAGGTTGTGAAAAAGAACAATAACGAGCCTTTCATTACAAAGTGGATGAGAGAGGCACCGGATGGAGATCAATGGAGATCAAAGCCAGAGGAAATCTTTGATCTGAGCATCTCCATGGCAAAAGTCACTGATCTCCTTTGATCTGATAAGAGATCAGCACTGGAGCCATGGAGACGCTGAGATCAAAGGAAATCAGCTTTACTCAATCTTCAGCATTTATACTTGCATGTTCTTCTGGAAATATAAACCTCTAGTAATTATTATTATCATAACAGTTGGGAAGTTCAGTTCACAACTGTTCAGTTGTGTGTCGTCTTCATAAAAATGAAAGTTAACATTAAGGCCAACCAAAACAGAGTCTTGAGGGACACCACAACAAAGAGCAGCACAAGAGGAAGAGGTCTCTCCAAGCTGAACAGAAAATGATCTGTCTGATAAATACCAGGAAAACTAGTTAAGAGCAACACCAAAGATGCCAACAAGATTTTTCAGAGGGTTAATTAAAATCTTATGATTGACTGTATCAAATACTGAGTGAAGGTCAAGAATAACTAAGAAGAAGAACAAATCATTATTGGCTGAAAGTAGTAGATGGTTGGTGACCTTAACCAGCAGAGTGTCAGAGCTATGATGTGCAGGAAACCAGACTGAAATGTCCCAAAGGTTTGATTTCAATCCATCAAAGAAATGAGCTGGGAAGCAACAGTTTTTCTAAAATCCTTGATAAAATGAAGTTTTGAGGCCAGAGTAGAGCGAGGCGGGGTAGGAGACTAGATCTGGACCTATCAGAACCACATTTTATGTCTAATCTCTATTATTACATGGACACAATCTGAAATAATTTCCTCGGAGCGTTCTGGTGTGGGTTCAACCTGCTATTTGGGGACTGATCATGGAACGACATGGTCACTCCAAGGGCTCATCCGGGAATTGAACTACAACTGATTGTCCTAAATAAGGCAGGAGATCAGGACTCCTGACAGCCTTGACAGAGCTCATGGAATGACCACATCCTGACCAAAGGAAATGAAAACATTAGTCATGGCCGACCTTGAAGAAATGAAGCTGAAGGTTCAACTGCTATTGGAGGATTTGTAACTTTATGGTCCATTTGACCTGAAGCAGGTTTCAGGTTTGTGAGTGAGTTCTGTCAGAGCCTCTGAAGCTCGTGTGTCTCCATCAGGATTCATTTTAATACATGGCTTACTGCCATGAGGACAAGTTCTCTTTGACATTTGAAATGGAGACGGTCTGATCTGATGTGTCTGCATTGGTGCTTCAGTGGTAGAGCTGTCCCCTGCCACGCTGGAGGCCTGGGTTTGATTCCAAGTCAATGCAACTAATAATTACAATACAGCAATTTATAATAGTGGTGCCTTGCTCATGCAGTGTGAGCAATCCACCACAACAATCCCTTAACTCCATCAGGAAAGTGAACCCCAGTCTCCTGTGTGACAGGTGGAGATACTCACAAGTAGTGATGCTAATTAAAGCCTCATGAACCATGTTCTTAATTTTCTCACCACCAGATGGCACTGTTGGTTTGAATATAGATCCTGAAGCACTGGCAATGAAGTGTTTAAAATGTTTGTTGAAGAGACAGCGCCATCTAGTGGCTTCAGAAAATAAAGACAGTGGTTGATGAAGCTTCATGTGGCTAATATGGGGATTGAACCCATGACCTTGGTGTTATTAGCACCACACTCTGACCAGCTGAGCTCCCCGGCCCACGTTGGTGAAAACATCTACTTTCTTTCTTCCAATATTTGTGTTGAATGTGATTGTAAATGTCTTCTATCCAAGAGCAAAACAAGATGTGAAACATCCAAAGAAACCATCAGTCATTCATCCAAATCTTCTGCATCCTGGATCAACCAGCAGCAGGAAACTAGTCAAGACTTTGTCTTCATGGGACAGCTTCATTGTTCACAGCTTTTTAATCACAGTTCAATGATTTTGCTGCATATTTGGTTTATTTATTGTGTTTTAAGTTGCTGTGATCTAAACCAGAAGTGTTTTTATTGTTTAGTGTTTCTTACATGCAGTGGTTTTATTTCCCATTGCCCCTGAAGGCAACACACACACTCACCACCAGACCACAGATGAACACACAATCATGTCCATACTCCACTTCTGGGTTAACTTCAGTGTTCGTTCCATAACGTAACGTAACAATCCTGAAAATATCTCTACTTCTAGTGGCGGCGTTCTCCTCCTTTCCTGAAGTACTTTATGTTTCACTCCAGGAGTTCTGATCCATCTGGAGCTTTATTTGCTTTTTAATTGCACAAAGTGGAGGATGAGGATTTTTACATCATTTGGACATCACTTTAATTTGAAAAAAACTCCTATTCTCACTTTGATAGTCACTTTAATTTGTAAAAAAACTCCTATTTTCCCTTTGATAGTCAATTTAATTTGAAAGAAACTCCTATTCTCACTTTGATAGTCACTTTAATTTGAAAAAAAAAAAAATATTTTCCTTTGATAGTCACTTTAATTTGAAAAAAACTCCTATTTTCCCTTTGATAGTCACTTTAATTTGAAAAAAACTCCTATTCTCACTTTTATAGTCACTTTAATTTGAAAAAAACTCATTTTTTCCGTTTGATTGTCACTTTAATTTGAAAAAAAACCCCTCCTATTTTCCCTTTGATAGTCACTTTAATTTGAAAAAAAACCTCCTATTTTCACTTTGATAGTCACTTTAATTTAAAAAAAAAAAAAATCCTATTTTCACTTTGATAGTCACTTTAATTTGAAATAAACTCCTATTCTCACTTTTATAGTCACTTTAATTTGAAAATCACCCTCCTATTTTCACTTTGATAGTCACTTTAATTTGAAAGAAACTCCTATTTTACCTTTGATAGTCACTTTAATTTGAAAAAAAACCCCTCCTATTTTCCCTTTGATAGTCACTTTAATTTAAAAAAAAAATCCTATTTTCACTTTGATAGTCACTTTAATTTGAAATAAACTCCTATTCTCACTTTTATAGTCACTTTTATTTGAAAAACACCCTCCTAGTTTCACTTTGATAGTCACTTTAATTTGAAATAAACTCCTATTCTCACTTTGATAGTAACTTTAATTTGAAAAAAAAAATCCTATTTTCCTTTGATAGTCACTTTAATTTGAAAAAAAATCCTATTTTCACTTTGATAGTCACTTTAATTTGAAAAGAAAACTCATATTCTCACTTTGATAGTCACTTTAATTTAAAAAACACCCTCCTATTTTCCCTTTGATAGTCACTTTAATTTGAAAGAAACTCCTATTCTCACTTTGATAGTAACTTTAATTTGAAAAAAAAAATCCTATTTTCCTTTGATAGTCAATTTAATTTGAAAAAAAATCCTATTTTCACTTTGATAGTCACTTTAATTTGTAAAAAACTCCTATTTTCCCTTTGATAGTCACTTTAATTTGAAAAGAAAACTCATATTCTCACTTTGATAGTCACTTTAATTTAAAAAACACCCTCCTATTTTCCCTTTGATAGTCACTTTAATTTGAAAGAAACTCCTATGCTCACTTCGATAGTCACTTTAATTTGAAAGAAACTCCTATTCTCACTTTGATAGTCACTTTAATTTGAAAAAAACCCTCCTATTTTCCCTTTGATAGTCACTTTAATTTGAAAAAAACTCCTATTTTCACTTTGATAGTCACTTTAATTTGAAAAAAAACTCCTATTCTCACTTTGATAGTCACTTTAATTTGAAAGAAAATCCTATTTTCCCTTTGATAGTCACTTTAATTTCAACAAAACCACTCCTATTTTCCCTTTCATAGTCACTTTAATTTGAAAAAAACTCCTATTTTCACTTTGAGAGTCACTTTTATTATTTAAATAAACTCCTATTCTCACAATGGTCCAGGTCCATTGTTGTCATACTAGTACGCACAGTCTCCTCCTAAGTTTATTTTAGATTACAAACTTAGCGTGGAAAGTGGCGTACGCATCTTTCAGGACCTGTTTTGTCATAATCCACCTTTATAAATGAGGCCAGATATTGTTCTGGCTCCATCATGTTCCTGGTCCAGGATCAGTTTAACATCCAGACCCAGAGCATCGAGTGTTTTTAGGAGAAAATCATGAAATGTGTCGGCGTTGCTGTTTGAAAGCTCCTCAAAGTGAATAAAGCCCCGATACTGTTGGTTGAGTCCTTTTGCTTCTTTGAAGATGTTGCTGGTTGGTCTGGGAGGAGGATTCTCACACACAAAGTCAAAGCCTCTTTGGAAATTTAACACAAAGGATCATGGTTGAAGACCAAAGGGCTCGTCCGGGAATTGAACCCAGGACCTCTCACACCCTAAGCGAGAATCATACCCCTAGACCAACGAGCCAACATGTTGGCTTGTTTTTTGCTTGGATTGTTATAAATAATTCAGGAGCTCAAGACTCTGACACTGTCAGGTCAAGGTTTGACAGTCTGGTTCAGTAGCACATGCTCAGTAACAGCGCTCCGTAGCCTCCGTCGAGGTACCTGGCACATCGGGGGGAGGGGTGGGTTTCTCCTGTAAAAAAGACCAAGAAATGACTGTGTTGTATTTGGTGTTATATAAGTAAAGTTGAAGTGAATTAATGTTGTGAGGCACTTCTGGAAGTTGAAACCAGGATCTCCTGTTTACAAGAGAGGAACTTTGACCAGCTAAGCCACAGCGCCTCCTTTGGGGGAAGTTTAGTTCTGGATTACTTGGCGTCAGATGTTCTGCAAACACATCCTTCCTTTTATAACAGTCTGAAAAATATGGAGAAAAAAACCCATTTGATTCTATGATCAGAATAATAAAGTAGAACTCAGCCCGTCACAGTACTAATATCAATACAAGAGAAGACTGACTCCTCACTAGAACCCAAAGGTTTGGTTCTATCTGTTGACTTGCAGTGGTGGACACACTGATTTCTAGATGTTTGAAGTGGAAGATATTCAGTTCATATACCATCCTACAGGGGGAGCTGCAGCACTCTCAGCTCTCCTACTTGCCTCTGTCTTCAATCTATTGGTACCAAGTGAAGTCCAGAGTTTTGATGGATGAAGGTTCTCATAATATCTGATGAACCACATCTCCTTAGTATAGTGGTCTGCAGCATCTGACCAATCACAATCATGGAGAAACTCTGCAGAGTAACATGCTGGTTTTCACATCTTTTGTGAAAATGCCTTGCTCAAGTTTGTGACATTGAGAATAAAATGAAATTCATTCTTTGTAATCCAACAGTTCAATCTGAGTCTGTATTGCTAGTTGAAACTTGAATACCTTCTAGACCAGACTGATGGATATTTCCAATGACTGGATATTCTGGAGAAACACTTCATGGACTAAGTCCACTGTGGATTTAGTCGACTGAAATGTGTGGTAGAATTCTCTCCTGCCACTCAGGAGGGTTCGATTCCCGGCCACTTGATGCAATAGATCTTTTCTTCACCCTCCTCCTGTGTGAGCTTTCACAACCCAGTCTCATGTTAACGGGTCGGTTTGGACCCCATTTACATCACAAGGTTCCAAGTGACAACAACTTGTCTGTTGAAGAAAAGTGTTACTTTTACACCACAGCAGCAGAAACACTGACAACAATGGAGTTTCTACAATGTGAGCCAGCCACAGTGAGCAGTGGTCGTCTTATGTGTAGGATATTACAGTGAACCTTCCATGACCACAGAACAAGTAGCCTGGCTAGCTCAGTCGGTAGAGCATGAGACTCTTAATCTCAGGGTTGTGGGTTCGAGCCCCATGTTGGGCTGAGCTCCTCAAGGACAGAAGACTTGGGATCTGAAGCTTTCAGGTTCATTTCCTACAGTTGAGAGGTCACCAATGTGGATGCACAGCATGATCTTTGACCCCCATCAGCTCCTTAGGAGCTTCACTGTGTCACCAACTGCTTCATACCGTATCACTTTGTTCTCCATTTTAATTAAAAAAAAAAAAGAAGCTCTTTCACTATTCACACTTGGGTGTGAGGGATGTGTGGCATCAGCCATGGCTGAACGTCATTGACCTTCTATCCTTTGTTTCCCACTCTGCTTTACTTTTTAACCTTTATCCGAGCAGTGGCCTGTACTAGGAACCCTGATCAACATATCCAGGATCTCTCTGTTTCCTGGGTTGACTGATCCTGATCACCGTTACTACCAAGCAGGTTATCAACTCGCTGGTTCAACCCAGACCTACGTGTGCGTGTTCACATGAAAGGGGCGGAGTTTGCAGCATCTGACCAATCACACACAGAGAAACTCTGCAGAGCAGTTTACAGATTACTGAAGGAGCAGTTATTCTCTGAGATTATGAAGAATTAAAACACATCCAGCAGCTAAAAGCAACACTGCTGCTGCAGCCAAAGCCAGAACATTCCTGACATTTTAATGCTGACTTGGTGAGATTATATGATATTAATTTATCAGCAATATAAACGCACAGCACGACCGCTGATCAATCAGTTTCACTTTATTACAGCAGAACCGTGTCGGGCTGAACTTCCTCACTGATCTTCTTCTAGTTTAGATTTTCCATCCAGTTGTTTTGAGGCGGAGGTTCTCTTGTGTTTTATGTGGAATATTAATTGATCACCGTGATGACACGAGTAGTTCTGTGTTCCATAAATTCCTGTTTCTGCAGTTCTGTCAGTTGTAATCATTAACCTCATAAAGATAAACAAACCTCGAACAAGTCAAGAATAAAAACATCCTTCAAAGCCTCAGTGACGAGGATTTATTTTATTATGTCAAAAAGATCACTCTGAATTACTTTCTCATCTCTCCGCTGCAGCTCAGCGCTGAATCTGCACACCAATCATCATCATTCTAGAATGGGCAGGTCATTTTCCAAGAGATCTGATTGGTCAGGAGGCGGAGCTTTGACCTCTTATCCAAAACATAAACTGCTCCGGAGCAGGTTAGACTTTCAGAGTCAGTTGCCGGGTGCTTCAATTGTTTCACTTACATTTGGCAGTAAACAAAAAAACACATTATCCCTTCAGAACATGTTTACCTGTGTCAATAACAGGAGATTTGCTTTGCAGCTTGCCTGAAAAATTCATCTTTTGAAAGTCTTTTATTTTGTTGGAAAGCAGTCTGTTTAATCACAACATATTAAGGCCTTGCAAAAGTATTCACCCTTATGATTTTGTTTGTCTTTTGCTTTACCACAACAGTTATACTATTACAGCATGACTTTAAGCATACATGGACAAGCACACAAAGAACACATTTTTACAGGAGATATAATACACTGAAGTTGCTGTTTCTGGAGGTAGTCCAGTAGTTTTAAGGCACGCCTATAATACACTGATATTTAATCCCTATTTAAATGTGTTTACAGCATTTTTTCTCAAACGTTTTCATCAACTATTTAATCTCTCTCTACATTATTCGGTAGAGGAATAACATAAACTTTGTCTCTTGATTGGATCAAAACACATTTTCTGTGAAACTGGTCAGGGAGCACCGCATGAACATCCCTGGATTCTGACACCTCAGACATAAAAGTCGAAGCAATGTTCAGTTGACTGTCTTTGCAGAGCTGTCCACCAGTCTTCACAAGCTCCTTTACCAATACACAATGCAATGATAAATCGCCTGCTCTGAATACTACCATGCAAATAATTCTACAGAATTTTCCATCCTGTAATTCCACTGTTGAGTTGATCCTTTTTTTTAGACTTCTGTTACTACTGGAATGATACAGTATGCCTTTTATAATGAAACGATAATAACAAACACAGTGTTTGACTGTAACACCTAGTAAGTCTTTGATAGCAAGTTTTTCTAATGCTGACAGTTTGCTAGGACAGGGATTTCCAAAAACCCTGACATTTTCATTAAGGCTAGCTGAATTAGTACTCGATACATTGCTGTTTAGGAGATGTGAAAAAATGTGTTTAACCCCTTCATTAGCATCTACCATGTACTTTTCTGCTTTTTGTGTTATATTCCTGCCGCAAAGAAATCTTTTAACTATTTGCTCTGGAACATGTGTTGTCCCACGGAAGTACTGCAACAGAGTGCCATTAAACGATTCAAAGGAAAAGGTTGATGTGGCCCACAGAGGTCCCCAGTTCCTAACACTTGCTGCAAGGTGTGTCAGAAGATGGACATTAAACGTCATATTTGATACACCATATAACTTCTCAAACGGCAGTGAGAACTTTTGGAGAGCTCTTTCAGCTACTTCAATATCACACCGTTTCACCGTTTCTCCCAAAAGAATGTGCATTGCAAACACAAACAAAAAAAGGTGGCTCCAGAACTTCTTTAGCAAGACCCCATTCAGTAAAGGCAGGGCATAGAATAACAGGAATGACCTCCACTCTGATGTATTCCAATATTTTCTGTCTGCTACAGATCGTGGTACTCTTGTTATCTCAACAGGAGGTTGAATTGCAAAGAGCTCTTTGTCAATGTGGTCTGATTTTCCTCCTATGTACCAGGCTTTGTCATGATGTCTTGAGTCAAACCACAGTTTTGCTAGTTGTCTTGTCACACCAAGGCAGACACAGTGCTGATACTCTGGAATAAATCCATTTATCATTTGAAATTTTGTGAGTTTCATTAATGGGGAAGGTCCTTTTACTCCCATTACAGGACTGTCTGCTGTTGCAGCCATTGCGTGATCAAAATGCTCAGCTTCAGTTCTAAGATGTGGTTTTGGGCCTTTGTTTGTGTAAGGACCACCACCAACATGGTAACAAAAATCACATCCATAAAAGCCATTAAACTGTTTGGTGTTTCTTAGAAGTGGGCGAGCAACTGAATCTGAACTGCATATCAGCGCATACACTTTGGAGACATGTTGTACATTTGCTGAGTCCTTCCATTTAATGCCATTTTTTTCTAGCATTAGTAGTTCATCAACAAATGGCTTAAAAAATGTTAAGATGTTTGGCTTCTTCTCGCCAAACCAGAGACAAGGAAGACAGATATTTGCCTTGCGTTCTTTAGGTTCAAGTTCTATAACCTGGCACTGAATTGGCCCAATTTGATACTTTGAACTCCTGAAAACTGGAATTCCATCACAGTTCCAAATTAAAGATACGTCATCCTCACCTAATTCACCTGATTCCTTTAGTTTCTGGTATTCTTCTCCACACTGAATATCTGAAATGACATCTGCAATTTGCCAGTCTTTTTTTAAACTTTGGTTTTGTTCAAGCAATGTTTTGATCTGTGAAGCCAAACTAAGCACGAGAAAGAAACACCCACTTTTGAGACAGCTCTCTGAATCAGTTACTGCATTACAAGCACCACACTGTAGTTCACTGGTATTATTTACCCCTAAGTAGTTTTCACATGCTGGACAGTAAAAATGGGGGACATAATTTCCATATTGTCCATAAGCTTTGTGAAAAAGGTATGCGGTTACTGGTACCATTCCAGGGAAATGTTCATTGAAAATCTTCAGTAGATGTTCCAGTGACACACCTGTCAGATTGTGCCTTAGTACATAAGACATCAGTAAGATTAAACTTTGTCCCTTTGTCAGTGGAGCTCCGGGATACACTGGATCATCTCCATCCAACAAAAAAGTATCTACCTGTGAAGATATAAAATGGAACAGAAAGAAACTTGTTAAATTCATTTGCACTGAACAAGAGAAAACATACTGTACAATAATAAATGCTAAGAACCTGTGGGTTTGGCGCCTCCTGCTGATCAGGTGGAGTAGCAGACACATTGGATTCTGGTTGCTTCTCTAACATGCCCTGACAAGATATATATATAAGCATAAATCATTTTATTTCCCTTTTTGACATACAAAACAATACTAGTGCTTCAAAAGGCAAGTGGTATAATACTACAAGCCTTCTGGTAGTTTTTTCATTTAGAAAGTGTACTATGTTGCCTTATGGGGTAGTTAGCAGGGAGAGTTATTCAAATGGGATACACACTAGCTTTAAGTAAAATTGTAGCAGTAAGGGAGTGCCTATATTCAGTTACTGTACAAAATGTTTATCTCCTTACTCAAACCAAGAAAACAAAGGAACTCTACAAACAAATCAGGCACAAGGCTACTGAAAAGCTCTAATCCTTGGGTGGATACAAGACAGGACATCTGTTTCTACCAAAACAGTGAGTTCAAACATTGAACCAAAACTGAATAATAATGCTTCATAAATACTAAATTGTTGGATTGGTGGAATAAAACACCAGATTTAAGTCAAATCAAACAAATGAATCCAAATCTGCAGAATCTTTGCATTGAACATCCAATATATGGATAATATCCAGGAAAATGGTGACTGCAATTTCACATATTGAAGACCCGTATTAATTAAGGGAAGGTATATGTCACAGCTTAACCCTCTGATGCATGAATTAATAAAACCCTGGTCAAGATTTTTTTCTCAAATGTTATTATCCTTCTCAGGACATGAATAAATATGTTCAACTTTTTTTTTAGTAGCTGTCCACTGAAGTGACCGCTATGCACCAGAGGGTTAAAAAAATAAAAACTACTATATTAACATTTTCTGTATTGGTTAAAATGATTATTTTAAGCATAAAAAAGGAAACTAGTAACTTGTATCTACAGTACCTGTGCTTTTGTTCCAACTTGCATGCCTTGTTGATCCTCACTTGTGTGAGAAGTGCATTGTGAATATGTGGAGGGGGGCAATTCTAGCACTGGGTGGGACTGTCTGCATGCTCCCTCGCTGGCAGGCTGCACAATAATGAAGATATAATATACATGGAAATTCACAAGGTAAGCATTAATGACAACAATGTATTTTTGTGTCTCATTTTAAGAAAAAACACCTACCTCTGATGAATCTCTGTTTGGTCTGTCCTGATACAGATGCTCTCTTATTGGACCAACAAGACGGTTTCCTCTTGAACACTCTTCTGATGACTGACTGCTTGCTCCTTCTGTAAGAAGGCCCACTTCTGGATCATTCTGGTCATGAACAAGCACATATGTATTAAACTATCATACTGTAAACATTTAGGATAAAATAAACATTACCAATACAATTCTGAATGAATGAAAACTTTTAAGGAAAGTAATAGGTAATTTGCTTATGTGTATTTCAGAATGGAAGCATTAAACAAAATAATCACGGTTTTTACTTAATACTTACAGTCTATTTTTTATTATTTATTTTATGTTTTTTTTTTTTACCTGTTTGTTAGTTGTGGGAGTGTCTCCTGTGTATCCCTCCAGAGAGGATGTTGGTTCACCGTTATTTGAAAGTGGAATCTAGAGAGTGCAGTTGCAATGTCAACTTGCATGTAACACGATCTACAATTCATTGTGTCAACGAAAAAAGTGGTTTACCTTTTTCAAGATCTCTCTGTTGTTGCAGGATGCATAACTGAGGTATTTCTTATAATTTCCTCTGCAGTTTAAAATATTCTGCAATGGACAAAACAATCATTGTGTTTAAAGTTAAAAACTAGTAATCTTCTTCTATAATCATGCACATATAATCACTGCTGTTGATAATAAAATGAATGTGAAAGATTAAATACCTCTTTTTCCTTTGCTATCCGTCTGTATTTGCTTGCTTTTGAAGGTTGGCTTGATTCATTCAGCAGATATTCTTTGTAATGTCTTTTGGGTGCCATGTCTGCGGCGGTTTTACTGTTTACCCGTCGGCTCTAACCCGGTAAATTGCAGAAGGCGCGAGCGGCAAGTGGAGCCTATCACAATACAGTATGTGCGCATGCGTGCATGGACATCTACAATGTTCACAAATACTTCTTTTATTAATTACTCTTGTAAATTTTTGGAAAGAATGTACAGTCTTTGTCTGGCAGACTATTAATATTTTCACAGTCAAATATTTAGAAAATTTGCATGTGGACATTTTCAAATTGACCCCGAAGTACTCGTCGCGCACGCGCAGTGCTGCCACTGATTGGCTGATGCAGAAAGAAACGTCGTCCTGGAGTCATAGTACAATCATGGCACAGTTCAAGTTTGGGATGTTTTATTTTAGGGACAACACAATTCACGTGGAAAGTATTGACATTGTGTCACGTCGGTACAGACAGCAGCTGGTTCAGGTTTTAAAACGGCCGGACCTCTCGAGTGAAGACGGCTGGATGGAAGTGTGCTGGTCCACGAGGAAAGCGCCTCAAAACAAGGTGGCCGCCAAACTGCTTCTGCTCGGAGGTTTGTATTGTTGAATATTTCGTTTAAAGAATGTTTAGCAGACGTTTTTGTGGTGCTAACCATAAATGCACACGTGTTAGTGATGATAAAGAGCTCATGCTAATATTTTTTGGTTGACCTTGTATGTAATGTAACTATGTTTATAAGAAGACTTCCAGTTACCTTTTCTGTGTAAATATTTTATTAGCCGCTGTGCATTTGTTTTACATGTAACAATGTACAGCCAATGACGGAAAAAAAATGGTCTTGAAATTTTTTTCTGATATGGTTGATGTTACAAACAACTACAAAGAGTTGATGGAAAGAAAAGCAGCCTTTCTGAAGAATGAGGACATCTGGCACGTGGCCAATGCAAGGAGAAGGACCTCACCTTGTACCACAACACATGGTGGAAATAAATCAAAGGTGGTTTTGCTTGTGTTGGTAGTTTATATAGAAAATACACTAGGGACACCACAATACCAGATATTTTGTAGATAGATATAACATTCAAATATGTTTATAACAAAGGTGAATCTACTGCAAAAACACCCTCATCATCCTATTACCGGTAATATGAAAATAAAATATATCAACTTTGTGGTAGAACTCACAATATGTTGCAAACACGCACATGTGCATATTCAGTGTATGTAATATACTGAGTAGTAATGCAGATTGCTGACTAATATTGCTCTCAGCTCTCAGCTGCTGTCTTTTACACTCATACACAGCAGTGGCAGCAGTGAGAAGATAGTTTGCAGTTTCATCACTTGTCACTACATGTTTGTGAATGACCTGTTGCTGCTCTAGCACTTGCCACAGCGATTGGTTTTTGCTTTTGTCCTCCTTCCTCGCTTTGCATTTCATATCAGATTAAATAACCTGTAGGATTAAATTGCTGCTCCATTTCTTATCATAGTTACCAAATTATTGATTCACTTGAAATCTCTATTTGCAGGTTTGTTATGCTTTTAATATCTTGTCTACCATCTTGTTTATGACAAATAATAATATGAAGTGAATGTCACCCACTGAATTATTTGTTTCTGAAACTATAGGACCTTGAGTGATGAAAATGTATCTGTATCTATTTCAATATTCCAAAATGCACTTCAGTAGCTAGTAAAACATTTAGTTTCTCTTGCTGACTGCAAAGATGAAAGAGAAGAAGAGGTTCATGTCACACACACAAACTCTGTAAAGAATGTATGGCACTGTAAAACTATGATGTTTTATAGTTTAAATGTTTTTTCTAAAAGAAAATGTGTTCATCAGAAAGCATCTGTGGTATAGTTCATATACTGTTGTCATGTAATACATCCTTTCTTTTCGGTGCAGAGAAAAACAGCGACTACAACTTCCAGTTTCTCTTCAGATGAAGATGAAACACAGATTGACCCACAAGTTCTTCCAAAAAATGTGAGTATTTAAAGAATTAATGGAATATTGTGGCTGGATATGACATCTTTTAAAATATTATAGCTTTAGGTTTGATAGCAGTGCATGTTGCAGAAGTGGATGATGGCACTCCAGCTGTGTTAGTTTTGAAGTATTGTACACTGTCTAATAATTACAAAAACTACAAAGCATGACACTTTGTAGGATAAGAAAAGATAAAATTAATGAAATTGAACTTGAAGACGTATTGCAAAGCTACATTTTAGCCTAACAATATGTGAGTATTGTTCCACTGGTGAAATCTAGTCTCACACTACCTAATATCCTGTACAGTAGTTGATCGATTCTACAAACATCTAAAGATGAACATTTACCCCTCTCTTGCATTTTCAGTTTAAACATTCACTTTTTCTGCCCTTTGTTTTAGAAACCAAAGCTGGCAAAGGCTGCAAGAGACAGAGTCCTTTCCCAAGTGAAATCCTCACTGCTGAGAAGAACTCCAACAACCTCCACCCCATTGACAAGTGAAGACGATGAAACACACATAGACACCAATGTGGATTTATTTGACCCACCTCAGGCTACAGGATCAACTGTAAGTACATACAAAATGTAAGAAAGGAAACTAAAACTACTCCTATGTGGTTGTTTGCCTAAACAAACCTGTCTAGTGTGAATTGACCTCCATGTCTATTTAGAGTCATATAGCACTTCTATCTCACTGCACTGCTTCTGTGTGGAAGGTTTCAACTCCACAGTGATCTCTCTCTGTCCCTCAAAGCCACATGTTAGGCTACCATTTAATAATCTTGGTCCAGAGTTATTTCAGAGGCGCAACCTCCAGCTTTTTTTTAAACTTACCAATAAGCCAAATTGTTTATCAGTTATAGAGTTAATGTGAATCTGTTGTGTTGAATGGAGATCTTATTGGCGCTTTTAAATTTTTTATGCTGCCGATGCTTTTTTCCCGTTAGGCCCTCAAGTGGTCCTGGTTTGAAACAAGTTATCTTGGAGAGCAGACTGGTACCACATCTAAAAATATCTCTCCTGCTTTCTCTCACAAAGATGATTGCACATTTCCCTTTGGAACAGCAATAGAATGCTGAGGTATTTCTGTTCTTATGTTGGGACAAGGTGGGGATTACTGTCTATGTTAATCTGGGCTCTTTTTTGAAAACCAGTTAGGCCACTGTGACCTCACAAAATCTGTTTTTGTTTATAGTTCAAGAATTCATATTCAAGTGGTAACATTTCACAGTTGTCTAATAAGATGAAATTGTTCTTAGATGAAAGTATTATTATTTATTATTTAGGAACATGGATGGTAACTGGACATGTAATGGTTCATGGAAGCAAACTCCTCCATGATAGTAATTCCAGTTTTGGTTCCTAGTGAGTCACATTAACATAGCATTGCTGATATTTTTATCAATGCAGGACCTCTGCCAAGGGCCAAGTGAAGAAGAGGAGAGTGTCCTGATGGATCAATCAACATCCAATGTTGACATGCAACAGGAAGTGATGGATGCTCTCAAAGGTATTCACACAAAGAATGATTTTTTCTTTTTTTTTATGCCAGTAATTGTATCGATAGGAGTCTAATCCCTCATATACTTGTGACTTGTGTTTTTTCCCCTAATGCAGAAATACCAGCCTTAGTCAAGTGTGTCAAAGATCTTATAGCAACCATGAAGAGAGTACCACCTATGGACACTGACAGTATGAGTTCTGGTTCTTCCAGTCCTGCTACAGAAATGGTATGTTTTCCATTTCCACTAAAAGATGCCTTTTATTACAGAAAACATTTTATTGAATAAATACATTTAGATACTTTGTAATGAAAGTTTATTTCAGTAAATAGCGTAGCATTACATTTTAATGCTTTACGGAAAAGGTTTTCACATTCCTTTAGTTGTGTCCTTTAAAATTGTTGTAAACTACTTGACTATTAGCAGTTTTTTTTCTGTAGTAATACCTAATACTATATTTTCCATTTCATCATGTAGGTGTTCAGAAATGATATTTTAAGTCATTTAAGAAATGCAGGAATTCAAACTTTATCTTTATCTGCCATTCAGTAGTTCTGCTTAGTCTTGCATTCCAGAAACATATTCCGAGGGCCATTTGTAATAACTGAATTTTTTTTATTTCCTGGACACAGATTTTCCTGGGCAACACAGGGGTGCAGGTCAGCAAAAGCAGTTTCCAAAGACTAAACCGAACAAGAATGTCCCTGTTCACACAGGATTTAGCCATGCTCATCTTTGGTCGGGATGTGTTGGCATCCTCATCTCTGACATGGTGGAACATCGAAGGAGCAGCTCCATCCAGAAAAGCTGAGTGCCCTTATTGGTAAGTATTGGTTAAATCTATTTCCCTTGATAACGTTTTGTTCTTATGCCGCCACCCATTACTCGGCCATAGCCAGAAGCAACATGTTTGAAGTTGTCCTTGTGTATCCACGCCCCTTCTCGCTAACGTGATAACTCTGGAAAAGCATGATTTGTAATACCATTTTATTTTTTCTCTTCTATTTTTATACAGATACAGTCATTGCTGAATTTCAAGGGACAACTGTGTCTGATGTGAGAGCAGTGATTCGGAGAAAATGTAACAATGAGAATTTTGTGTTCAAAAAGAAACAGTAAGCAATTACAACAGTGTTGTAACTGCTGTTTGAATTTTGAGTGTTTGAATTTTTTGTTTTGTTTGTGGATATAGTTTCTTTAAACTTGTTTGAACTCCAAATGTTCACATAGAAAAGAGTTTCATCTTCATTATTTGGTTTACGCCAGATATCTTGGTTCAGAGTGTTCCTAAAAGGAGTTGCCTGTTGAATACAAATGTACCAACATTAAACTGTACATGTTAAAAATAAACTTTTTTGTACTTGCAAGTATGTTGTTATTTTTTATGTTTACTTGAAATGAAGTTTAAAAAATGTATACTTTCTGTGTAGTATTGAAGTGTATTTTATTGAAGTACATGTAGTATACTTCACATGCATATATTATTAGTGTACTCAAGTGTGTTGTTTTCGAGTATTTTAAAAATGTACTTAGTATACTAATGATATATCATTAGTGCTACTTAAGATGCACTAAAATAGAACTTAGTGTACTTAAGTGTACTATTTTGAGACACCATTAAGATCAACTTAAATATACTTAAGTATAACTTTAAAAAACTTTTTGTTAACATATTTTAAATGCAATGGCAACACATTTTTATTATATTAGAAATACATTTCAAGTATATTTTAAATTTACTCACGGTAATCTTAAAAGTGGTTTAAAGTATACTTTCAGTTCAATTAAAGAACATTTTAAATAAGTACAGCATTAGTACAGAAAGTTATACTTAAGTATATTTAAGTTGATCTTAATGGTGTCTCAAAATAGTACACTTAAGTACACTAAGATCTATTTTAGTACGTCTTAAGTAGCACTAATGATATATCATTAGTATACTAAGTACATTTTTAAAATGCTCGAAAACAACACACTTGAGTACACTAATAATATATACTTGTGAAGTATACTAAGTGTATTTAAATTTAGTGTGCTAAAGTATACTTTTTTTTCGCCTGGGTAGTATAGTGGTGAGTATCCCTGCCTGTCACGTGGGAGGTAGGGGTTCAATTCCCTGACCGGGACTGCAGCTCTTTAAGATAAGATATCCCTTTATTTATCTCACATGTGGAGACATTTGCAAAAACACTGGTTCCCATACTGGGAGTCGAACCCGGGCCACCTGGATGAAAACCAGGAATCCTAACCGCTAGACCATATGGGAGACTTTAGTTTACTTACTGATAACCTTCAGGTCAGAAATGCTCTCCCAGTCAGTTCCTTCCAGGTCATGCAGCATTTGTAGACGCTGATGTTTTTGTGTAAATATGAGTTGAAAAGAAGCACGAAGAGCGCCCTCTGGTGAGCGCAATCACAAGGCCATGTAAAGGATGGAAGTGGGCCAACGGAGACACGACCACCGGGGTATAAACAGAAACTACAAGGCTTCAGGAGAAGTTAGGACGGGAATTCCAACTGAAAAGTAAAACTTCAAGATGGGAAATGGACTGTTTCCAGGTAAAAAAGAATTTCTATCGAACCTTAAGGTGAGAAGTGAGTGACTTTATTTACAAAGATACTCAAACTCAAAGTTAGGCTTCCTCCTGTCTGGTGCACATGGCTAATTTGCATATTGCAGGACTGACTCCAGCAGACTCTAACCTTCAGTTGTGGATGAAGTTCATCTGCAGATACTTCTGGACGAAAAAACCCAGAAGTGGTATGAGTGAAATCACTTTGGGGTCTGTTCACACTTGTCTTCAGGACTCAGCACTTGTTTTTTTTTAATGTTTTTATTTATAGCTTTTTTGTACAATACAAAACAAAAACACACACAGATTGACAAGACGAGAATACCCAGGGAACAGTATTACACATAGTATTGAGAGGCAAGGGGTGTACAGGTAGATGTCCAAAGATGCCAATGGCCTGCAAAAAGGAACATAATCCCCTGCATGAAAGAAAAAAAACAAAAAATCTGTCCTTCTCTTAAAAACAGTCCTGGGGAGAAAACAAACAATAAAACAACACAAAAGAAAACACACATGGGTGGGAGTCAGTCATAACCCTCAATGAGTATGCCAAATAGTCACAATTTACACACATTATACACACAATATAGCAGCACAGACCATCAGTGTATACAGTCAGCTCTCATCGAGCATAGCCAGAAAAGGCTTCCACATTTCAATGAAATGACCGGGAGAGTTCTGTTTGCTAGCACGAATCTGCTCCATCTTAGCAATGAGAAGCATTTCATTGAGCCACCTTTTGAAGCATGGTGGTGTTGTAGACTTCCAGTTGAGCAATATCAGTTTCTTTGCTGCAACCATTCCTGCGTTAATAGCCTGCCTTTGGTGGGAGGGAAAAGGCCTTGTCAGGTCGGAGCTGCCAAATATTGCTAAGTTGAAGTCTGGCTGAATGTTTGTTTTGTATTGTATGGAAAACCAATTAAATATGTCCCTCCAAAAATGAATCAGTACTGGGCAATGCCAGAACAGGTACGATAATGAACCTTCTGCAGTACCACACCTGTCACACAAGGGGGAGACTGAGTCAAAGATCTTATTAAGTTTAGTTTTGGAGTAATGCAGTCTATGTATAACTTTGAATTGAATTAGCCTATATCTAGAGTTGACAGAACAGCTCTTTATACTCGACAAACCCTCCTCCCAGAGTTGATCTGACACTGGAGCCCCCAGCTCTCTAGCCCAGGCCTCCCTGAGATGACCTGTACTTACTGGTGTCATAAAAACAGATACAAAGCGAGAAACAAGATGTTTAGAGTTTGGATGTGAAACCATTAAATCATGAAAAATCGGACTCTTTGGTTTAGTTGTGAACTGTGGGATTGATTCCTGTACAAAGTGCCTGACTTGAAGATAGCGGAAGAAATGTGATTGGGGGAGATTAAATTTAGTTTGAAGCTGAAGAAATGAAGCAAATTTATTGTCAATATAAAGGTCGCCAATACAACAGAGTCCCTTCTCTCTCCAATTCAGAAAAACACTGTCCATTAACCCTGGCTTAAACAAATGATTATATGTGATAGGAGTTTGCACTGTGATGTTTGGTAAACCAAAAAACTTCTTCATTTGGTTCAAAATCTTTATGGAATTTCTGAGGATGAAATTATGACCGAGTAATTGGCGTGACGGTTGTGACCTCGAGAACAGCAGAGCCGGAAGAGAGGTTCCTGAAACAGACATGGCTTCGATTTTTAACAAAAGTGGAAAGGTGGCAAAACAGTCTCCATCAGGGAAGCCCCACTGCCAGAAAGTAAATATTCTCGCATTTGCAGCCCAGTAATAGTGCCTAAAAACAGGAAGACCAAAGCCACCGCTGCTTGTATCTTTCTGCAGGTGAGATTTAGAGATGCGAGGAGGTTTACCGGCCCACAAAAATGAGAGAACAACTAAATCTAGCATTTTAAAGAAAGACAATGGTAACAAAACAGGAAGATTTTGGAAGAGATACAGGAATCTCGGGAGCGTAACCATTTTGATCGCGTTGATGCGGCCGATTATAGAGAGGGGAAGCAATTTCCAAGTCCTTATATTGAGCTTGAGTCTTTCTATCATGTCCAAAAAGTTTAATTTCATTAAAAGTTTAGGGTCTCTGGATATCTTCAGGCCTAGATAAGTTATGTATGTTGTAACAACTTTAAATGGGAGAGATCTTAAAAACACAGGGCTCAGATTATCTTTCAGGGGCATGAATTCACTTTTATCCCAGTTAATTGTATATCCTGACAGTTTTCCAAATGAATTAATGTAATGTAGAAGGTTGGGAACTGAACTTATTGGGTTGGATAGAGAGATCAATAGATCATCAGCATACAAATTTACAAGACTTTCTACATTACCAAATTGTACACCGTGAATAACTGGGTGATTCCTGATTCCCACTGCAAGAGGTTCCAAAGCTATATTAAAAAGAAGGGGAGAGAGAGGATCTCCCTGCCACACACCACGTTGCAATTCAAAAGGTTGAGACTTATCCATGTTAGTGAGGATTGAGGAGACAGGATTAGAATAAATCATTTTAACCCACTCTATAAAGTTCACCCCAAACCCAAACCGTTTTAGTGTCTCAAACATATATGGCCATTCAATCTGATCAAATGCCTTTTGGGCATCCAGGGATATAACAGCAGCTTGTGTATCATTTTTTGTGGGGCGAGTATATGGTGTTTAAAAGCAAACAAACGTTACAAATGAGAATCTACCGGGGATAAAACCAGTTTGATCGTGATGTATAATTACGATGTATAATTACGGGTTGATGGATGATGGATGGATGGATGGATGGATGGATGGATGGATGGATGGATCGATGGAGGGATGGAGGGATGGAGGGATGATTGACGGATGGATGGATGATGGATGGATGGATGACGGATGGATGAATGATGGATGATGACGGATGGATGGATGATGGATGGATGACAGATGGATGGATGGATGGATGCATGGAACGATGACAGATGGATTGATGGATGACGGATGGATTACGGATGGATGGATGGATGGATGGATGGATGGATTGATGGAAGGATAATGGATGGATGGATGAATGGAAGGATGGATGAATGGAAGGATGGATTGATGAATGGATGGATGGATGGATGGATGGATGGATGGATGGAACGATGACAGATGGATTGATGGATGACGGATGGATGACGGATGGATGGATGGATGGATGGATTGATGGATGGATAATGGATTGATGGATGAATGGAAGGATGGATGAATGGAAGGATGGATGGATCGATGGATTGATGGATGAAAGTATGGATGGACGGATGGACGGATGGATGGATGGATGGAGGGATGGATGGAACGATGACAGATGGATTGATGGATGACGGATGGATGACGGATGGATGGTTGGATGGATGGATGGATGGGTGGATAAATGGATGGAAGGATGGATGGATGGATGGATGGATGGATGGATGGATGGATGGATGGATGGAGGGATGGATGGAACGATGACAGATGGATTGATGGATTATGGATGGATGGATGAAACGATAAAAGACTGATGATGGATGGATCGATGACAGATGGATGGATGGATGGATGACGGATGGATGGATGGAAGGATGGTTGGATGGATGGATGGATGGGTGGATAAATGGATGGAAGGATGGATGGATGGATGGATGGATTGATGGATGGATGGATGGATGGATGGAGGGATGGATGGAACGATGACAGATGGATTGATGGATGACGGATGGATGACGGATGGATGACGGATGGATGGATGGATGGATGGATGAATGGAAGGATCGATGAATGGAAGGATGGATGGATGGATGAATGGATGAATGGATGGATGGATGGATGGATGGATGGATGGATGGATGGATGGATGGATGGACGGATGGAACGATGACAGATGGATTGATGGATGACGGATGGATGATGGATGGATAGATGGATTGATGGATGGATAATGGATTGATGGATGAATGGAAGGATGGATGAATGGAAGGATGGATGGATGGAAGGATGGAGGGATGATGGACGGATGGAAGGATGACAGATGGATAGATGATGGACGAATGGAAGGATGACAGATGGATAGATGACGGATGGATGATGGATGGATTACGGGTTGATGGATTGATGGATGGATGGATGGATGGATGGATGGATGGATGGATGGATCGATGGAGGGATGGAGGGATGACGGATGGATAAATGATGGATGGATGACGGATGGGTGGATGATGGACGGATGACAGATTGATGGATGGATGATGGATGGATGACGGATGGACGGATGACAGATGGATGATGGATGGATGGATGGATGGATGGATGGATGGATGGATGGATGGATGGATGAAACGATAAAAGACTGAATATGGATGGATCGATGACAGATGGATGGATGATGGATATTGGATATTGGATGGATTGATGGATTGATGGATGGATGGATGGAACGATGACAGAAGTATGGATGATGGATGGATGACAGATGGATGGATAGATGACGGATGGATGACGGATGGATTACGGGTTTGATAGATGATGGATGGATAAATGGATGGATGGATGGATGGATGGATTGATGGATGGATGGATGGATGGATGGATCGATGGAGGGATGGAGGGATGATGGAGGGATGGATGGATGATGGATGGATGGATGACGGATGGATGAATGATGGATGGATGACGGATGGATGGATGATGGACGGATGATAGATTGATGGATGGATGGATGGATGAAACGATAAAAGACTGAATATGGATGGATCGATGACAGATGGATGGATGATGGATATTGGATATTGGATGGATTGATGGATTGATGGATGGATGGATGGAACGATGACAGAAGTATGGATGATGGATGGATGACAGATGGATGGATGGATGGATGGATTGATGGATGGATAATGGATTGATGGATGAATGGAAGGATGGATGAATGGAAGGATGGATGGATCGATGGATTGATGGATGAAAGTATGGATGGACGGATGGACGGATGGATGGATGGATGGAGGGATGGATGGAACGATGACAGATGGATTGATGGATGACGGATGGATGACGGATGGATGGTTGGATGGATGGATGGATGGGTGGATAAATGGATGGAAGGATGGATGGATGGATGGATGGATGGATGGATGGATGGATGGATGGAGGGATGGATGGAACGATGACAGATGGATTGATGGATTATGGATATTGGATGGATGGATGGATGGATCGATGGATTGATGGATGAAAGTATGGATGGACGGATGGACGGATGGATGGATGGATGGATGGATGGATTATGGATGGATGGATGAAACGATAAAAGACTGATGATGGATGGATCGATGACAGATGGATGGATGGATGGATGACGGATGGATGGATGGAAGGATGGTTGGATGGATGGATGGATGGGTGGATAAATGGATGGAAGGATGGATGGATGGATGGATGGATTGATGGATGGATGGATGGATGGATGGAGGGATGGATGGAACGATGACAGATGGATTGATGGATGACGGATGGATGACGGATGGATGACGGATGGATGGATGGATGGATGGATGAATGGAAGGATCGATGAATGGAAGGATGGATGGATGGATGAATGGATGAATGGATGGATGGATGGATGGATGGATGGATGGATGGATGGATGGATGGACGGATGGAACGATGACAGATGGATTGATGGATGACGGATGGATGATGGATGGATAGATGGATTGATGGATGGATAATGGATTGATGGATGAATGGAAGGATGGATGAATGGAAGGATGGATGGATGGAAGGATGGAGGGATGATGGACGGATGGAAGGATGACAGATGGATAGATGATGGACGAATGGAAGGATGACAGATGGATAGATGACGGATGGATGATGGATGGATTACGGGTTGATGGATTGATGGATGGATGGATGGATGGATGGATGGATGGATGGATCGATGGAGGGATGGAGGGATGACGGATGGATAAATGATGGATGGATGACGGATGGGTGGATGATGGACGGATGACAGATTGATGGATGGATGATGGATGGATGACGGATGGACGGATGACAGATGGATGATGGATGGATGGATGGATGGATGGATGGATGGATGGATGGATGGATGGATGAAACGATAAAAGACTGAATATGGATGGATCGATGACAGATGGATGGATGATGGATATTGGATATTGGATGGATTGATGGATTGATGGATGGATGGATGGAACGATGACAGAAGTATGGATGATGGATGGATGACAGATGGATGGATAGATGACGGATGGATGACGGATGGATTACGGGTTTGATAGATGATGGATGGATAAATGGATGGATGGATGGATGGATGGATTGATGGATGGATGGATGGATGGATGGATCGATGGAGGGATGGAGGGATGATGGAGGGATGGATGGATGATGGATGGATGGATGACGGATGGATGAATGATGGATGGATGACGGATGGATGGATGATGGACGGATGATAGATTGATGGATGGATGGATGGATGAAACGATAAAAGACTGAATATGGATGGATCGATGACAGATGGATGGATGACGGATGGATGGATGGAAGGATGGTTGGATGGATGGATGGATGGATGGGTGGATAAATGGATGGAAGGATGGATGGATGGAGGGATGGAGGGGTGATGGACGGATGGTTGGATGACGGATGGATGGATCGATGGATGGATGACAGATGGAAGGATGATGGATGGATAACAGATGGATGGATGGATGGAACGATGACAGATGGATTGATGGATGACGGATGGATGACGGATGGATGGATGGATGGATGGATGGATGAATGGAAGGATGGATGAATGGAAGGATGGAGGGATGATGGACAGATGGATGGAGTGATGATGGATGGATGGATGACGGATGGACGGATGACAGATGGATGATGGATGACGGATGGATGACGGATGGATGGATGGATGGATGGATTGATGGATGGATAATGGATTGATGGATGAATGGAAGGATGGATGAATGGAAGGATGGATGGATCGATGGATTGATGGATGAAAGTATGGATGGACGGATGGACGGATGGATGGATGGATGGAGGGATGGATGGAACGATGACAGATGGATTGATGGATGACGGATGGATGACGGATGGATGGTTGGATGGATGGATGGATGGGTGGATAAATGGATGGAAGGATGGATGGATGGATGGATGGATGGATGGATGGATGGATGGATGGATGGAGGGATGGATGGAACGATGACAGATGGATTGATGGATTATGGATGGATGGATGAAACGATAAAAGACTGATGATGGATGGATCGATGACAGATGGATGGATGGATGGATGACGGATGGATGGATGGAAGGATGGTTGGATGGATGGATGGATGGGTGGATAAATGGATGGAAGGATGGATGGATGGATGGATGGATTGATGGATGGATGGATGGATGGATGGAGGGATGGATGGAACGATGACAGATGGATTGATGGATGACGGATGGATGACGGATGGATGACGGATGGATGGATGGATGGATGGATGAATGGAAGGATCGATGAATGGAAGGATGGATGGATGGATGAATGGATGAATGGATGGATGGATGGATGGATGGATGGATGGATGGATGGATGGATGGATGGACGGATGGAACGATGACAGATGGATTGATGGATGACGGATGGATGATGGATGGATAGATGGATTGATGGATGGATAATGGATTGATGGATGAATGGAAGGATGGATGAATGGAAGGATGGATGGATGGAAGGATGGAGGGATGATGGACGGATGGAAGGATGACAGATGGATAGATGATGGACGAATGGAAGGATGACAGATGGATAGATGACGGATGGATGATGGATGGATTACGGGTTGATGGATTGATGGATGGATGGATGGATGGATGGATGGATGGATGGATGGATCGATGGAGGGATGGAGGGATGACGGATGGATAAATGATGGATGGATGACGGATGGGTGGATGATGGACGGATGACAGATTGATGGATGGATGATGGATGGATGACGGATGGACGGATGACAGATGGATGATGGATGGATGGATGGATGGATGGATGGATGGATGGATGGATGGATGGATGAAACGATAAAAGACTGAATATGGATGGATCGATGACAGATGGATGGATGATGGATATTGGATATTGGATGGATTGATGGATTGATGGATGGATGGATGGAACGATGACAGAAGTATGGATGATGGATGGATGACAGATGGATGGATAGATGACGGATGGATGACGGATGGATTACGGGTTTGATAGATGATGGATGGATAAATGGATGGATGGATGGATGGATGGATTGATGGATGGATGGATGGATGGATGGATCGATGGAGGGATGGAGGGATGATGGAGGGATGGATGGATGATGGATGGATGGATGACGGATGGATGAATGATGGATGGATGACGGATGGATGGATGATGGACGGATGATAGATTGATGGATGGATGGATGGATGAAACGATAAAAGACTGAATATGGATGGATCGATGACAGATGGATGGATGATGGATATTGGATATTGGATGGATTGATGGATTGATGGATGGATGGATGGAACGATGACAGAAGTATGGATGATGGATGGATGACAGATGGATGGATGGATGGATGGATTGATGGATGGATAATGGATTGATGGATGAATGGAAGGATGGATGAATGGAAGGATGGATGGATCGATGGATTGATGGATGAAAGTATGGATGGACGGATGGACGGATGGATGGATGGATGGAGGGATGGATGGAACGATGACAGATGGATTGATGGATGACGGATGGATGACGGATGGATGGTTGGATGGATGGATGGATGGGTGGATAAATGGATGGAAGGATGGATGGATGGATGGATGGATGGATGGATGGATGGATGGATGGATGGATGGAGGGATGGATGGAACGATGACAGATGGATTGATGGATTATGGATATTGGATGGATGGATGGATGGATCGATGGATTGATGGATGAAAGTATGGATGGACGGATGGACGGATGGATGGATGGATGGATGGATGGATTATGGATGGATGGATGAAACGATAAAAGACTGATGATGGATGGATCGATGACAGATGGATGGATGGATGGATGACGGATGGATGGATGGAAGGATGGTTGGATGGATGGATGGATGGGTGGATAAATGGATGGAAGGATGGATGGATGGATGGATGGATTGATGGATGGATGGATGGATGGATGGAGGGATGGATGGAACGATGACAGATGGATTGATGGATGACGGATGGATGACGGATGGATGACGGATGGATGGATGGATGGATGGATGAATGGAAGGATCGATGAATGGAAGGATGGATGGATGGATGAATGGATGAATGGATGGATGGATGGATGGATGGATGGATGGATGGATGGATGGATGGATGGATGGATGGATGGATGGACGGATGGAACGATGACAGATGGATTGATGGATGACGGATGGATGATGGATGGATAGATGGATTGATGGATGGATAATGGATTGATGGATGAATGGAAGGATGGATGAATGGAAGGATGGATGGATGGAAGGATGGAGGGATGATGGACGGATGGAAGGATGACAGATGGATAGATGATGGACGAATGGAAGGATGACAGATGGATAGATGACGGATGGATGATGGATGGATTACGGGTTGATGGATTGATGGATGGATGGATGGATGGATGGATGGATGGATGGATCGATGGAGGGATGGAGGGATGACGGATGGATAAATGATGGATGGATGACGGATGGGTGGATGATGGACGGATGACAGATTGATGGATGGATGATGGATGGATGACGGATGGACGGATGACAGATGGATGATGGATGGATGGATGGATGGATGGATGGATGGATGGATGGATGGATGGATGAAACGATAAAAGACTGAATATGGATGGATCGATGACAGATGGATGGATGATGGATATTGGATATTGGATGGATTGATGGATTGATGGATGGATGGATGGAACGATGACAGAAGTATGGATGATGGATGGATGACAGATGGATGGATAGATGACGGATGGATGACGGATGGATTACGGGTTTGATAGATGATGGATGGATAAATGGATGGATGGATGGATGGATGGATTGATGGATGGATGGATGGATGGATGGATCGATGGAGGGATGGAGGGATGATGGAGGGATGGATGGATGATGGATGGATGGATGACGGATGGATGAATGATGGATGGATGACGGATGGATGGATGATGGACGGATGATAGATTGATGGATGGATGGATGGATGAAACGATAAAAGACTGAATATGGATGGATCGATGACAGATGGATGGATGACGGATGGATGGATGGAAGGATGGTTGGATGGATGGATGGATGGATGGGTGGATAAATGGATGGAAGGATGGATGGATGGAGGGATGGAGGGGTGATGGACGGATGGTTGGATGACGGATGGATGGATCGATGGATGGATGACAGATGGAAGGATGATGGATGGATAACAGATGGATGGATGGATGGAACGATGACAGATGGATTGATGGATGACGGATGGATGACGGATGGATGGATGGATGGATGGATGGATGAATGGAAGGATGGATGAATGGAAGGATGGAGGGATGATGGACAGATGGATGGAGTGATGATGGATGGATGGATGACGGATGGACGGATGACAGATGGATGATGGATGACGGATGGATGACGGATGGATGGATGGATGGATGGATTGATGGATGGATAATGGATTGATGGATGAATGGAAGGATGGATGAATGGAAGGATGGATGGATCGATGGATTGATGGATGAAAGTATGGATGGACGGATGGACGGATGGATGGATGGATGGAGGGATGGATGGAACGATGACAGATGGATTGATGGATGACGGATGGATGACGGATGGATGGTTGGATGGATGGATGGATGGGTGGATAAATGGATGGAAGGATGGATGGATGGATGGATGGATGGATGGATGGATGGATGGATGGAGGGATGGATGGAACGATGACAGATGGATTGATGGATTATGGATGGATGGATGAAACGATAAAAGACTGATGATGGATGGATCGATGACAGATGGATGGATGGATGGATGACGGATGGATGGATGGAAGGATGGTTGGATGGATGGATGGATGGGTGGATAAATGGATGGAAGGATGGATGGATGGATGGATGGATTGATGGATGGATGGATGGATGGATGGAGGGATGGATGGAACGATGACAGATGGATTGATGGATGACGGATGGATGACGGATGGATGACGGATGGATGGATGGATGGATGGATGAATGGAAGGATCGATGAATGGAAGGATGGATGGATGGATGAATGGATGAATGGATGGATGGATGGATGGATGGATGGATGGATGGATGGATGGACGGATGGAACGATGACAGATGGATTGATGGATGACGGATGGATGATGGATGGATAGATGGATTGATGGATGGATAATGGATTGATGGATGAATGGAAGGATGGATGAATGGAAGGATGGATGGATGGAAGGATGGAGGGATGATGGACGGATGGAAGGATGACAGATGGATAGATGATGGACGAATGGAAGGATGACAGATGGATAGATGACGGATGGATGATGGATGGATTACGGGTTGATGGATTGATGGATGGATGGATGGATGGATGGATGGATGGATGGATCGATGGAGGGATGGAGGGATGACGGATGGATAAATGATGGATGGATGACGGATGGGTGGATGATGGACGGATGACAGATTGATGGATGGATGATGGATGGATGACGGATGGACGGATGACAGATGGATGATGGATGGATGGATGGATGGATGGATGGATGGATGGATGGATGGATGGATGAAACGATAAAAGACTGAATATGGATGGATCGATGACAGATGGATGGATGATGGATATTGGATATTGGATGGATTGATGGATTGATGGATGGATGGATGGAACGATGACAGAAGTATGGATGATGGATGGATGACAGATGGATGGATAGATGACGGATGGATGACGGATGGATTACGGGTTTGATAGATGATGGATGGATAAATGGATGGATGGATGGATGGATGGATTGATGGATGGATGGATGGATGGATGGATCGATGGAGGGATGGAGGGATGATGGAGGGATGGATGGATGATGGATGGATGGATGACGGATGGATGAATGATGGATGGATGACGGATGGATGGATGATGGACGGATGATAGATTGATGGATGGATGGATGGATGAAACGATAAAAGACTGAATATGGATGGATCGATGACAGATGGATGGATGACGGATGGATGGATGGAAGGATGGTTGGATGGATGGATGGATGGATGGGTGGATAAATGGATGGAAGGATGGATGGATGGAGGGATGGAGGGGTGATGGACGGATGGTTGGATGACGGATGGATGGATCGATGGATGGATGACAGATGGAACGATGACAGATGGATTGATGGATGACGGATGGATGACGGATGGATGGATGGATGGATGGATGGATGAATGGAAGGATGGATGAATGGAAGGATGGAGGGATGATGGACAGATGGATGGAGTGATGATGGATGGATGGATGACGGATGGACGGATGACAGATGGATGATGGATATTGGATATTGGATGGATGGATGGATGGATCGATGGATTGATGGATGAAAGTATGGATGGACGGATGGACGGATGGATGGATGGATGGATGGATTATGGATGGATGGATGAAACGATAAAAGACTGATGATGGATGGATCGATGACAGATGGATGGATGGATGGATGACGGATGGATGACGGATGGATGGATGGAAGGATGGTTGGATGGATGGATGGATGGGTGGATAAATGGATGGAAGGATGGATGGATGGATGGATGGATGGATGGATGGAGGGATGGAGGGGTGATGGACGGATGGTTGGATGACGGATGGATGGATCGATGGATGGATGATGGATGGATGGATGGAACGATGACAGATGGATTGATGGATGACGGATGGGTGACGGATGGATGGATGGATGGATGGATGGATGAATGGAAGGATCGATGAATGGAAGGATGGATGGATGAATGGATGGATGGATGGATGGATGGATGGATGGACGGATGGAACGATGACAGATGGATTGATGGATGACGGATGGATGACGGATGGATGACGGATGGATTGATGTATGGATAATGGATTGATGGATGAATGGAAGGATGGATGAATGGAAGGATGGATGAATGGAAGGATGGAGGGATGATGGACGGATGGAAGGATGACAGATGGATAGATGATGGACGGATGGAAGGATGACACATGGATAGAAGACGGATGGATGGAAGGATGACACATGGATAGAAGACGGATGGATGATGGATGGATTACGGGTTGATGGATTGATGGATGGATGGATGGATGGATGGATGGATGGATCGATGGAGGGATGGAGGGATGGAGGGATGACGGATGGATAAATGATGGATGGATGACGGATGGGTGGATGATGGACGGATGACAGATTGATGGATGGATGATGGATGGATGACGGATGGACGGATGACAGATGGATGATGGATGGATGGATGGATGGATGGATGGATGGATGGATGGATGGATGGATGGATGGATGGATGAAATGATAAAAGACTGAATATGGATGGATCGATGACAGATGGATGGATGATGGATATTGGATATTGGATGGATTGATGGATTGATGGATGGATGGATGGAACGATGACAGAAGTATGGATGATGGATGGATGACAGATGGATGGATAGATGACGGATGGATGATGGATGGATGGATGACGGATGGATGAATGATGGATGGATGACGGATGGATGGATGGATGGATTGATGAAACGATAAAAGACTGAATATGGATGGATCGATGACAGATGGATTGATGGATGACGGATGGATGGATGGATGGATGGATGAATGGAAGGATGGATGAATGGAAGGATGGATGGATGAATGGATGGATGGATGGATGGACGGATGGAACGGTGACAGATGGATTGATGGATGACGGATGGATGACGGATGGATGGATGGATGGATGGATGGATTGATGGATGGATTGATGGATGGATAATGGATTGATGGATGAATGGAAGGATGGATGAATGGAAGGATGGATGGATCGATGGATTGATGGATGAAAGTATGGATGGACGGATGGACGGATGGATGGATGGATGGAGGGATGGATGGAACGATGACAGATGGATTGATGGATGACGGATGGATGACGGATGGATGGTTGGATGGATGGATGGATGGGTGGATAAATGGATGGAAGGATGGATGGATGGATGGATGGATGGATGGATGGAGGGATGGATGGAACGATGAAAGATGGATTGATGGATTATCGATGGATGGATGAAACGATAAAAGACTGATGATGGATGGATCGATGACAGATGGATGGATGGATGGATGACGGATGGATGGATGGAAGGATGGTTGGATGGATGGATGGATGGGTGGATAAATGGATGGAAGGATGGATGGATGGATGGATGGATGGATGGATGGAGGGATGGATGGAACGATGACAGATGGATTGATGGATGACGGATGGATGACGGATGGATGACGGATGGATGACGGATGGATGGATGGATGAATGGAAGGATCGATGAATGGAAGGATGGATGGATGGATGAATGGATGAATGGATGAATGGATGGATGGATGGATGGATGGATGGATGGATGGATGGACGGATGGAACGATGACAGCTGGATTGATGGATGACGGATGGATGATGGATGGATAGATGGATTGATGGATGGATAATGGATTGATGGATGAATGGAAGGATGGATGAATGGAAGGATGGATGGATGGAAGGATGGAGGGATGATGGACGGATGGAAGGATGACAGATGGATAGATGATGGACGAATGGAAGGATGACAGATGGATAGATGACGGATGGATGATGGATGGATTACGGGTTGATGGATTGATGGATGGATGGATGGATGGATGGATGGATGGATGGATGGAGGGATGGAGGGATGGAGGGATGACGGATGGATAAATGATGGATGGATGACGGATGGGTGGATGATGGACGGATGACAGATTGATGGATGGATGATGGATGGATGACGGATGGACGGATGACAGATGGATGATGGATGGATGGATGGATGGATGGATGGATGGATGGATGAAACGATAAAAGACTGAATATGGATGGATCGATGACAGATGGATGGATGATGGATATTGGATATTGGATGGATTGATGGATTGATGGATGGATGGATGGAACGATGACAGAAGTATGGATGATGGATGGATGACAGATGGATGGATAGATGACGGATGGATGACGGATGGATTACGGGTTGATAGATGATGGATGGATAAATGGATGGATGGATGGATGGATGGATGGATGGATGGATCGATGGAGGGATGGAGGGATGATGGAGGGATGGATGGATGATGGATGGATGGATGACGGATGGATGAATGATGGATGGATGACGGATGGATGGATGATGGACGGATGATAGATTGATGGATGGATGGATGGATGAAACAATAAAAGACTGAATATGGATGGATCGATGACAGATGGATGGATGACGGATGGATGGATGGAAGGATGGTTGGATGGATGGATGGATGGATGGGTGGATAAATGGATGGAAGGATGGATGGATGGAGGGATGGAGGGGTGATGGACGGATGGTTGGATGACGGATGGATGGATCGATGGATGGATGACAGATGGAAGGATGATGGATGGATAACAGATGGATGGATGGATGGAACGATGACAGATGGATTGATGGATGACGGATGGATGACGGATGGATGGATGGATGGATGGATGGATGAATGGAAGGATGGATGAATGGAAGGATGGAGGGATGATGGACAGATGGATGGAGTGATGATGGATGGATGGATGACGGATGGACGGATGACAGATGGATGATGGATATTGGATATTGGATGGATGGATGGATGGATCGATGGATTGATGGATGAAAGTATGGATGGACGGATGGACGGATGGATGGATGGATGGATGGATGGATTATGGATGGATGGATGAAACGATAAAAGACTGATGATGGATGGATCGATGACAGATGGATGGATAGATGGATGACGGATGGATGGATGGATGGGTGGATAAATGGATGGAAGGATGGATGGATGGATGGATGGAGGGATGGAGGGGTGATGGACGGATGGTTGGATGACGGATGGATGGATCGATGGATGGATGACAGATGGAAGGATGATGGATGGATAACAGATGGATGGATGAATGGATGAATGGATGAATGGATGAATGGAAGGATGGATGAATGGAAGGATGGATGGATGGATGAATGGATGGATGGATGGATGGACGGATGGAACGATGACAGATGGATTGATGGATGACGGATGGATGACGGATGGATGGATGGATGAATGGAAGGATGGATGAATGGAAGGATGGATGAATGGAAGGATGGAGGGATGATGGACGGATGGAAGGATGACAGATGGATAGATGATGGACGGATGGAAGGATGACACATGGATAGAAGACGGATGGATGATGGATGGATTACGGGTTGATGGATTGATGGATGGATGGATGGATGGATGGATGGATGGATGGATGGATCGATGGAGGGATGGAGGGATGGAGGGATGACGGATGGATAAATGATGGATGGATGACGGATGGGTGGATGATGGACGGATGATGGATTGATGGATGGATGATGGATGGATGACGGATGGACGGATGACAGATGGATGATGGATGGATGGATGGATGGATGGATGGATGGATGGATGGATGGATGGATGGATGGATGGATGGATGGATGGATGGATGAAACGATAAAAGACTGAATATGGATGGATCGATGACAGATGGATGGATGATGGATATTGGATATTGGATGGATTGATGGATTGATGGATGGATGGATGGAACGATGACAGAAGTATGGATGATGGATGGATGACAGATGGATGGATAGATGACGGATGGATGATGGATGGATGGATGATGGATGGATGAATGATGGATGGATGACGGATGGATGGATGGATGGATTGATGAAACGATAAAAGACTGAATATGGATGGATCGATGACAGATGGATTGATGGATGACGGATGGATGACGGATGGATGGATGGATGGATGGATGAATGGAAGGATGGATGAATGGAAGGATGGATGGATGAATGGATGGATGGATGGATGGACGGATGGAACGATGACAGATGGATTGATGGATGACGGATGGATGACGGATGGATGGATGGATGGATGGATGGATGGATTGATGGATGAATGGAAGGATGGATGAATGGAAGGATGGATGAATGGAAGGATGGAGGGATGATGGACAGATGGATGGAGTGATGATGGACGGATGGATGACGGATGGATGAATGATGGATGGATGACGGATGGTTGGATGATGGATGGATGACGGATGAATGGATGATGGACGGATGACAGATTGATGGATGGATGATGGATGGATGACGGATGGACGGATGACAGATGGATGATGGATATTGGATATTGGATGGATGGATGGATTGATGGATGGATGGATGGAACGATGACAGAAGTATGGATGATCGATGGATGACAGATGGATGGATAGATGATGGATGGATGACGGATGGATTACGGGTTGATGGATGATGGATGGATCGATGGATGGATGGATGACGGATGGATGGATGGATGGATGGAGGGATGGAGGGGTGACGGACGGATTGTTGGATGATGGATGGATGGATCGATGGATGGATGACAGATGGATGGATGATGGATGGATGGAACGATGATTGATGGATTGATGGATGACGATGGATGGATGATTGGAAGGATGGATGAATGGAAGGATGGAGGGATGATGGATGGATGACGGATGGATGGATGATGGACGGATGACAGATTGATGGATGGATGATGGATGGATGACGTATGGACGGATGACAGATGGATGATGGATGATGGATGATGGATGGATGGATGGATGGATGGATCGATGGAGGGATGGAGGGATGATGGATGGATGGATGGATGATGGATGGATGGATGACGGATGACAGATTGATGGATGGATGACGGATGGATGGATGACGGATGGAAGGATGGATGGAACGAAGAAAGTGGAATGGATGGATGGATGGATGGATGGGTGGATGGACGGATGGAAGGATTGATGCATGGATGGAACCAGGACGGATAAACGGATCACGGATGACGGATGGATGGATGGATGATGGATGGATGGATGACGGATGGATGAATGATGGATGGATGACAGATTGATGGATGACGGATGGATGGATGACAGATTGATGGATGACGGATGGATGGATGAATGGAAGGATGGATGAATGGATGGATGGATGGATGGATGGATGGATGGATGGATTGATGGATGAAAGTATGGATGGACGGATCGACGGATGGACGGATGGATGGATGGATGGATGGATGATGGATGGATGGATGAAACGATAAAAGACTGATGATGGATGGATCGATGACAGATGGATGGATAGATGGATGACGGATGGATGGATGGATGGGTGGATAAATGGATGGAAGGATGGATGGATGGATGGATGGAGGGATGGAGGGGTGATGGATGGATGGATGGATGGATGCATGGATGGATGAAACGATAAAAGACTAATGATGGATGGATCGATGACAGATGGATGGATGATGGATGGATGACAGATGGATGGATGGTGGATATTGGATATTGGATGGTTGGATGCATTGATGGATGAAACGATAAAAGACTGATGATGGATGGATCGATGACAGATGGATGGATGATGGATGGATGACAGATGGATGGATGGTGGATATTGGATATTGGATGGATGGATGGATTGATGGATGGATGGATGGAACGATGACAGAAGTAAGGATGATGGATGGATGACAGATGGATGGATAGATGACGGATGGATGACGGATGGATTACGGGTTGATGGATGATGGATGGATGGATGGATGGATGGATGGATGGATGGATTGATGGATGGATGGATGGATGGATCGATGGAGGGATGGAGGGATGATGGACGGATTGATGGATGATGGATGATGGATGGATGGATGACGGATGGATGAATGATGGATGGATGACGGATGGATGGATGATGGACGGATGACAGATTGATGGATGGATGATGGATGGATGACGGATGGACGGATGACAGATGGATGATGGATGGATGGATGGATGGATGAAACGATAAAAGACTGAATATGGATGGATCGATGACAGATGGAAGGATGATGGATGGATTAAAGATGGATGGATGGATGACGGATGGATGGGTGGATGGACGGATGGAAGGATTGATGCATGGATGGAACCATGACAGATGGACGGATGACGGATGGATGATGGATGGATGGATGGATGAAACGATAAAATACAAATGATGGATGGATCGATGACAAATGGATGGATGACAGATGGATGACAGATGGATGACGGATGGATGGATGACGGATAGATGACGGATGGACGGATGACAGATGGATGATGGATGGATGGATGGATGGATGGATGGATGACGGATGGATGAATGATGGATGGATGACGGATGGATGGATGATGGATGGATGATGGACGGATGACAGATTGATGTATGGATGATGGATTGATGACGGATGGACGGATGACAGATGGATGATGGATGGATGGATGAAACGATAAAAGACTGAATATGGATGGATCGATGACAGATGGATGGATGATGGATATTGGATATTGGATGGATGGATGGATTGATGGATCGATGGATGGAACGATGACAGAAGTATGGATGATGGATAGATGACGGATGGATGATGGATGGATTACGGGTTGATGGATGATGGATGGATCGATGGATAGATGGATGGATGGATTGATGGATGGATGGATGGATCGATCGATGGAGGGATGGAGGGATGATGGACGGATGGATGGATGACGGATGGATGAATGATGGATGGATGGATGACGGATGGATGGATGATGGACGGATGACAGATTGATGGATGGATGATGGATGGATGACAGATGGACGGATGACAGATGGATGATGGATGGATGGATGGAATGATGACAGATGGATGGATGGATGGATGGATGGATGGATGGATGAATGGATGGATGGATGGATGGATGGATGGATGGATGGATGGACGGATGGAAGGATGGAATAATGACAGAAGGATGGATAGATGGATGACCGATGGGAGACAGATGGATGGATGACTGATGGATGGATGGATGGATGGATGGATGGATTGATGGATGGATTGACGGATGGAAGGATCGATGGATGGATGGATACATGACGGATGGACGGATGACAGATGGATGGATGGATGGATGGATGGATGGATGGATGCATGGATGGATGAAACGATAAAAGACTGATGATGGATGGATGGATGACAGATGCATGGATGATGGATGGATGACAGATGGATGGATGGATGACGGATGGATGGATGGAAGGATGCTTGGATGGATGGCTGTATGGGTGGATGGATGGAAGGATGGATGGATTGATGGCTGTATGGGTGGATGGATGGATGGATGGATGGATGGATGGATGGATGGATGGATGGATGGATGGATGGATGGATGACAGATGGATGACAGATGGAAGACAGATGGATGACGGATGAATGGATGACGGATGGATGGATGGAAGGATGGTTGGATGGATGGATGGATGGATGAATGGAACTATGACAGATGGATGGATGGGTGGATGGATGGATGACAGATGATTGATGGATGAATGACGGATGAATGACAGATGGATAGATGGATGGACTCTGATTTTTCAGACTGTTATTGAATATAAGGATGTGTTTGCAGTACATCTGACACCAGGTAATGCAACACTAAAAGTACACCAAAGGAGGCGCTGTGGCTTAGCTGGTCAAAGTACCTGTCTAGTAAACAGGAGGTCCTGGGTTCAAATCCCAGCAGTGCCTCATGACATCAATTCACTTTAACTTTACTTATATAGCATCAAATACAACACAGTCATTTCTTGGTGTTTTTACAGGAGAAACCCAACAAGTCCACATCATCAAGCATGATCATGTGGACACCCTGTCCCCCCAAGGTGCCAGGTACCTTCACGGAGGGTAACTGTTTGATACGGTACTTTCAGTACGATTCACAACTTTAGTCAGTGAAAACACATGAAAACCTGAAGTGTATCATAACATATTGACACATACTGAGTGGAGGAAACAAGACATTTGTTTATTTCAAACACAATGAATATGAAGGAGTTGTAGAGAAGGTGAAGCATCCACAACGGGGTCAGAGACGTACCGTGGAGACCTCTGTACCTGTAAGACTTAGAACTGCAAGCTTCAGGTCCTAAGTCAAGGCAACGAGTTGTGTAACCATGGAAGGTTCACTGTAATGTCCTACACAGAAGATGACCACTGTTGACTGTGGATTGCCCACATTGTAGAAACTACATTGTTGTTGTCAACAAACAAGATGTTGTACCTTGAAACGTTGATGAAATCAGGGCCTAAGACTCGGATCAGAACCGACCCGTTAACATGTGACTGGGTTGTGAAAGCTCTCACAGGAGGAGGGTTGGGAAAAGATCTGTTGATTGACTTGGAATGGAACCCTGCACAGTCCTATAAGAACCCATAAGAACAAGAAGAACTGTTGGGCGGTGACGTCAGCCAGCTGCTGAAGAAATGCTTGTTAGGCAGGAGAGTTCAAACTCTGAGAAGAAGCTGTCAAACTCACAGGACCTAAAGGTTCTGCTGGGGTGGAAGTTCACAGGGGTGGAGCAAGTCTCCAACATATCAGGAGCAGAACTGATGGCAGTGTCTCATTACTTGCTGATTGGAGGAAGTAAATCCATCCAGAGCTTTGAAAGTGGCAGTGGTGGGATTTGAACCCACACCTCCTGAGAGACTGGAGCTTTAATCCAGCACCTTGGACCGCTCGGCCACACTACTCCACTAGTTGGAATAGAGTGGTCATCGCAACAGAACAGAGTCTCTGGTTCATGTTCAGAGTCTCTGGATTATGTTCACTAGGGATGGGAATCGAAAACCGGTTCTGACTGAAAACCGGTTCCAAATGATCAATTCCATCAGAACCGTCCACCTTAAATGTGTTCGATTCTTCTTAACGATTCATTTTCCAGCATGACGTCAAGTGGCGTTGCGGTACGTTGCATGACGTCACACTCTGTGAAGCAGAGCTCCTTCAACCAGGAGAAAACATGGAGAGGAAGAAGGTCTAAAGTGGGAGACGATAAAGGACTAGATAATAGGACACGGTAATACATGTTCCACTCACCACGTCCTGAATCCACAGAATGTCCCAGTTAAAAAAACTAAAAGGTCTGGGTTCAAATCCCGGCAGGAGCCTTTCTGTGTGGAGTTTTCATGTTCTCTCTCTCTCTGTGTGCTGGTTCTCCTCCGGTACTCCGGTTTACTCCGATAGTCAAAACAACCTGCACCATGGCTCCCTGAGCTCCACCCCCGGCCTCCATCACCTCCCCAGAGCGCTGCACTGTGTGGCTGCTGAAGACGGTCCATTTGGTGAAGACATGTCCTGTTTGAAGACTAATGAGGGACTTTTAATAAATGAACTCTGCCGTCAATCTGTCCCGTGTAGTAAATGTCTGCTCCTACAAGCCGACAGCGTAGACATATGCTAGTAGATCCTCACTATATGTGTGAGCCTCTAGTTTTCACACCATATACAGTAAAAACGATCTACTAGAGTATGTCTACTGTGTAGACATACACCATCTAGTAGAGGATAACTACTGTATTTCTATGTATTAGATCATTCTGTGTTGAATATCCCCTCAAAAAAAGCACCATTACAATATGAAAACACAGCGTTCCCTGCGGACTGAGGGAACGTGTTCCTCCTCATATGTCACTTCCTCATTCCTCTCCAGGCTCCGACCTCCCAGAGAGGCTCAACTTGTCAACAGCACAAGATTTGAAAAAGTATAAATTCCAGGGGGCAATGAAGGTAAATAAACATTTGACTGTTCTTTTTTAAGGGAAACATTATAATTCAAGTTTCATGTTTGGAAAAAATAAAATTGTTCCTTTTGGTGCAGAAAACTGTGTAAAACTACTTTTTAACCCTCAAATAAATACTAAGGAATCGTTAAGAGAATTGATCAAATCTCATCAATTCTCACCCCATGTAATCTACCTGTTAATTCTCCTTTGAAAAAAAAAAAATCAATTGAAAAAAAATAAAAAATCAATAAAAGAATCGATAAAAGATTGAATCGTGAAACAGAACCAAAAATGGAATCAGAATCGGAAAAATGGTATCAATTCCCATCCCTAATGTTCACACACAAAAAGATGAAAGATGGACTGTCCCTCCACCATTCATATGTTTACTCTGAAATGAGACTGATTGCTCCACCCCTTTAATCAATCAGTGCTAGAATCCACCGCTCTGGATCATTTGAAGATGAAAGTCTGACAGATGATCAGAGTTCTGAAGATTCAGTATTCGGCCTCACGTCTCATTAAAGAAACATCTAGAACAGGGTTCCATTGTGTTCTGTTCAGGGGGAAACTGGTCCAAATGGCTCATTGAGTGTTGAAGGTTGCCGACCTTGAGGAACCTCAGGAGTTGTCTCAAGACATAAAGGACAAGTTTGTCCTTCTCTTCTTAAAGTTGGAAAACACTTTCAATGGGCCCAACAAATGTATTGATGAACTAGTTGATGAGCTCCTGTTCATTTCCTCCAGGTCATCAGGTCCAGTTCTACAGGATGTGGTCCAGGTCTACATTCACATACGTTTACATACAAAGTAAAAGACAGGGGATGGAGCTCAGTGGTAGAGGTGCTGTATGTATGAGGTCCTGGGTTCAATCCCTCTGACCTCCAGAACACAAACACAGAGCTCCACAGTAAGCGTTGTTGTGTTGATGTAATCTAAGAAGTAAAGCTGAGCTCTGGAATTCTGCAATCTCAGAAACAATATCATGCAGCTTCTGCTGGAAAATCCAAGATTGTGTCATCCAAGTATTAATATTCCAGAGTGCAGTGAGAAGCTGAACACCACACTGGAATCTGATTACATGAACATTAGTCTGAACTACAAAACTCAACTTTGATGTTTCCTTCAAAACCAAAACACTCAGAAATAAACTCTTTTTTTATTACTGATAATGACTCATCTGAGTTTTAAAAACTAACCAACACAAAACTACAACTTTACAACTTGATTAATGCCGTTCAAATATATATTTGAATATATTTGAATATATATATATATATATATATATATATATATATATATATATATATATATATATATATATATATATATATATATATATATATATATATATTCAAATCACAAAAATCTTTGAAAAAATGTGTCATACAAAGAAGATGGGAGAGGCACCTCACGGAGATCAGAGCAGATCAAAGCAGGAGATGATCTCCTTCAATCTGATATGATCTCCGCACTGGAGCCATGGAAACACATAGATCAAAGGAGATCAGCTTTATTCAACCTGCAGCATTCACGCTTGCATTTTCTTCTGCAAATACAAACCTCTAGTAATTATTATTATCATAAGAAAACTACAAATGACTGTGTTGCATGTGGTGCTATATAAATAAAGATTCATTGAATTGATGTCATGAGGCACTGCTGGGATATGAACCCAGGACCTCCTGTTCAGTAGACAGGCACTTTGGCCAGCTAAGCCACAGCGCCTCCTTTGGTGGAATGTAGTACTGCATTACCTGGTGTCAGAACTTGTTGAAGTGAACCTCAGAGAGCAGATGGCATCGTACAGGTGTTCCTCACCTGTTGAACTAATGCTGGATTTACAGAAGAGTGACTTCATGACAGCTGGGGAACATCTGGATCTGATGTCACAAAGCTTCCACATTGTGACATCACTGTGATGTCACAATGTGGAAGCATGGTAACAGACACATGACACTGACACAGCGTAACTCAGGATCCAGACAAGTGTAAACAGTGTGGATCAGGGCTGCTCCATGTGATGTGATCAGCTGAAACAGATGTTAACCAGGTGTGAACGGCCCAGAAAGACCTGATGAGACACACAAGCTGAAGAGGCTCTGACAGAACTCACTCAGAGACCTGAGTCACTTCTCTGTCTGACAAAACAAACTCCTCCACTTCTTATCATCTTCTTATCATCCTGTCTTACATCAGCTTAAATCCCAGCAGTGCCTCACAACATTAACTCAGTTCATCTTTACTTATATAGCACCAAATACAACACAGTCATTTCTTGGTGTTTTTACAGGAGAAACCCAACAAGTCCACATCATCAAGCATGAGGGTGACGGTTTGGTACAGTACTTTCAGTACCATCCACAACTTTAGTCAGTGAAAACACATGAAAACATGTACTGCATCATAAAGTACTGGCGCATACTGAGTGGTGGAAACGATTTATTTCAAACAGGATAAGTAAGAAAGAGTTGGTGACAGGGTGAAGCTCCCAGGGAGCTGATGGGGTCAAAGATCATGCTCTAGATCAGGGGTCTCAAACTCAGTTCCTGTAGGGCCTCAGCCCTGCATGTTTTCCACGTCTCCCTGCTTCAACATGGCAGATTGCAATGAGTGGCTCTTTATGGAGCTTTGTGCTGAATGTGGTGATGAACCATTCAGGAGTGTTAAAGAACCCGCACCTCCTGAGAGACTGGAGCCTTAATCCAGCACCTTGGACTGCTCAGCCACCAGACCTGCACGTTACCAATAATGTGCTCAAACCTGGTCAGATAAAGGTCGCGGCTAACGGTTATTCATTAATACTGTGATGTCTGATTTCTTTCAGATCAGAATCAAACAGGTATTTACATTTTATATTTTTTTTTGTGTTTTTATCAGACTGCTATCAAATGTAAATATTTTCCTGCTGTACATCTGACACCAGGTAATGCAGCACTAAAAATGCACCAAAGGAGGCGCTGTGGCTTAGCTGGTCAAAGTACCTGTCTAGTGAACATGAGTTCCTGGGTTCAAATCCAAGCAGTGCCTCAATTCAATTAATCTTTATTTATAATGCAACAATTACAACACAGTCATTTGTAGTTTGTTTTTACTGGGAGAAACCCATTAGGCACAAATCCTCCAATAGCAGTTGAACTTTCAGCTTCATTTCTTCCAGGTCGGCCATGACTAATGTTTTCATTTACTTTTGTCAGGATGTGGTCATTCCAGGAGCTCTGTCAAGGCTGTCAGGAGTCCTGATCTCCTGCCTTATTGATGACAATCAGTTGCAGTTCCCAGATGAGCCCTTGGAGTGACCATGTCATTCCATAGTCAGTCCCCAAATAGCAGTCCAGTCCAAGTGTAAAACTCAGTCTCAGTCTGAGAAGTATATATATATATTCTTTTTCTAATATAATAGACTCCTCCCTCTCCCTCTCCCTCTCCCTCTCCCTCTCCCTCTCCCTCTCCCTCTCCCTCTCCCTCTCTCTCTCTCTCTCTCTCTCTCTCTCTCTCACGGTGCAACTTCAGCTCCGCCCACTGCTCCCAGAGTCCAGATCCATATTTCACTTTCTCTTGTATTGTTTGATTGTACACTCATAGTGACAGGACGTCTTTTCCTTTATAAATGAGTTCCCAGTCATCCGATTGTATCTCAATAACTAGTTTATCCAGGGATTCCTCTCTTCTGACTCATTTGTACTGATATCTATCTGTTGTCTTTTTTAATGTTTCTGTGTTTTTTATTGTAAAAAAAATAAAATAAACAGACATGAAATCACTGATATCATTGAATAATACACCCTTATACAATTTCTTCATTTGACTTTTATTTGCTGATTGTTTCATTTGAATGTTTAATCTGTTCCACCTCTTTAAGCTACATCAATAACCAATGCCCCCTGGTGGCCGCGCCCCGTCACTATCTGTCAAATCCTGTTACAGAGTGCTCTGGTGTTTGTGGGAACAAACTTGAAACAGAGCAGGATGACTATTGCAACAACACGTCATCAGTAGGATAAAACTAACCTTTCTCTTGATGGTCTACGACAGGGTGTCCAAACTGGGTCAGAGAGTGCTGGTGTCCTGCATGTTTTAGTTCTCTGCCTGCTTCAGCATACCTGAATCTAATGATGACGTCATCACCAAGGTTGTGAAAAAGAACAATAATGAGCCTTTCATTACAAAGTGGATGGGAGAGGCACCGGATGGAGATCAACGGAGATCAAAGCCAGAGGAAATCTTGGATCTGAGCATCTCCATGGCAAAAGGCACTGATCTCCTTTGATCTGATAGGAGATCAGCACTGGAGCCATGGAGACGCTCAGATCAAAGGAAATCAGCTTTGTAGGGTTGTAATGTGCTCGTACTCTGTGATGGAGCGGCTCCATCAGCAACGGGGCAACAAACACACGCACGCGCTCGCCCGCGCTCGCACACACTCGCCCGCACTCGCTCGCACTCTGCCCTGCTGTTACGCAGGCAGCGGAGACCCTCGGTCAGTGAACGCGCAGTGACACCCGAACGCATACACACACACACACACACATCCTGCGTAGCAGACGCCACACCACGATACACGCCACACTCATTTCCTCATTCCCCTCCGTATTTCGCATGACATCATTCACTGAATTCATCTTTCGTTCCCCACCTGTTAGTATAGTCAGCCAGGGGTGCACACTTGGACTGGCTATGTTTGACCTGCGCATACATTCAAACATCCTCACACACACACACACACACAACACTTACCGGTGACATGACGCCTGGTGACAGGCAAGACGGGGGTGGAGTTAACCCCCGGGTTTATAACGAAGCCTGAGCGGGACTTTACGGTCATGTGATCGTTTGGTGTTTGGTTTAAGTATTAATTTTTGTTTATAAAGGGAAGTATGTCGTGACTTTATTTGGAGAATGTTTTTGTTCATTTAAATGGAAAAATGAAGTGTCCTAAAAATAGGATGTTATTATTATTTGTGTTATTAAATTATGATTGGTGCAGAGGACTCAATCACACCCCTGGGAGGGGCATAACGGTATAAGAGCCGTAGGCAAAGCTGCATACGGGAGTCATTACTGGAAGTTGCACTGTAGAGCAACACGACTCGAATAGACCTGTTTTTTCAAACCACCCAGCTAAAGGAAGAGCTGGGCTCATGGTTATGTTTTTCAGTTCTTATTGTAAATATTTTTTCTCACTGTAAATATCGAGCACCGGCACTGTTTGGGGACAATAAAAGGAAAAAGTCGACTTGCCATTTGGAATTACGGAGGTTGTTCTTTGAACAGGAGCGAACCCCGCCACATACTCATCCTTACATTTTTCTAGAAATATGTCTTCAATCACCTTTTCTCTAGCTACACCCTCTACTTGAACCTTTACCTGTTTATTTATTTCATATTTTCCAAATATCATGATTTTGGTTTGACCTAGATTTAATGAATTAGATTTCATTTCTCTGAATGTATCTAGTATGTCGTTGAAGAGTTTTTCTAGGATTTGGGAGAATTGTGGGTCTGTAGTTTGTGAAGTGTGTCTGTTTTCAATAACAGTATCCTTACTGGAAGCCTGTTGAATGATACTATGTAGAACCTTCTATTTACTGCTGACATGGTCTTTATTGTTTTCTGGTACTTTTTTAAAATAATTCTTCTTACATTTTCTCATTATATGAGTGAACTTATGTTTACATTTCTTGTATTTATTTTCCATCTCCTTCGTTCTACATTTATTGGATTCTCTATGTCATGTATTCTTCTCCTTGGATGCATTTTCTAAGCCCTTTGTCATCCAATAAACATCTTTATATTTCACTTTCTCTTGTATTTATAAATGAGTTCCCAGTCATCTGATTGTACCTCAATAACTAGTTTTTCCAGGGACTGCTCTGTTCTGACTCATGTGTACTGATATCTATCTGTTGTCTGTTTTAATGTTTCTGTGGTTTTTATTGTAAACAGTAAAAAAACAAAAACAAACAGACATGAAATCACTGATATCATTGACTAATACACCACTTACTTTGATATTATCTCTAACATGTGTAAATAAAGTATGACCCTCCAAACGACCCCCAGGAGGCCCGGCTGTTGTGTGTGTGTGTGTGTGTGTGTGTGTTTGGGCCTGGTTATAGGAGAAGTGAGGATGGAGCAGCCATTTACTGGTAAAACTAACTCACTAACATCTTGGTGAAAATAGAATATATGTTTTTTTCAAATTAAAGTGACAATGAAAGTGAGAACAGGAGTTCCCCCCTCACCTCCAGAGGAACATAGAGAGTGAGCTACCAGCAGCTTCTCCCTGTGGAAGGGAACATCAGCCCTCACCTCCAGAGTGAACATAAGTCATGTTTGTATATTCCATCCATCCATCCATCCATCCATCCATCCATCCATCCATCCATCCATCCATCCATCCATCCATCTATCCATCCATCCATCATCCATGATGTGATCCAGCAAACATGTTCAAGCAGTAGCGTTGTGTTGTTGCTTCTCATTATCAATAGAAACATGAGAAAGTATAAGAGTGACTGATATGCTTGTATGATCACTGGACCTTTTGAAAGCAGTCAGACTCTCAAACTGTACCAGTAGCATCTATGTCATTCACAACCCGTCTCCATCTTAACTGGACTTTCTGTGTACACATATGAGTTTTTGTTTTCATCTGTGGTCTGGTGGTTAGTGAGGGTGTTGCCTTCAGTGGCAAAGGGAAATAAAACCTCTGCATGAACAGGAATCATGGTGCCTCCCCCTCCACAGCTCCAAGTGTCCAAATCTGAACAGCTGGTCTATTGCAGCAACACATCATCAGTAGGATAAAACTAAGCTGTCTCTTGATGGTCTACGACAGGGTGTCCAAACTGGGTCAGAGAGTGCTGGTGTCCTGCATGTTTTAGTTCTCTGCCTGCTTCAGCATACCTGAATCTAATGATGACGTCATCACCAAGGTTGTGAAAAAGAACAATAATGAGCCTTTCATTACAAAGTGGATGGGAGAGTCACCGGATGGAGATCAACGGAGATCAAAGCCAGAGGAAATCTTGGATCTGAGCATCTCCATGGCAAAAGGCACTGATCTCCTTTGATCTGATAGGAGATCAGCACTGGAGCCATGGACACGCTGAGATCAAAGGAAATCAGCTTTGTAGAGTTGTAATGTGCTTGTAGTCATCCTTAAATTTTTCGAGAAATATGTCTTCAATCACCTTTTCTCTAGCTACACCCTCTACATGAACCTTTACCTGTTTATTTATTTCATATTTTCCAAATATCATGATTTTGGTTTTACCTAGATTTAATGAATTAGAGTTCATTTCTCTGAATGTATCTAGTATGTCGTTGAAGAGTTTTTCTAGGATTTGGGAGAATTGTGGGTCTGTAGTTTGTGAAGTGTGTCTGTTTTCAATATCAGTATCCTTACTGGAAGCCTGTTGAATAATACTATGTAGAACCTTCCATGTACTGCTGACATCGTCTTTATTGTTTTCTGGTTCTTTCTTAAAATAATTTTTCGTAAATTTTCTCATCATATGAGTGAACTTTGTTTTACATTTCTTGTATTTATTTTCCATCTCCTTCGTTCTACATTTATAGGATTCTCTATGTCATGTATTCTTCTTCTTAGATACATTTTTTAAACCCCTTTGTCATCTATATAATATCTATAAATATCTTTATATTTCAGTTTCTCTTGTTTTGTTTGATTGTACACTCATAGTGACAGGACGTCTTTTCCTTTATAAATGAGTTCCCAGTCATCTGATTGTAACTCAATAACTAGTTTTTCCAGGGATTCCTCTGTTCTGACTCATGTGTACTGATATCTATCTGTTGTCTGTTTTAATGTTTCTGTGGTTTTTATTGTAAATAGCAAAAAACTAAAACAAACAGACATGAAATCACTGATATCATTGCTAATACACCACTTACTTTGATATTATCTATAACATGTGTAAATATATTATCACTAAAAGTTGCACAATGAGAAGTGGTCCTGCTGGAATTCAATTAAAACTCCATTGTATTTATGAAATCTTCCACCTGGCTGACTGCTGTGACAAAATCCGACAGGCACCACCGTCTCTGGGACACTAGATGGCGCTGGTGCGTCTCTCCAAACGACCTCCAGGAGGCACGGCTGCAGTGTGTGTGTGTGTGTGTGCCTGGTTGGAGGAGAAGGCAACACGATCCCACACCCCTCTCTGTGATGACCACGCCCCTCTCAGTCTAAGCCACGCCCATCTAGGTGGAAGTCACGCCCCCACACCAGAACAAGGCCAAAAGTTTTAACCTGAAAAAATACGATCTGAGAGTAAAAACAAAATTAGAAACTTGAAACCAGGATTTGAATGTGAAAGAAATAAGATCCTAATCTGAAAACATTAAACCTGCAACTGAAAAAGTAACACCAGCATTTTAAAAACTATATGAGTGAAACATGAAAATAAAGGATTTTATCAAAAGAATTCCAGAGCTGAATCAAAATTATATGTAAGGTGAAAAAACTTTTCATACTCTTATTTTTATTTTGAATACAGAGTTTTTGATTTTTCAAAATTGAAGCTCAAACCTTGAACATTCAGATTCAAAATATATTTTTTCAATCACATTTATTTTTCAGAAGAATAAACCTTTGGACCTGGATCCAGCTGCATACAGACCGCTCCAATCAGCTGAGGTTGTTTTGACTTGGTCTCTAGAGAGACTTTAACACCTCCTCTGGATCAGCAACCACCTTAAAAAGCTGAGAAGAGTTGACTTCTATCAAAGTTTGACCTTTTGCTTCGTGGTTTGGCGGCCGCTTCCACTGAGCCTGGAATAATGTGAGTGCACAGCTTTACACATTTAGAAAATAAAAACTACTTTTGGGATATTCAGGGCCTAATTCTCACACAGTATATCTGCCTACAGTACAAACTCAAGTCAACACTCTTGTTCTGATGGAAATGTCAGGATGAACAGATGAACTATTGAGTTATCAAGATCAAGCTGCAAATCACAAAGTCTTGAAAAAGTTCTATTTTCTTAAACCTAACAGGGTCCAGGGTTCAAATCCCAGTTCAGGCTCTTTGTGGGAAGAAACCTGAAACTGAGCAGGATGACTATTGCAGCAACACGTCATCAGTAGGATAAAACTAAGCTGTCTCTTGATGGTCTACGACAGGGTGTCCAAACTGGGTCAGAGAGTGCTGGTGTCCTGCATGTTTTAGTTGTCTGCCTGCTTCAGCATACCTGAATCTAATGATGACGTCATCACCAAGGTCGTGAAAAAGAACAATAATGAGTCTTTCATTACAAAGTGGATGGGAGAGGCACCGGATGGAGATCAACGGAGATCAAAGCCGGAGGAAATCTTGGATCTGGGCATCTCCATGGCTTCAGGTGTGCTGAAGCTGGGAGGAGCTAAACCCTGCAGGACGCCGGCCCTCCAGGACCCAGCTTGGACAGGATATTAAGTTTTCCTGCCTGAGTTCCAGAGCCGAGGGGCCGGAGAGTAAAGGCTCTGTCAGACGAAAGTTCAGCAGTGGGTCCTGCCGAACAAAATTACGTCATTACCTTCTTCCAGCTTCTTCTGGCTGAAGGAATTATTTTGGGCTGTTCCAACCGTCCTGGCTGAACTATGTAGGAGCTGCTCTGTTTGAAACTTCTACTCTGCCGTGTGCTGCTCATGCGTGTTCCAGTTCTCTCATGACTATCAGTCATATTTTAATCATATTTAACTTGTAACATCGCTACTGTACGAGAGCCGCTGCTCGTTAAAAAGTCCCAGTGCAGGCTTACGTGATGCACCTGAACGCATCACGAACAACTTTCTTCTTGTCCTTATGGGTTCAAAAAGGGAGGATGAAGGGAAAGAAAAAAAAAAGAAAAAAAAAAAAGGGCCTTTCAACTCTCATGTCTGCCAAGGCAGGATGATCTGGAAGGAGGTGGTTGGTAGAAAGTCTGTTCCTGATTAGAACCCAATGGTTCTCCATGACTAAACTAAAAGCCTCTCACTCCCCGTCGGGGAATTGAACCCCGGTCTCCCACGTGACAGGCGGGGATACTCACCACTATACTAACGAGGAGATGCTGATGTTACTGCCTGTCTGTCATAGTGTCTCAGGGGTCCTCCAGCAGAGGGGACACTGTGTCCTGAAGATCCACTGAGGAGAGCAGAGAGGACGACACCTGCTCCTCCTGCACCTCCTCCTGCTCCTCCTCCTGCTCCTCTTCCTGCTCCTCCTGCTCCTCCTCCTCCTCCTCCTCTTCCTGCTCCTCTTCCTCCTCCTCCTCCTCTTCCTCCTCCTCTTCTTCTTGCTCCTCTTCCTCCTCCTCCTCTTCCTGCTCCTCTTCCTGCTCCTCCTCTTCCTCTTCCTCTTCCTCCTCCTCTTCATGTGTTGGTTCATTAGAAGTTGTGGAGATTTTTTCTTGTTGTTCTAAATTCTTTGTTGAGGTTTGAATCCCGTTCCTTCATGTTGGACCTTAACAAGTGTCCTTCAGAGGACAATGAGACTCTGGAACCTTCAGAGAGTGACCTGGTGTGTGGGGGAGTTTTTCAGCTTGTGTAGAGTGGAGCAGGAGCTGTTCTCCACCTTCACCTCCATCACCTGAGGACGTGTCCACAGCTCAGAGAGAGAGCTGCATGGACAGAGAGCGTTGGACTGATTGTGTCTTGAAAGTGAAATGAGTCCTCCGCTGTGTGTTGGTCACACTGAGTGATCTGCACCGTCACACAGCGGTCAACAGGGGGCAGCAGCAGCTCAACAAAACACCTGAGCCTCTGAGCCTGTAGTGACAGCTGGCCTTGATAGGTGGAGAGAGTCCAGTGGAGGTTGTAGTGAGGTGGGCGGAGCTTCTAGTTCTACCATAGAACTCGTCCTCAAAGGTCTGCTGAGTGTCTCTTATCATGCTGCTGCTTTGTACAGTGTGGCCGTGCTGACTCGTCACATCAGGACTCAACATGTCTCCTCTGAGAAGCGTCCCTGCTGATGGGGGTGTCCAGGTTGCTCATGGTGTTGCTCAACATGATCTCAGGCGCTCCACCCTGGAAACATCAACTGGGCTCACATTTCCGGGGTGGGACAGTTGAGGACATGAAAAGAGAGACAGTGTCAATGAGCCTCAGCTTTGCTCCAGATGCTCTGTGTGTGGAACCTTGTTAGAACCTTTTTAAGGTTCACTACTGTGGGAAGAGTGATCTGACACTGACCGCTGAGCAAACTGAGCTTCAAACTGTTCAGGAAGACATTTTCTACAAACTGTGGAATGAAAGAACTAATGTGTCCACCAAACTGTCCTCCTGTCTTCATGCTTGGAATCAGAACTGCACCAATTCTACCAAATCTTCATTAGTTTGGTCCAGAAGTTCTCTTCATTGTTTCTTCTGTTTAAGGCCTCGGTGCTTCAATGCTACAATTCTTTCCTCTCACTCAAGAGTCCCAGGTTCAATTCCCAGCCCATGCACTAACCAATGACTGTCCCAATCATAGAACCATTGTTCTGTCTAGTTCCAGCATCTTCTCTTCACAAGTGGTTCCACCACTGCACCTTGAAGTGCCTGGATTTCCAGGAAGTTGATGTGCTTGTTAAAGTTTTAGATCAAAGAGTGAGACACACTTTGATCTGTAACTTAATGAGACTTTATTCCAGGAGGTTCTGGACCTTCAGTCTTTCTAATCATTGATTGATTCAACTTGTGTTGGAACCAAAAGAACAAACAAGAACATTTTCATCTGTGGTGATTCAAACATCACTTCTAGTAACAACGTTTCATATCTATGGTCCAAATCCAGCTTTTACACATTTTACACCTTGAGCCTCCTCCTGCACACATCCTGCACCTCCTCCTGTACATCTTCCTGCATCTTCTCCTGCACCTCCTCCTGCACACATCCAGCGCCTCCTCCTGCACCTCTCCCTGCACACATCCTGCGGCTCCTCCTGCGCCTCTTCCTGCACCTCCTCCTGTGCCTCCTCCTGCACACATCCTGTGCCTCCTCCTCCACCCCCTCTTCCTGCACACATCCTGTGCCTCAACCTGTGCCTCCTTCTGCACTTCCTCCTGCGCCTCTTCCGTTACACATCCTGCATCTCCTCTTGCGCCTCCTCCTGCACCTCCTACTGTGCCTTCTCCTGCGCCTTGTCCTGCACACATCCTGCGCCTCCTCCTAGACGCCTCCTCCTGCGTCTCTTCCTGCACCTCCTCATGCACCTCCTCCTGCGCCTCTTCCTACACCTCCTTCTGCGCCTCTCCCTGCACACATCCTGCGCCTCCTCCTGCACCTCCTCCTGCGCCTCTCCCTGCACACATCATGCGTCTCCTCCTGTGCTTCCTCCTCCACCTCCTTCTGCGCCTCCTCCTGCACCTCCTGCTGCACACATCCTGCACCTCCTCCACCCCCTCTTCCTGCACACATCCTGTGCCTCAACCTGTGCCTCCTTCTGCACCTCCTTCTGCGCCTCTTCCGTTACACATCCTGCATCTCCTCTTGCGCCTCCTCCTGCACCTCCTACTGTGCCTTCTCCTGCGCCTCGTCCTGCACACATCCTGCGCCTCCTCCTAGACGCCTCCTCCTGCGTCTCTTCCTGCACCTCCTCATGCACCTCCTCCTGCGCCTCTTCCTACACCTCCTTCTGCGCCTCTCCCTGCACACATCCTGCACTTCATCCTGCGCCTCCTCCTGTAAACATCCTTCACCTCATCCTGCGCCTCCTCCTGCGCCTCTTCCTGCACACATTCTGCAACTCCTCCTGCGCCTCCTCCTGCACACATCCTGTGAATTGTCCTGCATATCCTCCAGTGCCTCCTCCTGCACATATCCTACGCCTCATCCTGTGCCTCCTTCTGCACCTCCTGCTGCGCCTCTTCCTGTACATATCCTGCGTCTCCTCCTACGCCTCCTACTGTACCTCTCCTGCGCCTCCTCCTGCACACATCCTGCGCCTCCTCCTGCACCTCCTCCTGCGCCTCTCCCTGCACACATCATGCGTCTCCTCCTGTGCTTCCTCCTCCACCTCCTTCTGCGCCTCCTCCTGCACCTCCTGCTGCACACATCCTGCACCTCCTCCACCCCCTCTTCCTGCACACATCCTGTGCCTCAACCTGTGCCTCCTTCTGCACCTCCTTCTGCGCCTCTTCCGTTACACATCCTGCATCTCCTCTTGCGCCTCCTCCTGCACCTCCTACTGTGCCTTCTCCTGCGCCTCGTCCTGCACACATCCTGCGCCTCCTCCTAGACGCCTCCTCCTGCGTCTCTTCCTGCACCTCCTCATGCACCTCCTCCTGCGCCTCTTCCTACACCTCCTTCTGTGCCTCTCCCTGCACACATCCTGCACTTCATCCTGCGCCTCCTCCTGTAAACATCCTTCACCTCATCCTGCGCCTCCTCCTGCGCCTCTTCCTGCACACATTCTGCAACTCCTCCTGCGCCTCCTCCTGCACACATCCTGTGAATTGTCCTGCATATCCTCCAGTGCCTCCTCCTGCACATATCCTACGCCTCATCCTGTGCCTCCTTCTGCACCTCCTGCTGCGCCTCTTCCTGTACATATCCTGCGTCTCCTCCTACGCCTCCTACTGTACCTCTCCTGCGCCTCCTCCTGCACACATCCTGCGCCTCTTCCTGCACACATCCTACGCCTCATCCTGCCCCTCCTTCTGCACCTCCTCCTGCACCTCCTCCTGCACCTCCTCCTGCAAACATCCTGCACTTCATCCTGCGCCTCCTCCTGTAAACATCCTTCACCTCATCCTGCGCCTCCTCCTGCGCCTCTTCCTGCACATATTCTGCAACTCCTCCTGCGCCTCGTCCTGCACACATCCTGTGCCTTCTCCTGCACATCCTCCAGAGCCTCCTCCTGCACACATCCTACGCCTCATCCTGTGCCTCCTTCTGCACCTCCTGCTGCGCCTCTTCCTGTACATTTCCTGCGTCTCCTCCTACGCCTCCTACTGTACCTCTCCTGCGCCTCCTCCTGCACACATCCTGCGCCTCTTCCTGCACACATTCTACGCCTCATCCTGCCCCTCCTTCTGAACCTCCTCCTGCACCTCCTCCTGCAATTTTTCCTATATACATACTGCATCTCCTCCTGCTCCTCCTCCTTCACCTCCTACTCTGCCTCCTCCTGCGCCTCCTCCTGCACACATCCTGTACCTCCTCTTGTACCTCCTCCTTGGCCTCCTCCTGCACACATCATGCACACATCTTGTACCTGCTCCTGCAGCTCCTCCTGCAGTGATGTCACAATGTGGAAGCTTTGTGACATCAGGTCCAGATGTTCCCCAGCTGTCATGAAGCCACTCTTCTGTAAATCCAGCATTAGTTCAACAGGTGAGGAACACCTGTACGATGCCCTCTGCTCTCTGAGTTTCACTTCAACATGTTCTGACACCAGGTAATGCAGTACTGACATGCAACAAAGGAGCTCCTGGGTTCAAATCCCAGCAGTGCCTCACAACATTAATTCAGTTCATCTTTACTTATATAGCACCAAATACAACACAGTCATTTCTTGGTGTTTTTACAGGAGAAACCCAACAAGTCCACATCATCAAGTATGAGGGTGACAGTTTGGTACAGTACTTTCAGTACCATCCACAACTTTAGTCAGTGAAAACACATGAAAACCCGTACTGTATCATAACGTACCGGCACATACTGAGTGGTGGAAATGATTTATTTCAAACAGGATAAGTATGAAAGAGTTGGTGACAGGGGCCATTTTCCAGTTCTTAGATCACCAGTGTGTACTCGCCTACGTCACGAGTAACTACTTGCAAGGCGTCCTCAGAAGTGTGGAAAGGCAAATTTACACGGACGCATTGGCGTTAATGGAGAATTTGAAGACGCATACTTGATGACGCGGTGACTGGCGTGGCTGGATGATGGACCCTGAAGCTGAGGAAGAGGAGGAGAAGGAGAAGGAGGAGGAGGAGGAGGAGGAGGAGGATAGGGAGGGAAAAGCAGCATTAGTTGAGCAGTAAGAAAACACCCACAGTGTGATATTTATGTCAACTGTTCACAAAGTAGGGTTCAGAAAAGGTCTGTTGCATTGGCTGGGAATTGAAACCGGGCCTCTCGCGTGGCAGGCGAGAATTCTACCACTGAACCCCCAATGCTCACATAGCAGCAGATTTCCACCAAGAGAGGTCATGTGATCCAACTGCTGTGCTGCTTGAGCCCCTCCCCCACAGTTTGAGTGACACTCTGCTGTGGTTACACAAGTGTATGTGCAGAGTTTGGCTCCGCCCCTGAGAGACTTAGACAGTGGTTGAACTCACATCTCCTTGTTAGTATAGTGGAGAGAGTGTAGAGAATATGGACTGTCAGTCATGACACCACGGAGGAAACATTGTTCTGATTGTCTCTACTGAGCATGTGTAGAAGAACTAGTTACGACCAACATGGTGACCAGGAACAGATTTTTCTGTCTACAAGGAGGCGGAGCCTGACAGTTTCCAGAAAATGACTTTTTCTCCCGTTTACATGAGGATGGAGTCGGAGCTTTTCCAAGAACTTCTACCTTCGGAGCCATTTTCAAAAAGTTGTGTTTTCAGGGGCTCTGAGCTCCGTTGTCGCCTGAACGACACCGAAATGTAAGAAAAGTTTAGCGCTTTCTCTGAAGAATGAGGTGTAAACGATCCTGAGTGTTTCTGTGATCCACACAACACCATTGTGGTACTTTATACACATAAAATATCTAGAAACTCTTCAGGATGAACCGCAGCTCCTTGTCGAGTTTCCTATTTGCTTCTCAATGAGAACTATATCACAGAAATACTGTAACTGTGTGACCACTGAGGTCTGCTAATGTGAGGCTCTGTGGCGCAATGGATAGCGCATTCAAAGGTTGTGGGTTCAAGTCCCACCAGAGTCAAGTTTAACAGAAACACTGATGGATTCTTGTCACCTGAATCTAATGATGACGTCATCACCAAGGTTGTGAAAAAGAACAATAACGAGCCTTTCATTACAAAGCAGATGGGAGAGGCACCGGATGGAGATCAATGGAGATCAAAGCCAGAGGAAATCTTTGATCTGAGCATCTCCATGGCAAAAGGCACTGATCTCCTTTGATCTGATAAGAGATCAGCACTGGAGCCATGGAGACGCTGAGATCAAAGGAAATCAGCTTTACTCAATCTTCAGCATTTATACTTGCATGTTCTTCTGGAAATATAAACCTCTAGTAATTATTATCATAACATTTGTGAAGTTCAGTTCACAACTGTTCAGTTGTGTGTCGTCTTCATAAAAATGAAAGTTAACATTAAGGCCACCCAAAACAGAGCCTTGAGGGACACCACAACAAAGAGCAGCACAAGAGGAAGAGGTCTCTCCAAGCTGAACAGAAAATGATCTGTCTGATAAATACCAGGAAAACTAGTTAACAGCAACACCAGTGATGTCAACATGATTTTTCAGAGGGTTAATTAAAATCTTCTGATTGACTGAATCAAATACTGAGCGAAGGTCAAGGGAGGATTAAGAAGAAGTACAAGTCATTATTGGCTGAAAGTAGTAGATGGTTGGTGACCTTAACCAGCAGAGTGTCAGAGCTATGATGTGCAGGAAACCAGACTGAAATGTCCCAAAGGTTTGATTTCAATCCATCAAAGAAATCAGCTGGGAAGCAACAGTTTTTCTAAAATCCTTGATAAAAGGAAGTTTTGAGGCCAGAGTAGAGCGAGGCGGGGTAGGAGACTCGATCTGGACCTATCAGAACCACATTTTATGTCTAATCTCTATTATTACATCGAGACAATCTGAAATAAATTTCTCGGAGCGTTCTGGTGTGGGTTCAACCTGCTATTTGGGGACTGATCATGGAACGACATGGTCACTCCAAGGGCTCATCTGGGAATTGAACTGCAACTGATTGTCATAAATAAGGCAGGAGATCAGGACTCCTGACAGCCTTGACAGAGCTCATGGAATGACGTCATCCTGACAAAAGGAAATGAAAATATTAGTCATGGCCGACCTTGAAGAAATGAAGCTGAAAGTTCAACTGCTGTTGGAGGATTTGTACCTTTATAGTACATAATGGGTTTCTCACAGTAAAAAGAAACTACAAATTACTTTGTTTCACTTCCTGCTATATAAATAAAGATTAATTGAATTGATGTTATGAGGCACTGCTGAGATTTGAACCCAGGAACTCATGTTTACTAGAGAGGTACTTTGACCAGCTAAGCCACAGCGCCTCTTTTGGTGCATTTTTAGTGTTGCATTTCCTGGTGTCAGATGTACTGCAGGAAAATATTTACATTTGATAGCAGTCTGTTAAAAACTTAAAAAAACTTAAAAAAAATACACGTCTGATTCTGATCTGAAAGAAATCAGACATCACAGTATTAATGAATAACCGTTAGCCGCGACCTTTATCTGACCAGGTTTGAGCACATCATTGGTGAAGTGCAGGTCGTGTGGCTGAGCGGTCCAAGGTGCTGGATTAAGGCTTCAGTCTCTCAGCATGTATGGGTTGAAATCCCACCACTGCCACTTTCAAAGGTTTGGGAGGATTTACTTCCTCAAATGAGACACCGTCATCAGTTCTGCTCCTGGTACATTGGAGACTTAAGGCCCCTGCATACTCCCTTTTTGAACAAGAAGAAAAAAAAGCTTTTTCGGCAGCAGGACTGTTCATACTCCGATAAGAAGCTGCCGAACCCGCAGGCCACACCCCCTCACATCAGCCACACCCTGTGATGCGGCGTTTGAACTTTTCAACTGCAGTTTATTTCTGTCCTCCAGTGCTTCCAGAAATACATTTCTCTGAACTGTTTCAGTAATAAAAGAGAGTTTTTGTCAGAGCGCCATGTTGGTCCGGTTTTAACTACAGGAGCTGACAGTCTTCACTCCGACATTTTAACGAGCTGCGACTCTCGTACAGTAGCGATGTTACAAGCTAAATATGATTAAAATATGACTGATAGTCATGAGCGAACTGGAACACGCATGAGCAGCACACGGCAGTGTGGCACCCGCATAGTTCGGCCAGGACGGTTGGCACAGCCAAAACAAATTTCTTCGGCCAGAGGGAGCTGGCCGAAGAAATTTTGAATTTTGAAAATTACGTAATTTTGTTCGGCAGGACCTGAACTGCTGAACTTTAGTCTTGTTCTTATGGAGGATGAAGAGGCCTTTACTCTTAGATCAGGGGAGTCCAAACTCAGATCCTGGAGGGCCTCAACCCTGCATGTTTTCTATGTCTCCCTTCTTTAACACTCCTGAATGGTTCATCACCACATTCAGCACAAAGCTCCATAAGGAGCCACTCATTGCAATCAGCCATGTTGAAGCAGGGAGACGTGGAAAACATGCAGGGCTGAGGCCCTCCAGGAACTGAGTTTGAGAACCCTGATCTAGAGCATGATCTTTGACCCCATCAGCTCCCTGGGAGCTTCACCCTGTCACCAACTCTTTCATACTTATCCTGTTTGAAATAAATGGTTTCCTCCACTCAGTATGTGCCGGTACGTTATGATACAGTACAGGTTTTCACGTGTATTCACTGACTAAAGTTGTGGATGGTACTGAAAGTACTGTACCAAACCGTCACACGCATGCTTGATGATGTGGACTTGTTGGGTTTCTCCTGTAAAAACACCAAGAAATGACTGGGTTGTATTTGGTGCTATATAAGTAAAGATGTACTGAGTTAATGTTGTGAGGAACTGCTGGGATTTGAACCCAGGAGCTCCTGTTTACTAGACAGGTACTTTGACCAGCTAAGCCACAGCGCCTCTTTTGGTGCATGTCAGTGCTGCATTAGCTGGTGTCAGAACTTGTTGAAGTTAAGAAGTTTATGTTTTCTACTGCATGAATTTATTGATTTTTATGTATTTATGTATGTATGTATGTATGTATGTATGTATGTATGTATATGTGCAGGAGGAGGTGCAGGAGGAGGCGCAGCATATGGGCAGGATGTGTGCAAAAGGAGGCACAGGAGGAGGTGCAGGAGAAGGCGCTCGAGGAGGAGCAGGATTGTGCAGGAGGCGCAATGAGGAGGCGCAGGAGGAGGTGTAGGATGAGCTGCAGGAGGAGCTGCAGGATGTGTGCAGTAGGAGGCGGAGGAGGAGCTGCAGGAGGGGGCACAGGATTGTGCAGGAGGAGTTGCAGGAAGAGGCCCAGGAGGAGGCGCACAAGGAGGTGCAGGAGGAGGCAGTACCATGAAAGAGAAGTGTTCTAGGAGTGTCGTCGGATTAGAGGGAGGAGTTTCTGAACGAAGTGGCAGGTCCTGAGTCTAAACCATGAACGATGACACACTGAGTATCTGCACCAGAAGGAGGTGCAGGAGGCGTAGGAGGAGGCACAGGGGGAGGTGCAGGAGCAGGCGCAGGATGTGTGCAGGAGGAAGTGCAGGAACAGGTACAACATGTGTGCATGATGTGTGCAGGAGGCGGCACAGGAGGAGGCACAAGAGGAGGTGCAGGAGGAGGTGGAGGAGGAGGCACATGATGTGTGCTGTAGGAGCTCCAGGATGTGTACAGGAGGAGGTGCAGGAGGATTCGCAGGGAGGAGGTGCAGGATAGTTGCAGGAGGAGGCGCAGAATGTGTGCAGGAGGAGGTGCAGGATGAGACGCAGGATGTGTGCAGGAAGAGGAGGAGGAGGAGGAGGAGGAGGAGGAAGAGGGGGAGGGGTGGAGGAGGAGGCACAGGAGGAGGTGCAGGAGGAGGCGCAGGATGAGACGCAGGATGTGTGCAGGAAGAGGAGGAAGAGGAGGAGCAGGTTGAGGAGGAGGAGGAGGAAGAGGGGTGGAGGAGGAGGCACAGGAGGAGGTGCAGGAGGAGGTGCAGGAGGAGGCACAGGATGAAATGCAGAATGTGTGCAGGAAGAGGAGGAAGAGGAGGAGCAGGTTGAGGAGGAGGAGGAGGCACAGGAGAAGGCGCAGGATGTGTGCGGGAGGAGATTGTTTGTGATGCGTTCAGGTGCATCATGTAAAAGCCTGTATTCCGGCATTTTAACGAGCTGCGGCGCTCGTACAGTCGCGATGATACAACTTAAATATGATTAAAATATGACTGATAGTCATGAGAGAACTGGAACACATGAGCAGCAAACGGCAGAGCAGAAGTTTCAAACAGAGCAGCTCCTACACAGTTCAGCCAGGATGGTTGGAACAGCCCAAACTAATTTCTTCGGCCAGAAGAAGCTGGAAGTAGGAAATTACGTCATTTTGTTCAGCAGGACCTGAACTGCTGAACTTTCTTCTTGTTCTTATTGAGGATGAAGAGGCCTTTACTCTCTCATGTCTGCCAAGGCAAGATAATCTGGAAGGAGGTGGTTGGTAGAAAGTCTGTTCCTGATTTGAACCCAATGGTTTTCCATGACTAAACTAAAACACACACACACACACACACACACACACACACACACACACACACACACACACACACACACACACACACACACACACACACACACACACACGCACACACAAACAACACAAATATTCCGTCAAGAAAAAGGCAAAACTATATTGTGTTCAGCATTATATGTGGAGGGGTCTCGTCTCAAGATGCACCGATACCGATACTGATACCAGGATGGGGTAGTGAAAGTGCTTCGGTGTTTGTTTCCACTTGTCTTCAGAGCTCGTCACATGTGATCAGATGACCTGAGACCAGAGTTAACGCTGGGAGTAAACGGGCCCAGTGACATTTGACTGATATCACTGGATTGTCTTTGGTCTTTGAACGTGAACCGTTATCGTTCAACACCGAGAATTAGAGCTAAAACATTTGCCCCGTGTGAGGCTCGAACTCACAACCTTCAGATTATGAGACTGATGTGCTGCCTACTGCGCCAACGAGGCCTGGAAAACTTCTGCAATGGGTGTTTCTTCATGTCTATATACTATATAGAATCTATGACATGAAATATTCAAGCTCACAACCTTTATTCAGACAAGGCAGGATAGTTAAATTTGCTCATTATTGATGACGATTATAACTTGATGTTGCATTGGCCGGGAATTGAACCCGGGCCTCCCGCGTGGCAGGAGAGAATTCTACCAACAACCAATGCTCATGTTGGATGAGAGGTCATGTGATCTAACAGCTGAGCTCCGTGGACTCAGGGTACATTGATAAGCCCCTCCCCCACTCTGTCCAGGTGTCTCCTCCCTGCAACCCTGCACAGGATGAAGTGTAATAGAAGGACTGAAAGAGGATTTGCTTCTTAATGTCAGTAGAATGATCAGCCACCAACTAAGAAAGCAGGACTTCTAGTCCAGGATATACGGTAATGAACAATAGAAAACATTGTACCGGGACTGAAACATGTTTATCCTGATTGATCACAGAGTAAAAGAAGGATAAAAAATGTTCTGTAAAAACAGAAGGAGAAATCAATGAAAGCACTCATGTGTGTTCTTTAGAGACTGAAAGACAGAATGTTTGTCACAAGACGTGGGGAAGATCCTCTAACTTCCTGACATCCCAGCTGCTCTCTAGTTGCTTTGTCATGTTAGAGAAACATTGAGTGAAGGAGCTGCAGTGTGATGGTGACAATGAGCTGCTTGAACAAACACTTTAGCCTCTATCAACTTCAACACCCCAGATGGGACTCCAACCCACAACCCCTGGACATTCTGACCTACAAACATACACAGTCAGATGTGCTGGAGAAGGTTCTGGGCTTTCCTTGCTCCACCCATCTCACAGCCTTGACCCTGATGAGCTTGTTTGCTTGTTCAAGCCTCTTCTATCCAAGCCAACACTGTCAACAAGGCCAACAACACCCTGGAAACTAATCACACTGCAGGACATGGAAGGTGGAATTCCTTGAAGTGGACTTTCATGTCCCCCATGTCCCTGAACAAGGATCTCAGTGGGAAGAAGATCCTACAAGGAACCTGGATTGTTGAAGAACAAATGTTCCACAATAAAGCACAGAGAGTCTGGTTGTGATGAAACAATGAGTGCTCATGTTCTACACTGAGATGATTTTCTCAACAAAGCAAAGCAAAGAGAAGTGCTAAGTCCAGTGGATGATGTTGCTCTCAGACCCTCCTTGTGATTCCTGCTCTGAGCAGAGTGGAGCAGTGGAAGCCTGCTGGGACCAGAACCCAGAGCTCCATGGATCCAAACCTTCCTCTGCTACTGACACTTTCTGGACTATGTCTTCCAGAACTTTCCCAGGGAGGCTGTGAAGTGTGATACCCTGATGGTTCTATCTGCTAACTCTGTTTGGTGACGTCAGAGTGATGTCATAAAAGAATGGAAAAGATCAAAGTCATTCAAAATCATTTCTTTCTTCAATTTGATCTCCACTTTGAGCTGACAAAAGCCTTTCAAACCACTCAAGGTCACCTCACAGAGTTAAATAAGCCAGACCGTTCCTCTGACAGGGGTCTACTAATGGTACCAAGAACAAGGCTCATTACCAGGGTGACAGAGCCTTTACTCTCCGGCCCCTCGGCTCTAGAACTCAGGCAGGAAAACTCAATATCCTGTTTTAAGTCTCACAACATTACATTTGTAAAGTGACTGCAGGTCTTTATGTGAAGACAAGTGGACAGTTTGTCTGTCTGGATTTCAAATCGTCTGTCTAAAGTCAGAGTGTCAGTGTGAGAAAGAATTTGTCAATCTGAATCTGCAAAACTCAACCTGTATTTTTTCTGTAATTAGATATTGAAATGTGTATAAAATCTGCTCCTCTGTATTAGAACTTGTACATGTAATAAGATTAGTCAGTCGTACAAAGAGTTATCAATACATACGGAGATATTTTTGGAGTTGAAAAGTTGGTTTTCATCTTCAAATGATGAAAATACAAACAACTCACCAGTTTCCAGAGGAGCACTTTCACAATCGTCTGTTTGTTTTCACGTGACTTTTGCTCCAGTTGTGTCATGACAGGATTGATAAAGTGCATTACAGTAATCAATTAGTGAGCTGATAGAGCAGGAATTGTCCTTTCAAGGTGGCTGTGATTTAAAAAAGGCTTTACTTTGGTTCTAATGTGGAGTTGATTAAAACAAACTGCTCTGGTTTCCACACTCAGTTTCCACACTCAGTGTCTGCTGGTACCTTATGGTACAGTTCAGGTTCTCATGTGTTTTCACTGACTAAAGTTGTGGAGGGTACCAAAAGTACCGTAGCCCAGCGTCAGCCCTCTGTTGTGGTAGCGAGCACGTCGGTACGATTCCATAAGGAGGAGCTACAATGCAGCCGTCTGGATCCTGCCAACAACACTGCTCAATACTTTAATGTTCCACAAAGACTCTTCTTCAGTCTGATGGATTCATTTAGATGTACTTCATTCTCCTAAAATGGATATGTCTGATCTAGTCATGTTATTCTCATCTCAGAACACCAAGGTCCTGGGTTCAATTCCCAAACTGGCCATAGAACTGACTGCTAACAAGTAAATGTGTAGAGTTCAGTCGTCTCAGCTCTGTAATGAAAGACTGAGTCATTTCTTTACATGAGGAACTTATTAGAAAGAAACTTGTGGACATTGAACAGTGTGAGAGTCCAAACTCCTTTGTGGTCACGTCTTGTTCCTCCTGCAGTTTCAATGTCTTCAGGACATTCAGGTCATGCAGTGAAAAGAGACGATGACTTTGGAAGACATCTTTGTCTTCTTTCTTTAAGCTGCTCCGACCAAGACAACAACAATCAGCAGAGAGACCAAACAACAACAGGAAGAGCAAAACTACAGGTCAACTTAGAGAAAGAGTCCTGGGAAAAGACATCCCATAATGCCTTGCACTGTCCCACCTGACAGCATCAGCAGCGTCCCACAGCCGCCACCACAATACAAACATCTTGGTGGAAGTTTTCAAGGATCCAGACAAACTGTGGCAGCAGATTTGAACCTTCAAGCAGATTGACTCATGTGGCAGGATGTGGAGGACACAATGTCAAAGTCAACATCAAATCTATAAAGGAGCTAAAACCAGGATCAGATGTTGAGACAATAGAGAAGTGTGTATGAACTGTCCACCTTTTGACATTATTGAACACACCTGACACTTTATCAAGGAAGTGAGTTTGTCAGTGTTTGGAAGAAATGTTGGAGTCATGGGACCAAGTGGCCTAATGGATAAGGTGTCTGACTTTGGATCAGAAGGTTGAGGGTTCAAGTCCCTTTGTGGTTAAAAGTATCCATCATGTAGTTTGTGAAGTACCATTAGAGAGTCTCAACATGGTTTTACCACATTTACTAGACTTCATCTGGAAAAGCTGCTTCTGCTAACGTCACAGATGAAATTACTCAACAGTCATCGTGTCAAAAACTTGATCTTCTGATAGCATCTAAAGTTTACATGGACTGACTTTCAGTGGACGCTCCGTCCTCATTGTCCTTTTTCATCGTCTCTCCTTTTACCTCCTCGCCTGCTGCTCCTGTTACTCATTGGTTGGTTGCTGCTTGGTTTTGGTGAGTGTGTCTGTTGCCTTCAGGGGCAATGGGAAATAAAACCATGACATGAAAGAAACACTAGACCAACCATTTGTAGGAGGGGGTCATGGTAATCCCAAGGGCACATCCAGGAATGCCAGGACCTCTGGTACCCAAGTGCGAATAGTTAATAGTGAAATAGGATTTTTTTTTATTGAAGTGGATTGATGTTCACTTTAATTTGAAAACAAAGAATTGCTCAATCCACACTCTCTCTGTTCTGCCTTCTGTCTCTGTTTCCATTATTAATCCTACTAATTGATCAGTTGTGTTATTACAGGCTGTCACTGTCACAGTGTCTAATGTAGGATTTACTTTGTTTTTTATATGTTGATTGTTCAGGTGTGAGACTTTATTTTTATTTTTGAAATAAAAGCTGTTGATCCAGTCTGTTTTTAGCAGCGACCAGATTCAGTTCAGATCCACATCAGAATCTTAATGTGATTTGTTAACAAGTGAAAGAGCCAATAGGTTGTAAGGGCCCATGACTCCACCCCTCTGAAATGTGACACTTCATGCAAGTAGTTAAAACACATACATACAGTACATTCATAACACATAATACATACATACATACATACATACATACATACATACATACATACATACATACATAAAAATCAATAAATAAATACTCGCAGATGTATTTATTTTATTATTGTCCCACTTTCTCCTTTTGAGCATTGTTTAACCGTGACATGCGGCCTACCCTGATCATCATCATCTTCGTTCCTGTTCCAATCTTCAGAGTTTCTGTTTTCATCCGAGTCGATGTCTCCCTTCGTTTTCTGTTGAACAGCGTGCATTTTTTGTGAATCAGTTATATTTCTGTTGTGAGATTTTTCCGATTCTTGAAGTTTTGGTTTTGTTCCTTTCAGTGTTGGAACCATGTCATCATCTGAGGCCTCAGAAGACAATGGGACATAATCACTGTCCTCATCATGACTGCTTTCTGAAGAAATATCTGCTGATATGCAATCCTCCTGAAATGATACCAAAATATGATGTTTGTCAGATGTTCAATTCAATTCAACTTTATTAATATAACTCAGGGGTGTCCAAACTGGGTCCTGGAGGGCCGGCGTCCTGCAGGTTTAGCTCTCTCCCAGTTGAAACACACCTGATTGCAATGCAGGGCTCCTTATTGGGCTTTTTCACAACCTTGGTGATGACATCATCATTAGATTCAGGTAAGCTGAAGCAGGGAGGAACTAGAACATGCAGGACACCGGCTCTCCAGGACCGGAGCTGGACACCCCTGATATAACTAGTTAAGTAGGAGGATTCAGTCACATTTGTGGTCTTTGTTGTTGCATTTTGAGTTTTTACTGTTGTATTGTGGCTTTTCCTGTTGTATTGTGATGTTGGCCCTTCTGGGACACCGTGAATTTATTAAATAAACTCTATGTCCATTATTTTGGTATGATCCACGTCAAAATGAGAAATAAGACTTAAAAACAATACATCCCACTTCATCCACTTCTTTCTCCTTTTCCTTGTTCTTCATCTTCTGTGAAGACAAATTGGGAACAATTCACATAAACAAAAAACAATGTTTCAAGTAAACATACACAAATAAAACAAAAATAAACATCAATTTAACTGGTGGTGTTATCCTGAAACACATTCAGAAATAAGTAACCACACTCTTAAATCATTGAAGACAAAAACATACACTTTTGAAAACTGATATAAAACTACTGAACTCTATATTTTGTCTACTTACTGGGTTATATCTTAGTAATACTTTTAGTACTGATAAGAACTATCAAATGCTTAATACTAATCAGAACTGTAACTCTCTAAATGCTAGTAAATCAGCCTTTTAAATCTTTAAAAGCCTTTAAATTTTAATCAGTCTTTTAAAATGAAGACTCAAATGGAGCTGAAATTGTTGCTTGCTCTTGAAATGATCACCAAAACGTCTGCGAGCTCAACAGTTGTGTAGTTTTATGCAGAAAACGTAGTGAGTTTGGTAACCCAGTAATTCCCACGCTCAGTGAATGCAACAGCAGCAATACTGTGGCGCAGACAGAGCAGGTGTTTAATTGATGGCTCCCCTCCCCCACCTCAGACAGCCCGACCTGGAGCTGAACTGAACTCACCGTCTGACATGAATCCTCCATGAAACCATCCAACTCAACCTTCATCACACACATTTTTACCCACAGTACTACGAGGTTGACTACACATAAATATATTTATAGATTGTGTATTTTTAAATAAATTGATACATTTTTTGTTAGTTAGTTAGTTAGTTAGTTAGTTAGTTAGTTAGTTAGTTAGTTAGTTAGTTAGTTAGTTAGTTAGTTAGTTACTTATTGAGACAAAATGTAAGTTCATAACATCTGGAGTACAAGGCCTGATACTCATTAAATGTAGCAGGCAGCATCTCTGGAGTTGGAGGTCTGAATCTCTTTAACACTAGCAATACCATGGAGAAGTCATTTGACTTTTCTTCCTCTAGATACCAAAGAACAGTCAATTGACTCACAGACTGTCAGCTAACACCTCACCCTCAGCTGTTTGTTATGGAAACAAGGCTAATACTGGTGCACCACAGGAGGGGGAGCCAGTCAGCCATCAGTAGGGCATGTTTGGTTTTTTTCTTTGCTGAGGTTTGTTGTATGTGCCATGAGTAATATACAAAAAAACAACTGTGATTTATTTACAATGCTTTTATTGTACGTTAGCCACAAATATTTACAATTTTAAAAAGCATGAATTATTAGGATCGTGTCTATGTGTGTGTGTGTGTGTGTGTGTGTGTGGGTGCGTGTGTGTTGAGCGTGACTGGCATTTCATCACTCATTCAGGAGTCTGCTTGGTCGGCACATACCTGGCATTGCCATGGTATCTCCCTTTTACATTGGCCACATGTGTACCAAGTTTTTTCCAAGTATTTGTATTTTTCCGCAGCTCTTATTTTTCAAACTCATAGATCAGAGGTCTCCAACCTCCCTGGTCCTCCAGAGTCCCTGTTCCTCCAGGGTCCCTGGTCCTGCAGGTTTAGCTCCTCCCAGGTTCAACACACCTGATTTCAATGAAAGGCTCGTTATTGGGCTTTTTCACCACCTTGGTGATGACATCATCATTAGATCCAGGTATGCTGAAGCAGGGAGGAACTAGAACCTGCAGGGCAGGGGTCCTCAGGACTGGGACTGGAGACCTCTGCTCTATGAGTTTGAGAAATAAGAGCTACGGAATTTAAAAGCAGACTCAAGACTAATATGAAGTATTTAAATGAAGTTAACATGGTCTGAAACTGAATAATAATGAGGAGTCAACCTAAGGACTTTATCACCAGCTGCCACTGTTTAATTAATTGTACAAACTGCCACTGTAGATATTTGGGAGTATGGATATAACAGCATTGATGTTCAGTAAAGAAAAACTATTGTGTATATTCATTGTTTGTTTCAATGTGTGTCTTTTGTTTCTTCTGGAGCTCTAATGGTGTGCTACAACCGGGAGGGAGAGCTGAACCCTGCAGGACGCCGGCCCTCCAGGACCCAGCTTGGACACCAGAGCACTCTGTAACACAGGGGTGGGCAATTATGTTTTCCATGGGGCCACATGAGAAACAGAAAATATTGTGGAGGGCCGGGTCAAAAGGCTTAACTCAATTCTGCATAATATTAATTGTATTTCTTTTAGCCCTTTTCCCAGGCTGAGCCATCTGACAGCTGTGAGGTATCCGAAGTCACTCTGCTCAGTCTCATGGTCCTCCATAAGTACAACTCACTGTCTGTGATTCAATGCGTGTGCCCTGATGAAGTTTACTATTTTACTTACATCATCAATAACATGGTTCATTTTTAACACTGACTTGCACGACACATGCTGGTGTATAATACAATGCAAAAATACCCATTTCTGATCTGCATCGATTTCAGTCACTTTATCTTCCATACGTTTCAAAAGTCCGACATTTTTCCCCGTAAGATTCGGACAACCGTCCGTTGTGAGACCAGCCAGTCCGTCCCATTTCAGACAACTGTAGATCTTCCTGCTGTGTTTCTCCAAGGTAAGTACAGTAACTATCAACTTTTAATAAATCATCCATACTGGGGGTCAATATGACTTGATACTATGGTAACTTTGTTTGGTTATGTACCAATTCATCATAAATATACTGACGGCTGGTTTTATTGAAGGTTTGAATTTGGTAGTGTTTTCTAAACAGTTAGTTGCCTGAATGACTCTCTATTCTGCTTCCATTACAACCAATAGTAGAGCAGTTTTTGACGAAACCCGGGATTGAACCAGGGACCTTTAGATCTTCAGTCTAACACTCTCCCAGCTGAGCTGTTTCGGCCTATATGAAGTGGTTTTTCATGAAGATATGGAAATTTAACATCAGAATCCCTGTACTAACTACTGGATCACCACAGGATCAGCTTGGTTTCCATTGTGCTAACTCATACTTCCTGAACTACCTGTGAAGACTCTCCATCCACCTGGTTGACGTAGTCCTGAGGAGGACTTTCCTTCCATTGTAACGCCTCAAAAGTCTTGAATGAACATGGGCTCAGAGTCATTCTGGTAAATGAATCCAGGATCCGCTCTACCAACTGAGCTATGGAAGGGTGTAAACTGTGTTTCCTGGCAGGAGAAAAAATTCCAGTGGAAAAGACACACATCAATAGTTTACATTGTGCTGACTCATGTTTCTGAAAAGCCTCTGGATTTCTACGGTGGATCCTCAGATTAAAAGTGCATCATTGATAAATATCATCACTTCAGAGAGCTTCCTTTGAAGCCTTGAGGACTGTGGTAAGATGTCGTGACTCTGAAGTTTGACCTTCCAACTCAACTTTTATGTCACAAAGTCAACTTGCTCTTCTAAATCCTACATACTCAGTTTAATGAAAAGTCCTCCTTCAAGCAGGATTTGAACCAGCGCCCTAAGGATGTCAATGTTGTCCTCTACAGTCCGCCACTCTACCAACTGAGCTATCGAAGGGGGTCAACTTAGATTTACGACCAGGATAAAGAATTCCCCAGGACTATACACAGGTGAAGTTTTGACACTGGATCAGCTTGGTTTCCATTGTGCTAACTCAAACTTCCTCCAGAAGCAGTGAAGACTCTCCATCCACCTGGTTCTGGGTCTTAAGACACCCAACGAGTGTCAGTGATACAGTCGACATGGTCCAGCAGTCGTGTTGTTGCTACTTCTTGTTAATGGAAGATCAAACAGATATAGAACTGTGACAGTAGAATTCCAGTAGAAAGCAATCGGACACTGATACGTCACCAGAACAACAAAAACAACTTCATGACAATTTGAGAGTCAAAGACTTTTTCTACTGTTTCTTCTTCAGTATTATAAATATAAACTGATACAAACATGTGAAAACTTACCTTACCAAGGAGCTGGTGGTGAAATGGAGAACATGTCTGACTACAGATCAGAAGGTTCCAGGTTCAACTCCTGGCCAATTTCCTATGATATTTTAAGTCTTTTTTTATATAATATTCAGGGATATCTAAAAAAAAATATATAAACTATTTTTAAGCTTGATAACTCCCAGGTAAAAGATTCCAAATCCGTGTTGAATCACATCTCCTACAGCACGAGTTTCTAATCAGTCCATATTCCAAAAACAAAGTGGAAACCAAATCATTTCAAAAATTCCTTTATTTTGAAAACCAAGAGCTCAACTCTGCTCCGAGACGTTACCGTAAAGTTCCCAATACGAGCGACCATATCACTCTTGGAGCGGCTCACTTCACCAAACAGAAATGAGATTGAAACCGACAGTTGTGAGTTATAAAGAATCACCTGACGAGAGGAACCTCCAGAGGTGTCACATCACTAAGGTGGTCCACAAGTGATACGACTGGTCAGTAGGAGTGACTGGTCAATAGGAGTGACCTGTCAATAGGAGTGACCATTCAATAGGAGTGACTGGTCAATAGGAGTGACCGGTCAACAGGAGTGACTGGTCAGTAGGAGTGACTGGTCAATAGGAGTGGCCGGTCATAGATGTGACTGGTCAATAAGAGTGACTGGTCAATAAGAGTGACTGGTCAACATGAGTGACTGGTCAATAGGAGTAACTGGTCAATAGGAGTGACTGGTCAACAGGAGTGATTGGTCAAGAGGAGTGACTGGTCAAAAGGAGTGGCTGGTCATTAAGAGTGACAGGTCAGTAGGAGTGGCTGGTCAGTAGGAGTGACTGGTCAACAGGAGTGACTGGTCAATAGGAGTTATTGGTCAATAGGAGTGACCTGTCAATAAGAGTGACTGGTCAACAATAAGAGTGACTGGTCAACAATAAGAGTGACTGGTTAATAGGAGTGACAGGTTAATAAGAGTGATAGGTCAATAGGATCAACTGGTCAATAGGATTGACTGGTCAACAGGAGTGACTGGTCAATAGGAGCAACTGGTCAATAGGAGTGACAGGTCAATAAGAGTGACTGGTCAATAAGAGTGACTGGTCAATAGGAGTTATTGGTCAATAGGAGTGACCTGTCAATAGGAGTGATTGGTCAATAAGAGTGACAGGTCAATAAGTGTGACAGGTCAGTAGGAGTGACTGGTCAATAGGAGTGACAGGTCAATAAGAGTGATAGGTCAATAGGAGTTGCTGGTCAATAAGAGTGACAGGTCAGTAAGAGTGACTGGTCACAAGGAGTGGCTGGTCATTAAGAGTGACAGGTCAGTAGGAGTGGCTGGTCAGTAGGAGTGACTGGTCAACAGGAGTGACTGGTCAATAGGAGTTATTGGTCAATAGGAGTGACCTGTCAATAAGAGTGACTGGTCAACAATAAGAGTGACTGGTCAACAATAAGAGTGACTGGTTAATAGGAGTGACAGGTTAATAAGAGTGATAGGTCAATAGGATCAACTGGTCAATAGGAGTGACTGGTCAACAGGAGTGACTGGTGATTAGGAGCAACTGGTCAATAGGAGTGACAGATCAATAAGAGTGACTGGTCAACAATAAGAGTGACTGGTCAATAGGAGTGACTTGTCAATAGGAGTGACTGGTAAATAGCAGTGACAGGTCAATAAGAGTGACAGGTCAGTAGGAGTGACTGGTCAATAGGAGCTACTGGTCAATACGAGTGACAGGTCAATAAGAGTGACAGGTCATTAGGAGTGACTGGTCAATAGGAGTGACTGGTCAATAAGAGTGAATGGTCAATAGGAGTGACCGGACAACAGGAGTGACTGGTCAGTAGGAGTGACTGGTCAGTAGGAGTGACTTGTCAATAGGAGTGACTGGTCATAGGAGTGACTGGTCAGTGGGAATGACCGGTCAATAGCGGTGACTGGTCAATAGGAGTGATTGGACAATAGGATTGACCTGTCAATAAGAGTGACTGGTAAATAGAAGTGGCTGGTCAATAGGAGTGACCGGTCAATAAGAGTGACTGGTGAATAGGAGTGGCTGGTCAATAGGAGGGACCTGTCAATTGGAGTGGCTGGTCAGTAGGAGTGACTGGTCAATAAGAGTGACCTGTCAATAAGAGTGACCTGTCAAAAGTAGTAACTGGTCAATAGGAGTGGCCGGTCAATAAGAGTGACCTGTCAATAAGACTGACTGGTCAATAAGAGTGACAGGAAAAAAAGAGTGACAGGTCAATAGGATTCACTGGTCAATAGCAGTGACAGGTCAATAAGAGTGACAGGTCAGTAGAAGTGACTGGTCAGTAGGAGTTGCTGGTCAATAAGAGTGACAGGTCAATTGGAGTGGCTGGTCAGTAGGAGTGACTGGTCAAAAAGAGTGACTGGTCAATAAGAGTGGGTGGTCAATAGGAGTGACCTGTCAAAGAGTGTGAATGGTCAACAGGAGTGACTGGTCAATAGGAGTAACTGGTCAATAGGAGTAACTGGTCAATAGGAGTGACTGGTCAACAGGAGTGACTGGTCAAAAGGAGTAACTGGTCAATAGAAGTGACTGGTCAATAGGAGTGATTGGTCAATAAGAGTGACAGGTCAATAAGAGTGACAGGTCAGTAGGAGTGACTGGTCAATAGGAGTGACTGGTCAATAAGAGTGAATGGTCAATAGGAGTGACCGGACAACAGGAGTGACTGGTCAGTAGGAGTGACTGGTCAGTAGGAGTGACTTGTCAATAGGAGTGACTGGTCATAGGAGTGACTGGTCAGTGGGAATGACCGGTCAATAGCGGTGACTGGTCAATAGGAGTGATCGGTCAATAGGATTGACCTGTCAATAACAGTGACTGGTAAATAGAAGTGGCTGGTCAATAGGAGTGACCGGTCAATAAGAGTGACTGGTGAATAGGAGTGGCTGGTCAATAGGAGGGACCTGTCAATAGGAGTGACCTGTCAATAGGAGTGACAGGTCAATAAGAGTGACAGGTCAATAGGAGTGACTGGTCAATAGGAGTGACTGGTCAATAAGAGTGACAGGTCAATAGGAGTTACCTGTCAATAAGAGTGACTGTTCAATAGGAGTAACTGGTCAATAGGAGTGACTGGTCAACAGGAGTGATTGGTCAAGAGGAGTAACTGGTCAATAGGAGTGACAGGTCAATAGGAGTGATTGGTCAATAAGAGTGACAGTTCAATAAGAGTGACAGGTCAGTAGGAGTGACTAGTCAATAGGAGTGACAGGTCAATAAGAGTGATAGGTCAATAGGAGTTGCTGGTCAATAAGAGTGACAGGTCAGTAGGAGTGACTGGTCAATAAGAGTGATAGGTCAATAGGAGTTGCTGGTCAATAAGAGTGACAGGTCAGTAGGAGTGATTGGTCACAAGGGGTGGCTGGTCATTAAGAGTGACAGGTCAGTAGGAGTGGCTGGTCAGTAGGAGTGACTGGTCACAAGGAGTGGCTGGTCATTAAGAGTGACAGGTCAGTAGGAGTGGCTGGACAGTAGGAGTGACTGGTCAACAGGAGTGACTGGTCAATAGGAGTTATTGGTCAATAGGAGTGACCTGTCAATAAGAGTGACTGGTCAACAATAAGAGTGACTGGTCAACAATAAGAGTGACTGGTTAATAGGAGTGACAGGTTAATAAGAGTGATAGGTCAATAGGATCAACTGGTCAATAGGAGTGACTGGTCAACAGGAGTGACTGGTCAATAGGAGCAACTGGTCAATAGGAGTGACAGGTCAATAAGAGTGACTGGTCAACAATAAGAGTGACTGGTCAATAGGAGTGACTTGTCAATAGGAGTGACTGGTCAATAAGAGTGACCGGTCAATAGGGGTGACTGGTCAATAAGAGTGACAGGTCAACAGGAATTACTGGTCACTAGGAGTGACTGGTCAGTAGGAGTGACTGGTCACTCCTTGGTGAACAACGGCGGGTCACTGTTGTGAACTACCGAAGCGTCTGTGAACCACAGGAGGCGACTCGCTTAAGCAACCTGAGAGTACCTCAGACTCATCGGAGTCACAAATGGTTATTGACCAATCAATGATCAACAGTACTTGATTACCAGTGACGGCTAAAGTACAGGAAGTAATTTATGATTCAAGTTATTAATTAAACAAATCTGTGAGAGTGCAGCAAGAGAGAGACTGAGACTGAGACTGAGACTGAGTTTTACACTCGGACTTGGACTTGGAGTGGAGTGGATTAGTCTGGAGGCCCAGGCACATGACCACCTCAGCTTCCACTCAGAGCCCAGACCAGCTGTTCAGATTTGGACACTTGGAGCTGAGAAGGGGGAGGCTCCATGATTCCTGTTCATGCAGATGTTTTATTTCCCTTTGCCACTGAAGGCAACACACTCACTAGTCACCAGTCCACAGATGAAAACACAAAATCATATGTGTACACAGAAAGTCCAGTTAAGATGGAGACGGGTTGTGAATGACACAGATGCTACTGGTACAGTATGAGAGTCTGACTGCTTTCAAAAGGTCCAGTGATCATACAAGCGTATCAGTCACTCTCATACTTTCTCATGGTTCTATTGACAATGAGAAGCAACAACACAACACCACTGCTTGGACATGTTTGCTGGATCACATCATGGATGATGGATGATGGATGGATGGATGGATGGATGGATGGATGGATGGATGGATGGATGGATGGATGGATGGATGGATGGATGGATGGATGGATGGATGGATGATGGATGTAATATACAGACATGACTTATGTTCACTCTGGAGGTGAGGGCTGATGTTCCCTTCCACAGGGAGAAGCTGCTGGTAGCTCACTCTCTATGTTCCTCTGGGGGTGAGGGGAGAACTCCTGTTCTCACTTTCATTGTCACTTTAATTTGAAAAAAAACATAGATTCTATTTTCACCAAGATGTTAGTGAGTTAGTTTTACCAGTAAATGGCTGCTCCATCCTCACTTCTCCTATAACCAGGCCCAAACACACACACACACACACACACACACACACACACACACACACACACACACACACACACACACACACACACACACACACACACACACACACACACACACACACATGGGAACTCATTTATAAATACAAGAGAAAGTGAAATATAAAGAAGTTTAATGGATGACAAAGGGCTTAAAAAATGCATCTAAGGAGAAGAATACATGACAGAGAATCCAATAAATGATGAACGAAGGAGATGGAAAATAAATACAAGAAATGTAAAACAAAGTTCAATCATATGATGAGAAAATGTAAGAAGAATTCTTTTAAGAAAGTACCAGCAAACAATAAAGACCATGTCAGCAGTACATAGAAGGTTCTACATAGTATCATTCAACAGGCTTCCAGTAAGGATACTGTTATTGAAAACAGACACACTTCACAAACTACAGACCCACAATTCTCCCAAATCCTAGAAAAACTCTTCAACGACATACTAGATACATTCAGAGAAATGAAATCTAATTCATTAAATCTAGGTCAAACCAAAATCATGATATTTGGAAAATATGAAATCAATAAACAGGTAAAGGTTCAAGTAGAGAGTGTAAATAGAGAAAAGGTGATTGAAGACAAATTTCTAGAAAAATGTAAGGATGAGTACGAGCACATTACAACTCTACAAAGCTGATTTCCTTTGATCTGAGCGTCTCCATGGCTCCAGTGCTGATCTCCTATCAGATCAAAGGAGATCAGTGCCTTTTGCCATGGAGATGCTCAGATCCAAGATTTCCTCCGGCTTTGATCTCCGTTGATCTCCATCCGGTGCCTCTCCCATCCACTTTGTGATGAAAGGCTCATTATTGTTCTTTTTCACAACCTTGGTGATGACGTCATCATTAGATTCAGGTATGCTGAAGCAGGCTGTTAGGTATTAGTGAAGGTTTTCTTATAACCATATATATTATCCTACTTCCGTGGAGAGGTCAATTTATTTAGTTTGTTATATATATATATATATATATATATATATATATATATATAAAGTAATATTTTAATAATAATAGTAAATTAATCTCTATATCCCCTTGTTTGTTTTCTTGAGGGATTATTTCAGTATTTGTGTTTTATTATTTTTGTAGGATTCGTTAAAACCCGCCTCTCCGCCTATAAATAGGCGGTGTCTAAGGCGTTCGGGGCTGCCCTCTCTCGATGAATCCCGTACTGACACGCAGCCCGGCGGCTTCTCTACTTCGACCTCTCCCATTCGTACCCGCAGTCAGGCGGCTTCCTTCTCCGGCTCTTCCGCCTTCGTTGTATGTTTGGGGTTAGCACAGATCCTTTTTCCCTGGTGGGATCGGTGGTCCTGTTTTCGTTTTTTGTTTGTCCTGCAACAGTAGGTTGGGGGTTTTGTTTGTTAGATTGGGTGTTGGTACCGGCTCCGACGGCCCTGTACAGTGTTGGCCCGGTACCGCACCTGTTTGTTTGTTTGTGCCAGCCCACCAGGTACTTGTTCTTTTGGATATTTTGGTAGTTTAGGACACGGGGTGGTTTTGGGTTTTGTCGGGTTCTAGTTTGTACATAACCCGCTTGTTTTTTCAGGTTCAACATTTTTTTCGAATTAAAAAACCGAGTGAATTAAAAGAAAATTAAATAAAAATTGTAAAAATCCACCTGTTTCCCAGTGTCCTTCCAGATATGTTCCGTCCCTCCTCGGGGTGTAACACAGGCAGAGAACTAAAACATGCAGGACACCAGCACTCTCTGACCCAGTTTGGACACCCTGTCGTAGACCATCAAGAGACAGCTTAGTTTTATCCTACTGATGACGTGTTGCTGCAATAGTCATCTTGCTCAGTTTCAAGTTTTTTCCCGCAGACACCAGAGCACTCTGTAACAGGATTTGACAGATAGTGAAGGGGCGCGGCCAGCAGGGGGCAGCAGCGAGGCCGACTTGCCCTTTGACCGTGTGACTGTGATGACCAAATCCAGGGGGCGTATTACATTGGTTATTGATGTAGCTTAAAGAGGTGGAACAGATTAAACATTCAGATGAAACAATCAGCAAATAAAAGTCAAATTCACCAGCTGCTCCCCCTGCTTCACCTGCTGCTCCCACTTCTGCTCCCACTGCTCCACCCACTACTCCCTCTGCTTTACCTGCTGCTCCCACTTCTGCTCAGGCTGCTCCACCCACTACTCTCTCTGCTTCAAATGCTGCTCCACCAACTACTCACTCTGCTTCACCTGCCGCTCCTACTTCTGCTCCCACTTCTCCAACCACTCCTCCCTCTGCTTCACCTACTGCTCCCACTTCTGCTCCCACTGCTGCACCCACTACTCACTCTGCTTCACCTGCCGCTCCCACTATTCCACCCATTACTCCCTCTGCTTCACCAGCTGCTCCCTTTGCTGCACCCACTACTCCCTCTGCTTCACCTGCTGCTCCCACTGCTCCACCCATTACGCCCTCTGCTTCACCAGCTGCTCCCCCGGCTCCACCCACTACTCCCTCTGCTTCACCTGCTGCCCCCACTTCTGCTCCTGCAGCTCCACCCAATACTCCCTCTGCTTCACCTGCTGCTCCCACTGCTCCACCCACTACTCACTCTGCTTCACCTGCTGCTCCCACTGCTCCACCCACTACTTCCTCTGCTTCACCTGCTAATCCCACTGCTCCACCCACTACTCCCGCTGCTCCCACTGCTCCACCCACTACTCCCTCTGCTTCACCTGCTGCTCCCACTTCTGCTCCCACTGCTCCACCCACTACTCCCTCTGCTTCACCTGCTATTCCACCCACTACTCACTCTGCTTCACCTGCCGCTCCCACTGCTCCACCCATTACTGCTTCTACTTCACCAGCTGCTCCCTCTGCTCCCACTTCTGCTCCCACTTCTGCTCCCACTTCTGCTCCCACTGCTCCACCCACTACTCCCTCTGCTTCTCCAGCTGCCCCCCCTGCTCCACCCACTACTCCCTCTGCTTCACCTGCTTTTCCCACTTCTGCTCCCACTGCTCCACCCACTACTCCCTCTGCTTCACCTGCTGCTCCCACTTCTGCTCCCACTGCTCCACCCACGACTCCCTCTGCTTTACCTGCTGTTCCCACTTCTGCTCCCACTGCTCCACCCACTACTCCCCCTTGATTAACTATTGCTTTGAACACGGGTTCTTTAAATTGGTTCCAGTGCTGCTAGATTAAATCCAGAAACTGTCTGCTTCCTTGCAGACAGTTTTTGGACACAGACAGAGGCATTACCTGGATTACCTGGAGGATTATAACCTCCCACATTGCCCCAGCGCCCCCTAGTGGGCCAACATAAAACCCACACACATAGCCAGGCAACAGGGGAGCACACGCAGACAATGTGAATAAACAAGAAAAACATCAAATGTCTTGAAATGTACATTTTCAGTCCTTAAAAAGTCCTGGAGTGAAATTCTGATATTTTCACTGTGAACATTTGTGCTCATCCTGGAAAATGGTCCTGATGTGCTGAAGGAAAGTCAGTTTCTGTTTGAGACACGAATCGTTAAAATGATCTTCCCTCTCTAGAATGATCCTGTACACACCAGAAGTCTTTGTGCACCTCCCTAAATGAAGACCATGAAACAAAAGTCAATGCGCGGTCACGACAGGAAGTGACGGCTGTCGGCCATCTTTATAGCAGCGCCGCCTGTGGCGGAGGGCGGTGGTACATCGGCAGGCTTTAGAAGACATGGCTTACAATTGCATTGCCGTTTGCTCTGCTCTGTGGACGTGTCCACTGTTTGAACTTCAGCTGCCCACCACAGCTCAAATGCACATTTAAAGTTGTGCAGAAGATCTTGCTTCATCTTGACGGGCAAAGGTTGTCATCCAAGGTGCAATTCCTGAACAAGAAGCTTTTGGAGTGAGTCAGCCTGAATAAGACTGAAACAAACCCTGGAAAGGTTAGAATAGTATTACCTGTACTCCCACAAGGGAGCACATGTGGCTGCTACAGATTGGTCACATGTTGTCAAAATGATTGTTTGGAGTTGAACCGTCATATTCTGAGTATGAGGAGTGTAAAATAGAGTGTACACAATGGGGTGTTTTTCTTGCCTGAAAAGTAAAATAGTCACTAATTGTGATCTTGTTCTGCTGGTCCTACAATAGAGTTTGAGAGAATGGTTCTTCACAATGTACGCTTTATGGTAGAAGTAGCATCTGAAAGACGCTTTTTTCACTTTACTAGTGACTTTTAATTTATTGCACTGGAAGCGTTTTATTTTTCTGTTCCAACAATAATTTGGTTTAAAACATCTGTGATTTGTTTGCACTACTACAGTACATCAGGCAATGTACTGCACTTTTCCTCCACTGTTTTTGTAATAACAGGAGTTATAATGTTCTATTCATGTAAGGTCATGTTGTGTGGTTTAAAAAAAAAAAAAACATTTGTTTTGTTTAAGAAAAACGTTAATTATCTGCATTGCAAAACTCTGGATTGTTTTATGTTCATTGTCCAAACTGAGACAAATATTTCTGGTTCAAATATTTTGTAAAACATTGGAGAAAACAGTTTTTCATGTTATTTTGTGAAAAAAATAAAGTTGTTTAAAAGGTTTTGTGGACTCTATTTATAATAGTGTACATTTGAAATGTGAATCTTAGCTGTAGCAGCTAGAAGAAAAGTCATTGAAACAACTAGATTTATATTCATTAGACTTTTAAAACTTTAATTCATTCAACAAGATTAGTTTGAGTAGAATGTGCTGAACCAACAAAGCTGGATTCCATTGTGTTGAAATGCTTGACCAATGGAGAGTGAACTACATTGTCATTAATTGGATGAAGTGAAAAATAAAATTTAGATTCTATGAAAAACCAAAGTATTGAACATAAATATCTAAATAATGTTGCATCAACACAAATACATGTTGTTCATATAACATGATTGAAAGGGATTCAATCCACTTCATCTGAATAGATGGAAATGTGTGTCATGATTAAATTACTTTAACTCAACAAAGTCTTTTGGAGTGTAGTATTTATATTCATTCTTTGTAAAGTTTTCATGTATTCATTTCATTTCCTTGTAAATATTTAATGTCTCTATGTATTTCTTTGTAAAGCTTTAATGTATTTCTTCTTTCTTTTTGAAGCTTTAATGTATTTATTTTATGTCATTCTAAAGCTTTAATATATTTATTTTATTTCTTGGTAAAGATCAAATGTATTTATTACATTTCTTGGTCAAGATTTATTGTGTTTATTTTTATTTATTTGTAAAGTTTTAATGTATTTATTTTATTTCTTTGTAAAGTTTTACTGTTTTATTTAATTCATTTTTTAAAGTTTGAATGTATTTATTTTATTTTATTGTAAAGCTTTACTGTTTTATTTTATTTTATTGTAAAGCTTTACTGTTTTATTTTATTTATTTGTAAATTTTAATGTATTTATTTTATTTCTTTGTAAAGTTTGAATGTATTTACTTTATTTTTTAAAACCCACTGTGGATTGCCCCCTCTTGTCTGAATGAGGCTCTGTAAAGACGTTTGCCTGCCTTGCCAGCAGAGGGCGGTAGAGTAACTTCATAGATGCAAACTGCCGTGAAGCTTCAAGGAAGAAGAAGCGGAAGTTGTGTCTCAGGAAGGAAAAGTTTCATCTGGTGCAGCAACAAGAGTTCAGTGGAGGATCGTTAACATTCTCCTGAAGCCAGCAGACAGAAATGAGGCTCCAGCTTCAGATCTGCTTCAATGTGAAACATCAGGAGAGATTTTAAAGAACAAATCTTCTGGATCCCAAACTGAGGAAAAGGTTTGTGCCGTTTGCAAACAGAAGAAGTGATTTAGTGACCCTCAGTCTGAGCTGAGAGAGAGAGAGAGAGAGAGAGACAGAGAGAGAGTGAGTGAGTGAGAGAGAGAGAGAGAGAGAGAGAGAGAGAGAGAGAGAGAGAGAGAGAGAGAACAATACGATGAAGGAGTAATAGAAAGGGTGAGGAAAACTGGCTATACAGTACTACTATTTCAGTAAATATGCTAGAAATAATAAGCTTTTAATTTGGCAACTTTTTACAATGATATCCTGTCTGTTTACTGCAGCTACTGAGTGCAGGACAGCAGAGCAGTGCACAGCCAGAATGAAGGAGCCTGTGAGCCTGAGCTCAGGGCGGAGAAACACAGCCTGACAGAGAGAATCCTGTCATGGAAGAAGTTCTTTTACACAGATGTTACTTTGGACAGACAGATTGAAGTACAGACTGACATCTAGTTTTACTACAATAATGCCCCCATACATGTGTTGCTGGAACAAACCAGTGTGAACCAGGTCTTGTTGAGGAGACTGTTACTGATGGTGAACGGGACAATTCCTACGACTCTATGAGAGACTGGACCAGATTGATCATCAGTGCAGACTGATGGAAATCCTCCTCCTCCTCTAATCTAGTTGCTCAGAACAGGTGTGGAAAAGTGTGAATGAACACATGAATGTGACTGGTGGAGCACCTCCATCATTATGGCTGTTTGGTTTGTCCACCAAAAAAAAAAAAGCCCCAAGTTTCTTCAAAATAAAAGTCCATAGCTATTAAAGAAATTATACAAAAAAACTTAGAAATTGATATTTAGGGTTGAGCTGGATAAAAGTTTAGCTGGCTTTTAAAATAAAAGCCCCAAGTTATTTCAAAATAAATGTCCTTGTTTATTGAAATGATAAAAATCTTCAAAATGGATGGTACATTGTTAGCTAGGCTAGGGGTGAGCTGGATTTGAAAATCAAAGCCCCAAACTCATTAAAAAAAGTCACAGCAACACAGCAATGTGGATGTTAGCAAAGCAACACAGCAACATAGATGTTAGAAAAGCAACACATCAACATGGATGTTAGCAAAGCAACGTGGATGTTAGCAAAGCAACACAGCAACGTGGATGTTAGCAAAGCAACGTGGATGTTAGCAAAGCAATGCAGCAACGTGGATGTTAGCAAAGCAACACAGCAACGTGGACATTAGCAAAGCAACACAGTAACGTGGATGTTAGCAAAGCAACGCAGCAATGTGCAATGTTTGCAAAGCAACACAGCAACGTGGACATTAGCAAAGCAACACAGCATGTTAGCAAAGCAACGCAGCAACATGGATGTTAGCAAAGCAACACAGCAACGTGGATGTTAGCAAAGCAATGCAGTAATGTGGATTTCAGCAAAGCAGGAAAGCAACACAGCAACATAGATGTTAGCAAAGCAACGCAGCAACGTGGATGTTGGCAAAGCCGTTGTACAAAAGGGCGGCGCTCTGCAGCCAGACGTCAGCGTTATCAAACTCCAGCTCTCGGAGGAGAACAGCACTGATATCAAAACAATGAGCAGCAGCTCCTCCAGGCTGTCAGCAGGCGATTCACACCTCCGTGAAGCTGCGTCCTCCTCCACGCTAAACTCCCTGAAAATAGTCCCAATCATTTGTGTTGCTACTGTTGGTGCTGCCTTGCTAAAGAATTTCCCCAGGGATTAATAAAGTGATTCTGAGGTTCTAAAGATAGAACTAGTTTATTATGAGATGATGACATCATGCAGACCCCCACATTGTCCACATGGAACAAAAATACTTTGTACTGGTTCCTTTTCTGACCTGATACTAACCTTAGAAAGTCAAAATAATCACAAATACGTCGATTTACTTTTCAAAAGCGTCACTTAATCCGTTGAAGTTGTTTTTATGTGTTGAAGTCCAGTGAGTTTTTAATACGTTCCGGAGACGGTCTGAATGTTGACCGAAGTAAAAAATTAAAAATGGCGGTCGACGAGGAGCTTCCCGACGACGTATTTCGCGGGAATCCTGAGGAATTATGCGACGTAATCCAATTGAAATGCATATTTTCCAGATAAGACGCAGCGCGTAACCGTCCAAAATGTGAATCACAAATCGGTTCACATACCTACAATAATGATAATAATAATAATAAAGCAAACAGAGCTCTGCTATCAGAATAGTATCAATAGATATACAAAGTTAAGTATCAGGATCGGATGGGAAGTAAAAAAACGTGGATCGGTACTTCCCTACTGCAGTGTAGATGAGCAAACAACTCAAAATCCTTAATGTCCAGCCCTGCATTAGTATAGTGACCCAGCCTGGGTTTAGGGCTTTGATCCTGAATGTCCAGCCCTGCATTAGTATAGTGACCAAGCCTGTGTTTAGGGCTTTGATCCTTAATGTCCAGCCCTGCATCAGTATAGTGACCAAGCCTGGGTTCAGGGCTTTGATCCTTAATGTCCAGCCCTGCATCAGTATAGTGACCAAGCCTGGGTTCAGGGCTTTGATCCTTAATGTCCAGCCCTTCATCAGTATAGTGACCTAGCCTGGGTTTAGGGCTTTGATCCTTAATGTCCAGCCCTGCATCAGTATAGTGACCAAGCCTGGGTTCAGGGCTTTGATCCTTAATGTCCAGCCCTTCATCAGTATAGTGACCTAGCCTGGGTTTAGGGCTTTGATCCTTAATGTCCAGCCCTGCATCAGTATAGTGAGCAAGCCTGGGTTTAGGGCTTTGATCCTTAATGTCCAGCCCTGCATTAGTATAGTGACCCAGCCTGGGTTTAGGGCTTTGATCCTTAATGTCCAGCCCTGCATCAGTATAGTGACCCAGCCTGGGTTTAGGGCTTTGATCTTTAATGTCCAGCCCTCCATCAGTATAGTGACCCAGCCTGGGTATAGGGCTTTGATCCTTAATGTCCAGCCCTGCATTAGTATGGTGACAAAGCCTGGGTTTAGGGCTTTGATCAGCACAGTGGACAAGCGATTGGCTTGTTGTGGTGAACGCTTACAAGACTGCAAGTAACAGTACTTAGTAAGTTTACTACTGTAATTGAAGTAGAAGATAAATAAACTGTCTTTCATATTAATACATGCTTCATTTGACTTTATCTTAACAAAAGCCTCGCCTACAAGAAAGAACAATTTATGTAGAATAAACCTGATATTGTTTATTATAATACACATTGATTTATTGCTTGTTTGTTGAGAAATACATGAGAAGAGACCTTGAATAAATAACAATTAGATTATCTTCCGAAATTCCTTACACACACACACACACACACACACACACACACACACACACACACACACACACACACACACACACACACACACACACACACACACACACACACACACACGTTTCAATCATCTTGTTATCTATCATCCAGATGCTTCATTTTTCCCTGAAACCCCCTGAAATACTGAAACCTACTGAATGATACCATCTCTAACTGGAACTACCAGAATGTGTGTTTAAGTTTCCTGCTGCGTGTGTGTGTGTGTGTGTGTGTGTGTGTGTGTGTGTGTGTGTGTGTGTGTGTGTGTGTGTGTGTGTGTGTGTGTGTGTGTGTGTCCTGTGATGGACTGGTTTCAAACAGGATAAGTATGAAAGAGTTGGTGACAGGGTGAAGCTCCCAGGGAGCTGATGGGGTCAAAGTTCATGCTCTAGATCAGGGGTCTCAAGCTCAGTTCCTGGAGGGCCTCAGCCCTACATGTTTTCCACGTCTCCCTGCTTCAACATGGCTGATTGCAATGAGTGTCTCCTTATCAAGCTTTGTGCTGAATGTGGTGATGAACCATTCAGGAGTGTTAAATTATCATTATCATTTTTAACACATTTAAATTGAATCTGATGAGATTCCGTCGTTGGAATGGTGATAATTGACTCCCAGTCTTACTGGAGGACTTAAGGCCTCTTCATCCTCCCATTTTCAACTCATAAGAACAAGAAGAAAATATGTCAGTGACGTCAGCCAGATGCTGAAAAAAAAAGCTTTTTTGGAAGGACTGTTCATACTCTGATAAGAAGCTGCCAAACTTGCAGGTCATGCCCCCTCACAACAGGCCACGCCCCCTCGTAGCAGCCACACATCTGTGATGCAGCGTTTAAACTTTTCAACTGCACAGTTTATTTCTGGCACTTCACAAACTACAGACCCACAATTCTCCCAACTCCTAGACAAACTCTTCAACAAGACTCTTCAAACAGACAACAGATAGATATCAGTACAAATGAGTCAGAAGAGAGGAATCCCTGGAAATACTAGTTATTGAGGTACAATCAGATGACTGGGAACTCATTTATAAATACAAGAGAAAGTGAAATATAAAGATGTTTAATGGATGACAAAGGGCTTAAAAAATGCATCCAAGAAGAAGAATACATGACATAGAGAATCCAATAAATGATGAAACTCTCCGAAAATAGTGCTTCATACTCGGATACATCACTGAGCAGATTCTGTTACAGCAGCAGCCTCCTCTCGGTCTGAGTCCCACACCAAGCCGGCCAGCAGGGGGCGTAATATGGATAAAACTGTACAAAAATAGTGCTTCACACTTATATGAATGTTTGTTTAAGTGGCAGTGAACTACACACGTTCCCAGGGAGGAAGTGAAAAGAGGGAACAGCTGTGGCTGGAGAGAGAGAGAGAGAGAGAGAGAGAGAGAGAGAGAGAGAGAGAGAGGGTTACTCTGAGGGTTATCAGTAATATTACTGATTACTCATTACTCCTTCAAAAGTAACTTAGTTACTTTGGTGATTGCTTGCTTTTAAAAGTAACTAAGTTAGATTACAAGTAACTTCTTTAGTTATTTTCAACATTGTCAACATGTTACATGTTATTATACACCTTTACAAACATGTTGGTGAAGAAATAGTTTGGTAATGATTTAGTTGTCAGGTTAGTGAAATATCTCCTAAAATGTTCTGACTCCAACCATGAAATCCTCACTAACAGACAACACTTCCATAAATCCTCCCCTCCAGCAAGCAGCCACACACCACAATCCAGAGTGTCCTGGTGAGAGAGGGACAGTGTCCTGGTGAAAGAGGGACAGTGTCCTGGTGAGAGAGGGACACATGCTGCTCAGGGCTTTTCCTCCTTGTCTTACATGAACTGATTCAGTTCAATAAAAACCACCAACACAGGGGATGTAGCTCAGTGGTAGAGCACATGCTTAGCATGTATGAGGTTGTGGGTTCAATCCCCAGCATCTCCAAGCTTTATGTCTGACATCAACAGCAGCAGGTAGATTAATAGTGAGTTAGTGTCTCTTGATTGTGAGGATACACAAGCCAAACAGGCTCTGACACGTCTCATTCACAAACAAGAGACACTTTTTTGTCCCATTCTACAAACTTCTTCAAGTCTTCTTCACTATCGCTCTATATTCTTTATCATTTTTGACAGGTGAAGCCACTCAAAGTAGTAGTAGTTTCAAACCTTTATTCAAAGACTCAGTCTCCTGATCATTGAATGTCCACTTAGAGAAACCAACTCTTGGACAAATGAGCCACACCCTTCCAAGAAAAGCAGCTCCAGCAACCAGACACACAATCAAAGCTTTGATAGTGAATGGTGAAGACAAGCTCCTCAGGAGTTTTCCTCCTTGTCTTTCAGGAACTGATTCAGCTGATAACAATCTAAGAACTTCAATTTTGCAAAATTCATTTTTATTCTTTGATTTGACAAGATTTCTTTCTTCACTTAGAACTTTTTGAACAAAGTCCTATTTTCATTGTGATGTTCACTTTAATTGACTTGATTTTGACAGAAATCTCTTTTTAAAATCAAAATGAAGATGTAACTAGGTAGACCAGGTAGCTACAACACTGAGCAGGGAGCGTCTCCATGGCAACAGACACTGATCTCCTTTGATATTCTCAGATCTCCTTTGATCTCCATGAGGTGCCTCTCTCATCTGCTGAATTGAATCCACAGGCGGTAATGAGACATTGATGGACTCTGCCGCTCTCTGATTATGTAACTAAACACACCTGTGAGCTAAGTATTTCAGCATTTTCATAATTTTTATGTTCTGAAGAGTCCATTCTTTTACAGTTTGTGATTTTCTTACAGTTTGAGAGAGCGCATTGACAAGAAGACAAACTGTCTGAGGTATCTTTCCATAAATGATTGTGAAGTGTTGTTATTTCCAGTGTTGGACAGTGTATTCATTGTACTCCATGTACACCCACCAACGACCCCTTGTATACTAGAAATGACAACTCCAGGTACATTTGTGTGGTTTTAAGAGTGTTGATAGGCTTCCTGGGGAAAACAAGTCAAATCAGGCTGCCTGCACTTCACACAGTCTGTTCTCTTCATGCTGACTTTGTCCTCTTCTAAATGGGACTAAACTGCTCTGTTGTCCGTCTCCTGTTTCAGTCTGATGTCTTCACCATCAGGAGGAAGAGTGTGTGTCCTCACAAGCCTGGTTGTTTCCTTTAATGAAGATCAATACACTCTCCTTCAGGAGGACCTGCTAAGTTGATCACTGGATATTGTCCATGTAGCAGTGTTACCTGCTTCTTCTTCCAATGGAACATTTATTCTGAAGAGTCTCCATAAGAATGAAAAATACATTAATGTCATTTTTAGTCTGAAGATACATGACACCCCAAAATATTTGAACTTTTTAATACTTGTGTTCTTTGAAAGAGAAATAAATGTTGACATTTATTTTAATGCATACAATATTTGCTACTTACAATGTAAAAAGAATAAGTAAAGTTTCTACGTACTTTGAATCAAGTTTAAATACCGCATGTTTGCCTGTTAGGTTTAAGGTAAAGCTGTGTACTCACATTATTACAGGTGTTAGAGAAATCCTCTCTATTATCATTAATTCATGTGTTTGTAGACATTGTTGTGCTGCATAAATCCTATCTGCTGGTGGAGAAACACTGGGTGTAAGGACCATGTGTGTGTGTTCTTAGATAAACCGCTTAATCTGCTGGAACTGTCTGTGCAGACTGACGCCCGAGGTTACAAACATCTATCAAGTTACTTTCTAATGTTATTTTGTAAAGATGTTTTTATATCTGACATCAATTCTAGTTCTATTGTGTATTTGATGTGAGTCTGTGCATCATCATTGAAGAATGTAAAACTAAGTCACTCAGTACTTCCTCACTACGTCTCACTCACTCTTCAGGCATGTGGGGCAGCAAAGGATCTCCACTCTGGTCTGTTCTGGTCCAGCTTCTGGAAGGTTCCCCAGGTGTGGCTGAGGGTTTCATTTAGTCTTCCACAGTCCAGCGCCAGGGGTTCTTGGACACTTGGACAACTTGTTCAACAACCTTGCGATTGCCATGTTAGCTCAGCTGGTCAGAGTGTGGCACTGGTACCACCAAGGTCATGGGTTCAATTCCCAGGCTGCCCATAGAACTGACTGCTAACAAGTAACTCTGTGTTTGAACTGTCCACCTTCTGACATTATTGAACACACCTGACACTTTATCAAGGAAGTGACTTTGTCAGTGTTTGGTTGAAAAGTAGGAGTCATAGGACCACGTGGCCAAATGGATAAGGCGTCTGACTTCAGATCAGAAGGTTGAGGGTTCAAGTCCCTTTGTGGTTACAAACATCTATCACATAGTTTGTGAAGTATCATTAGAGATTCACCACATTTACTAGACTTCATCTGAAAAAGCTGCTTCTGCTAATGTCATAGATAAAATTACTCAACAGTCATTGTGTCAAAAACTTCATCTTCTGATCACATTTCAAAATTACATGTACTGACTTTCAGTGGACGCTCCGTCTTCGTTGTCCTTTTTCATCCTCTGCTTGTCTGCTGTTCCTCCTTTTACTTCCTCGCCTGCTGCTGCTGTTGCTCACTGGTTGTTATCAGAGTGAAAATAGGAGCGTGTTTCAAATTAAAATGACCATCAAGATGAAAATAGGAGTTATTTTCAAATTAAAGTTATGTCCAAATCATCATCCTCCACTATGAGCAATTAAAAAGCAAATAAAGCTCCAGACGGATCAGAACTCCTGGAGTGAAACATAAAGTACTTCAGGAAAGGAGGAGAACGCCGCCACTAGAAGTAGAGATATTTTCATGACACTTAGTCATGCAGGGTCTTGAGGGGGTAAGCCGCTTTCGGGGTTCTGCCGCTTGTCAGCGGTAGAACGCCCGGGCCCCGCTACCCCCCAATTTTAAACCGCACCATAGACACACACATCGCATCCACCTTTTCAAAACACAAAAACACACCCTTACATACATCCAACACACATATAGGGCAGGGGAAGGGCGGGAGACGTGGCTCCCCCCAGCACCTCCCGCTGGGGTCCCGCCCCGGCCCGGGGTGAGTGCGGCTGGAATGCGGGGGGCGCGCTCCCTCGGGCGTGGCGCTCGTGGGGGGGCTGGGGTGCGGTGCTCCTTCTCCACTTGCTGTTGGATTGGTGGAGGTTGGGATACCGCGGTGGCCGGGAGGGGGCCCGGCCGGCGGCCTGAGGGTGCGAGAGTCATCACTCCCCCCCCGTTCCGTGTGTCCGTGTGTGTGTGTGTGTGTATGTGTGTGTGTGTGGTGGGTCATGGGTTGGGTTTTCCAATCAAGACCGGGGGGGGAGGGTCATGGGGCGGGTGGAATATGAGGCTCCTGGGGGTGTAGAGTTGACTGTCCTCCAACCAGGGCCTGCGCCGGACTTCGCTTTCCTGGGTCTGGGGAAGGGGCTGGTCCGGGGCCCGGCGGCTGGGGTCGTCTCTGCCTTGCCGGGTTGGGGGGGGGCGGTGGGTGGGCCTGTTCCCGGGGGTGCGGTGGGACTCGCCGCTGGGGTTGGGAGGGCTCTCGGCCCGCTCGGCCCGGGGGCCCTGCTCCGGCCTTTTATCGGCTTGGCGGCTTGGGTCGGGGCCTGGGGCCCTGTGCCTTTTGTCCTTCTCTTGTGGGCCCCTTTTGCCTGGGGGGGATTCCTCTCTGCATTCTCCGTCGGGTGCTTTTTGGGCGGGGGCGGGGCTCTCTGGGGTGGTTCGCTGGGGTCTCCCCGGGCCTGGGAGGCTTCTGTCTGCCGGGGTGGCAGTGTCCGGGCGCGATGGCCTCGGACCCCGGGGTGTCACCACGGGTCCCCCCACAGCAGTTCCGGCCACACCCAGTGGACAAGCCACACACAAACACACACACACACACACACACACACACACACACACACACACACACACACAAAACAGCCGGGCCTCCTGGGGGTCGTTTGGAGGGTCATCACTTATTTACACGTTATAGATAATATCAAAGTAAGTGGTGTATTAGTCAATGATATCAGTGATTTCATGTCTGTTTGTTTTAGTTTTTTTACTATTTACAATAAAAACCACAGAAACATTAAAACAGACAACAGATAGATGTCAACACAAATGAGTCAAAACAGAGCAGTCCCTGGAAAAACTAGTTATTGAGGTACAATCAGATGACTGGGAACTCATTTATAAATACGAGAGAAAGTGAAATATATAGATGTTTAATGGATGACAAAGGGCTTAAAAAATGCATCCAAGGAGAAGAATACATGACATAGAGAATCCAATAAATGATGAACAAAGGAGATGGAAAATAAATACAAGAAATGTAAAACAAAGTTCACTCATATGATGAGAAAATGTAAGAAGAATTCTTTTAAGAAAGTACCAGAAAACAATAAAGACCATGTCAGCAGTACATAGAAGGTTCTACATAGTATCATTCAACAGGCTTCCAGTATGTCACGGGTCCAGTTTTGAGAAAGAGAACACGATGCAAAAATGATGGCCAGTCGGCAAACTGCAGTTTGAGGTGGTGTTTATTTACACCAAAGTGCTCATATTTACAGTGCAGGATTTAAACTAGAACGAAACAAACAAACAAAACAAACAAACAAACAACTAGTTCGGTAGAGGACATTCATGTTCTTATTCCCAGCTCGACAACCCACCATACTCCTAGGCTCAGCGACAGCCCCGTTTAAGTGAGCAGAGCTCTCCTTTATACTATAACCCCCTCCCTCGGGTAAACCAACTATTTATTACAGGGTTTTTTTCCCCACAATTTAAGTAACTGCAAAACAAATGTTCTTCACGTGATTTGAAACATTCACATAATTGTGCCTCGGGCCAGCTCTTCTTATACCGGTTTGCTCTAGGCCGGTTTAAGCCCGTTACCATAGGGTATACCAATTATCCGCACTATAATGGTATAACCCCGTTCCTTTTGCGCGCCACTAGGCGCTCTTAACCGAGAACCCGGAAGTACCTCCGTTTGACAGTTCCAGCCACAGGTAAGCGCGTGTGTGTGTGTGTGTGTGCGCGCGCGTGCGTGCGTGCGTGCGTGCGTGCGTGTGTGTGTGTGCGTGTGACGTGTATGTCTGTGTGACGTGTAGGCAAAGAGTGTGCACCCTACTTTGCCTACAGCAGGAAAGCATGTCCAGGGACCCGGGAATCAGTTTCTGGAGTTGATCTTTCCCACAACACTGACAGCGCTGTGCGCGCGCTCCCAGCACCGGCTCTCTCCGCCAGCGGAGAGAGGAAAGGCGCACCGCTCCGGGCATGACGGTGCGTTCAAGAGCGCTCCATTCCGGGCATGACGGCGCGCTCAGGAGCGCTCCGTCACACAGTAAGGATACTGTTATTGAAAACAGACACACTTCACAAACTACAGACCCACAATTCTCCCAAATCCTAGAAAAACTCTTCAACGACATACTAGATACATTCAGAGAAATGAAATCTAATTCATTAAATCTAGGTCAAACCAAAATCATGATATTTGGAAAATATGAAATAAATAAACAGGTAAAGGTTCAAGTAGAGAGTGTAAATAGAGAAAAGGTGATTGAAGACAAATTTCTAGAAAAATGTAAGGATGAGTACGAGCACATTACAACTCTACAAAGCTGATTTCCTTTGATCTGAGCGTCTCCATGGCTCCAGTGCTGATCTCCTATCAGATCAAAGGAGATCAGTGCCTTTTGCCATGGAGATGCTCAGATCCAAGATTTCCTCCGGCTTTGATCTCCGTTGATCTCCATCCGGTGCCTCTCCCATCCACTTTGTGATGAAAGGCTCATTATTGTTCTTTTTCACAACCTTGGTGATGACGTCATCATTAGATTCAGGTATGCTGAAGCAGGCAGAGAACTAAAACATGCAGGACACCAGCACTCTCTGACCCAGTTTGGACACCCTGTCGTAGACCATCAAGAGACAGCTTAGTTTTATCCTACTGATGACGTGTTGCTGCAATAGTCATCTTGCTCAGTTTCAAGTTTTTTCCCACAGACACCAGAGCACTCTGTAACAGGATTTGACAGATAGTGACGGGGCGCGGCCAGCAGGGGGCAGCAGCGAGGCTGACTTGCTCTTTGACCGTGTGACTGTGGTGACCAAATCCAGGGGGCGTATTACATTGGTTATTGATGTAGCTTAAAGAGGTGGAACAGATTAAACATTCAGATGAAACAATCAGCAAATAAAAGTCAAATGAAGAAAACGTACAAGGGCTTATTAGTCAATGATATCAGTGATTTCATGTCTGTTTGTTTTTTTACTATTTCCAATAAAAACCACAGAAAGATTAAAACAGACAACAGATAGATATCATTACAAATGAGTCAGAAGAGAGGAATCACTGGATAAACTAGTTTTTGAGGTACAATCGGATGACTGAGAACTCACTTATAAAGGAAAAGACGCCCTGCCACTATGAGTGTACAATCAAACAATACAAGAGAAAGTGAAATATGGATCTGGACTCTGGGAGCAGTGGGCGGAGCTGAGGTTGCACCGTGAGAGAGAGCGAGAGAGAGAGAGAGAGAGAGAGAGTGGACCAAGATTGAGTCTGAGACTGAGACTGAGTTTTACACTCAAACTTGGACTTGGAGTGGATTAGTCTGGAGGCCCAGGCACATGACCACCTCAGCTTCCACTCAGAGCCCAGACCAGCTGTTCAGATTTGGACACTTGGAGCTGAGAAGGGGGAGGCTCCATGATTCCTGTTCATGCAGAGGTTTTATTTCCCTTTGCCACTGAAGGCAACACACTCACTAGCCACCAGTCCACAGATGAAAACGCAAAATCATATGTGTACACAGAAAGTCCAGTTAAGATGGAGACGGGTTGTGAATGACACAGATGCTACTGGTACAGTATGAGAGTCTGACTGCTTTCAAAAGGTCCAGTGATCATACAAGCGTATCAGTCACTCTCATACTTTCTCATGGTTCTATTGACAATGAGAAGCAACAACACAACACTACTGCTTGGACATGTTTGCTGGATCACATCATGGATGATGGATGGATGGATGGATGGATGGATGGATGGATGGATGGATGGATGGATGGATGGATGATGGATGTAATATACAGACATGACTTATGTTCACTCTGGAGGTGAGGGTTGATGTTCCCTTCCACAGGGAGAAGCTGCTGGTAGCTCACTCTCTATGTTCCTCTGGAGGTGAGGGGGGAACTCCTGTTCTCACTTTCATTGTCACTTTAATTTGAAAAAAACATATATTCTATTTTCACCAAGATGTTAGTGAGTTAGTTTTACCAGTAAATGGCTGCTCCATCCTCACTTCTCCTATAACCAGGCCCAAACACACACACACACACACACACACACACACACACACACACACACACACACACACACACACACACACACACACACACACACACACACACACACACACACACACACATACACACACACACACACAACAGCCGGGCCTCCTGGGGGTCGTTTGGAGGGTCATAATTTATTTACACATGTTATAGATAATATCAAAGTAAGTGGTGTATTAGTCAATGATATCAGTGATTTCATGTCTGTTTGTTTTAGTTTTTTTACTATTTACAATAAAAACCACAGAAACATTAAAACAGACAACAGATAGATGTCAACACAAATGAGTCAAAACAGAGCAGTCCCTGGAAAAACTAGTTATTGAGGTACAATCAGATGACTGGGAACTCATTTATAAATACGAGAGAAAGTGAAATATAAAGATGTTTAATGGATGACAAAGGGCTTAAAAAATGCATCCAAGGAGAAGAGTACATGACATAGAGAATCCAATAAATGATGAACAAAGGAGATGGAAAATAAATACAAGAAATGTAAAACAAAGTTCACTCATATGATGAAAAAGTGTAAGAAGAATTATTTTAAGAAAGTACCAGAAAACAATAAAGACCACGTCAGCAGTACATAGAAGGTTCTACATAGTATAATTCAACAGGCTTCCAGTAAGGATACTGTTATTGAAAACAGACACACTTCACAAACTACAGACCCACAATTCTCCCAAATCCTAGAAAAACTCTTCAACGACATACTAGATACATTCAGAGAAATGAAATCTAATTCATTAAATCTAGGTCAAACCAAAATCATGATATTTGGAAAATATGAAATAAATAAACAGGTAAAGGTTCAAGTAGAGAGTGTAAATAGAGAAAAGGTGATTGAAGACAAATTTCTAGAAAAATGTAAGGATGAGTACGAGCACATTATAACTCTACAAAGCTGATTTCCTTTGATCTGAGCGTCTCCATGGCTCCAGTGCTGATCTCTTATCAGATCAAAGGAGATCAGTGCCTTTTGCCATGGAGATACTCAGATCCAAGATTTCCTCCGGCTTTGATCTCCGTTGATCTCCATCCGGTGCCTCTCCCATCCACTTTGTGATGAAAGGCTCATTATTGTTCTTTTTCACAACCTTGGTGATGACGTCATCATTAGATTCAGGTATGCTGAAGCAGGCAGAGAACTAAAACATGCAGGACACCAGCACTCTCTGACCCAGTTTGGACACCCTGTCGTAGACCATCAAGAGACAGCTTAGTTTTATCCTACTGATGACGTGTTGCTGCAATAGTCATCTTGCTCAGTTTCAAGTTTTTTCCCACAGACACCAGAGCACTCTGTAACAGGATTTGACAGATAGTGACGGGGCGCGGCCAGCAGGGGGCAGCAGTGAGGCTGACATGCTCTTTGACCGTGTGACTGTGGTGACCAAATCCAGGGGGCGTATTACATTGGTTATTGACTTTTATTTGCTGATTGTTTCATCTGAATGTTTAATCTGTTCCACCTCTTTAAGCTACATCAATAACCAATGTAATACGCCCCCTGGATTTGGTCACCACGTCATCACCAAGGTTGTGAAAAAGAACAATAATGATCCTTTCATCACAAAGAGGATGGGAGAGGCACCGGATGGAGATCAACGGAGATCAAAGCCGGAAGAAATCTTGGATCTGAGCATCTTCATGGCAAAAGGCACTGATCTCCTTTGATCTGATAGGAGATCAGCACTGGAGCCATGGAGACGCTCAGATCAAAGGAAATCAGCTTTGTAGAGTTGTAATGTGCTCGTACTCATCCTTACATTTTTCTAGAAATTTGTCTTCAATCACCTTTTCTCTATCTACACCCTCTACTTGAACCTTTACCTGTTTATTTATTTCATATTTTCCAAATATCATGATTTTGGTTTGACCTAGATTTAATGAATTAGATTTCATTTCTCTGAATGTATCTAGTATGTCCTTGAAGAGTTTTTCTAGGATTTGGAAGAATTGTGGGTCTGTAGTTTGTGAAGTGTGTCTGATTTCAATAACAGTATCCTTACTGGAAGCCTGTTGAATGATACTATGTACTGCTGACATGGTCTTTATTGTTTTCTGGTACTTTCTTAAAAGAATTCTTCTTACATTTTTTCATCATATGAGTGAACTTTGTTTTACATTTCTTGTATTTATTTTCCATCTCCTTCATTCATCATTTATTGGATTCTCTATGTCATGTATTCTTCTCCTTGGATGCATTTTCTAAGCCCTTTGTCATCCATTAAACATCTTTATATTTCACTTTCTCTCGTATTTATAAATGAGTTCCCAGTCATCTGATTGTACCTCAATAACTAGTTTTTCCAGGGACTGCTCTGTTTTGACTCATTTGTGTTGACATCTATCTGTTGTCTGTTTTAATGTTTCTGTGGTTTTTATTGTAAATAGTAAAAAAACTAAAACAAACAGACATGAAATCACTGATATCATTGACTAATACACCACTTACTTTGATATTATCTATAACATGTGTAAATAAATTATGACCCTCCAAACGACCCCCAGGAGGCCCGGCTGTTGTGTGTGTGTGTGTGTGTGTGTGTGTGTGTGTGTGTGTGTGTGTGTGTGTGTGTGTGTGTGTGTGTGTGTGTGTGTGTGTGTGTGTGTGTGTGTGTGTGTGTGTGTTGGGCCTGGTTATAGGAGAAGTGAGGATGGAGCAGCCATTTACTGGTAAAACTAACTCATTAACATCTTGGTGAAAATAGAATATATGTTTTTTTCAAATTAAAGTGACAATGAAAGTGAGAACAGGAGTTCCCCCCTCACCTCCAGAGGAACATAGAGAGTGAGCTACCAGCAGCTTCTCCCTATGGAAGGGAACATCAGTCCTCACCTCCAGAGTGAACATAAGTCATTTCTGTATATTACATCCATCCATCCATCCATCCATCCATCCATCCATCCATCCTTCCATCCATCCATCCATCCATCCATCCATCCATCCATCATCCATGATGTGATCCAGCAAACATGTCCAAGCAGTAGTGTTGTGTTGTTGCTTCTCATTGTCAATAGAACCATGAGAAAGTATGAGAGTGACTGATACGCTTGTATGATCACTGGACCTTTTGAAAGCAGTCAGACTCTCATACTGTACCAGTAGCATCTGTGTCATTCACAACCCGTCTCCATCTTAACTGGACTTTCTGTGTACACATATGATTTTGTGTTTTCATCTGTGGTCTGGTGACTAGTGAGTGTGTTGCCTTCAGTGGCAAAGGGAAATAAAACCTCTGCATGAACAGGAATCATGGAGCCTCCCCCTTCTCAGCTCCAAGTGTCCAAATCTGAACAGCTGGTCTGGGCTCTGAGTGGAAGCTGAGGTGGTCATGTGCCTGGGCCTCCAGACTAATCCACTCCACTCCAAGTCCAAGTCCGAGTGTAAAACTCAGTCTCAGTGGAGCCGAATAATGCAGTCAAGGAGGTAGCACATTTCCTGATGTTGGGGTACTTCACCTCTGTGAGTAAGTTCCAGAACTGTCCATGAGCTCTGGACTTCAGCTCAATGTCGGCTTGCAGTGTCAAAATCTCCTCTTCCACTCCAGAAGAGTTCAGGTGAAACAGTGTTGTAATTTTTGATGCGAGTGAATCAACCTCAGCATCTTCCCGAAAAGGATAGCACATGAATGTAGCGACTGGCTCGAGCAAAGAAATGTCTTGAAAGCGTTTGTCAAACTCTGACAGACAATTGTCAATCTGCTCTGTGTAGCGTGCACTGTCAAGTTGCACACAGGCCTTCCTTTGCATCTCCAGCTCTGACGCCAGGTTCTGGAAGTTTGCCAAATCATGGCGCTGCAGCTTTGAGGAGCGATGTAGCATCTTTCGTTTGAAAGCATTAACTGAGCTGATCATATTGATCACTGTTTTGTCTTTTCCTTGCAGCTCTAGATTAAGCTCATTCAACATGTTTGTCAGATCGGTTAAAAATGCCAAGTCTAACAGCCACTGACCGTCATTTAGTTGCGTGTATTCTGCATGTCCAGCTACACGGAAAAACTCCTTAATCTCTTGACAGAGCTCTCGAAATCTTTGCAGGAAATTCCCTCGACTAAGCCATCTCACGTCAGTGTGCAGCAACAACTCAGAGTGGTCGCAGTCAGCCTTCTCCAGATGTGCACGAAATAACCGTCTTTGAAGAGATCTGGCGCGAATAGAACAGGCGATCTTCGTTGCAACATCCATGACCTCCTTCATGTTGAGCATTTTAGCGCATAACACTTGTTGGTGGATTATGCAATGGTAATTTAGGAAGTCCGGGAAATCATCGTCCTGCCTGCACTTGCCAATAAATCCATTCAAGCGGCCAACCATTGCGGGAGCTCCATCCGTGGTGATAGACATCAGTTTGTACACTGGGAGCTGAGTTTTCTCCATCAAGTTTTTAAACGACTGAAATATGTCCTCTCCTCGCGTCTGTTCTTTCATGGGCAGTACTGTTAATAGCTCTTCTTTTGTAGTGATATCACTCAACACCATACGAATGAAAATGCACATCTGGGCTGTGTCACTCACGTCCGTAGATTCGTCCAACTGCAGTGAGAAACATTCGCAACCTCCGATGTCCTTCCAAAGTTGCTGGGTTAAATCCTCAGCCATGGCTTCACAGCGCCGTGTAACTGTACTTCTTGACAGCTGGAGAGCTTTGATCGAAGATAATATTTCTGCCTTATTTTTAAAGTCTCGGAACAATGAGTCAGCTGCTTCAACGAATGCCTCTTTTACCATCTCTCCGTCTTGGAAGGACTTCTTGTTATTAACGATGATGTGACTCACCCGGAACGATGCTTCGGTGGCGGCTTTCACTTTTGAAGTTTGTTGTGTGAAAAATGACTGCTGTCCGGACAACTGGGATTTCAGTTCCTTCACCTTTCTCTTTCTCAGCTCGCTTTTCAGCGGGAAGTCGGTGTCGTATTTTCCATGAATAGTCCGAAAATGCCGCTCCACATTTCCCTTCTTTGGTATTGCGATGGTAGACTGGCAGATGAGGCAAACGCACTTTGAAAATGTCATTGTGAAAAAAAAGTCCTCCTCCCATTCCGTATAAAAGTGATAAGTTTTTGTCTTCTTACTTGGTCCAGCTCCCCCACTCATTTTTATACCCTTTCTTAGGTTTAAGAGAAAAAACCGAGGGCTGAAAATTGGCGGTAACTCGCTGACAAGCTTGTTAGTTTTGCCCTATGGTGCAGTGCGCCCTATGGTGCAGTGCGCCCTATGTGTGTGTTGTTGTTGTAAAGCGGACGTAGTAGGGAACACCATGAGAACGTTAAAGGGGGAAGTGTGGGCGTGGATTGTATATAAATGAACGGGTATGTGCGTTATGCAGAACATCTTTGTTTTAACGACCCTGAAAATGGCGAAGAGACACGCTTATGAAGCAGTTTAAACTGAAGGCCATCAGCTACGCGGAGGAACATGGAAATCGAGCAGCCGCGAGAGAATTTAAGATTAATGAATCGATGGTTCGCAAGTGGAGGAAGCTGGAAAACGAGCTCCGACAGGTGAAGAAGACGCAGCTGAGTTTCCGCGGACATAAGGCGAGGTGGCCCGAGTTGGAGGAAAGACTCGGGCAGTGGATCATCGCACAAAGAACGAGTGGGAGAAGCGTTTCGACGGTCACCATTCGACTAAAAGCAGTAACGCTAGCAGAAGAAATGAAAATTCTCTGAACTCCAACCGCTGGACATCGGTGTGAACCGGCCGTTCAAAGTAAGGCTGCGAGCGGCGTGGGAGCGATGGATGACCGATGGAGACCACAGTTTCATTAAGAGTGGAAGGCAGCGCCGGTCGAGTTACGCCCCAATTTGCAAATGGATTGTAGATGCTTGGGCTAGCGTGTCTGCTGGCACTGTTGTTCGAGCTTTCTCAAAAGCCGGCATCATTTCCAAGGAGCCGCACGGCACGGAAAGTGACTCTGACAGTGAAGAAAATGAACCTGGTACGTTTGATGGAGATTTAGAGCAGCTGTTCAATTCAGAAACAGAGGATGAGGAGTTCGATGGGTTTGATTGATGACGATTACAGGTAAAAAAAATGTTAGTACTTTGTAATCAATACTTAAATAAAGCACAACCAAACTCAGTTTTGCTCCCGCTCTATTTTTAAATCGCACACTTGTATGCTTTTGTGTGTGTGTTGTTGTAATGCGGACACCATGAGAACGTTAAAGGGGGAAGTGTGGGCATGGAACCCGCGCCCTATGAGCAGGTGCGCCTTATGTGTGTGTTAAATGCAGTAATGGCACACATAACTGAGACTGCGCCTTTTAGTACGGTGCGCCTTTTGGTCGTGAAAATACGGTAGTGAAATATCTCATAAACTGCTCTGCCTATAACCATGAAATCCTCACTAACAGACAACACTTCCATAAATCCTCCCCTCCAGCAAGCAGCCACACACCACAATCCAAACTGTCCTGAGGTCTGTACTACGAACCCTGATCAACACATCCAGGATCTCTCTGTTTCCTGGTTCACTGATCCAGACAAACGTGATCCTGATAATCGTTACTACCAAGCAGGTTATCAACTCGACAACTGACCAATCACACGCGGAGAAATCCTGCAGCGCAGTTTACAAATTACTGAAGGATCAATTATTCTCTGAGAAAATAAAGAATTAATTTAATTATTCATTTTCTCAGAGAATAACTGTCATGTGTTTCTCTAACACAACAAAGCAACTCAAGAGCAGCTGGGATGTTCATATATGTTATATATGTTGGTATATTTACTTCTAGTTCACTACACATGGCACAGAAATAAAGAAATCCATCCCAGAGCTGCTCAGCTGTATTATGGCTCTTATATTGGTAGAATCATTACACATTACAGTCTAGCTGGAATCATTACACTCCTATGATAATAATCTTTGTGTCTCCATTTTGTCTCTTGCTGCCGACTCGTATCGTCTCCATAATAGAGGACAGATAATGCAATGTTTTATTTTTAAGTTCAGAGGCTTTTTTTGTGATTTTCATCAAACCCCCATCCACCTTGAATGAGAAGATTATTTATTTTTTTTTTTTTAAAGCACACTATTCCTGAATGTTAATATGTATGTTAGCTAATGTGTACTGTGTAAAGATGTTTCAATAAAGAATTGGTAGAAGTGAAAAAGTATCAGAAAATAATAGTAACAGTGACAAAGTATCAATAACCTACCAACCTACACTCGGTAGAGCACAGATCTTCACCAAAGCCACATTTGTTTACGGAACCGAGTTAGCATGATATCCATTAGCTCATCTCAATGCTAACTAGGTAGACCAGGTCGCTACAACACTGAGCAGGCAGCATTTCCATGGCAACAGACACTGATCTCCTTTGATCTCCTTTGGTCTCCATGAGGTGCCTCTCTCATCTGCTGAATTGAAGAAAGCCTAACTAAAGTCACTCAGTTCTCACCTTAAGTTTCCATATGTTCTGCCCTTAATTTTGTAGCAATGTTCTGCCCTTAATTTTGTAGTCGTATAGGTGCTTTGTGTAGGCTTAGTCTTGGTCTATTTAGGAAGTCTTTTATTTTGAAGGTCATTTTTGGGCATGTGACAGGAAGTCTGCCATCTTGTTTAGTTCTCTGGAAGCCACATGTGGGAAAGTTCATCCACTGCGATCAGCATTTTCGTTTAAGCCATCGACACCACCGTCTGTAAGTTTTGATTAATATTTAGGAGCTTGATTTAGATGAAATCTTATTTGTGGGGAATGTTTATTGTAAATGTGGATTTGATTAGCGTAAGATGCTAATGGGATGCTGCCATGGGATATACTAAAGTTTTCATGCTAATTATGTGTGTGTTAGCCCTTGCTGTTATTGCCATGTTGATAGTACCTATTTTATTTCTGTTTTACAGTTTTACTCCATGTTGAAACATTTACATGGTTCATCAAAATAAAGTGGAGCTAAGGAAGCTACATCCTGACTTACGTATCTATTCAAGTGGAGTTAGGCATACTGTTGAATTGTGTTGGACACACACAAGTAGAACAGGATACCATATATATTATTTTTTACCAGGAAACAGTCCATTTCTCATCCTGAAGCTATACTTTTCAGCTGGAATTACCATCCTGGCTTCTGTCGTGGTTTCAATGATAGCACGTCGATCTCGGCCAACATTAGACACTGTGACAGTGACAGCCTGTAATGACACAGCTGATCAATTAGTAGGATTAATAATGGAAACAGAGACAGAAGGCAGAACAGAGAGAGTGTTGATTCTATTTTGATGTAAATGGACTTCAAATGGTAAATTGTAATAGATTGTGGACTATTAAATATTACATTGTGAGATGTGATAAACTGTAGGGCCAGTTGATATTGAACGAACCAAAAAACAAATATGTTATGGAAGAAACATACTTATTTAAAAGCACATAACTGAACCAATATAAGGTTGTATACAACATATATATACATATTTACACGTATATAATAGGGCCTCTGTTATTGATCATATCATTTACACACGTCGAAAAACCTGTTAAATACAGAATCTACCGACTTGGCTCCTTGTAGCACAGAGTCACTATGTGCCAAATACTGTATAGTACTATCCCCCTTTTAGCACCACTGTTTATGAGTTCATCATGAAATGTGTCAGCGTTGCTGTTTGAAAGCTCCTCAAAGTGAATAAAGCCCCGATACTGTTGGTTGAGTCCTTCTGCTTCTTTAAGATGTTGCTGGTTGGTCTGGGAGGAGGATTCTCACACACAAAGTCAAAACCTATTTTGAAATTTAACACAATGGATCATGGTTGATGACCAAAGGGCTCATCCAGGAATTGAACCCGGGACCGCTCACACCCTAAGCGAGAATCATACCACTAGACCACAAGCAGACATGTTGAAGAAGCTAAAGGACTCCAGTGATTGTCATTAAGCTGCAGGTTTGGAGTATTTCCACACTTCAAGTCAGGGCCGGCTTGGAGTTTGTATGTTCTCCTTGTCCCTCCTGGGTTTTCTCCAGCTGCTCCAGTTTTCCTGAAAACCTCCAAACATATATTTCAGGCTCATTGGTGACATAATTCCTGAATCTCAAAATATCAAAGAAACACATTTTAAATCAAAGTTCAAGTGTTGAAGTTGATTGAGGACAACTTGTGTCTGAAATGGAGGAACCAAGTGTTCTTGTGGGTAATATGGGACTAAGAGCTCTTTAAGATAGGATGGAGCCTGGTTGTTAAGAGCTTTAGAGGTTAAAGAAGGATTTTAAATTCTATTGTAGATTGAACAGGAAGCCAATGAAGAGAAGCTCATATTGTGGTGATGTGATCTCTCCTGCTGGTTCCTGTCAGGACTCTCACTGCAGCTTTTCTATCACTTCAACACTTCAACATTTCAACACTTTTCATTTGGTTCTGCTCATCATGGAGGAGATACTGAGACTGATGACATCACTGTGATGTCAGAAAGGAGCTCTTGCCATATTGCCATGGTGACTGTTGCATCATAGAATAAATTCACTCAGCTAAGCACAGCTTTACCTCCTGTCTGGTTCTTCTGTCTGCCACAGACTGTAAACACATTGTTGGAGATGTTTTTTAAGAAGCTCAGACCAGCTGGTTATTACAGAAGAGTATTAGAGCCTCTCATGAGAACAAAAGAGAGGAGTTAGTATTGTTTATTTCATCATCGCCCCTTTTATGTGAACGAGCTCTGATCAGGATGGAACAGCCTGGTTGAATTACTGAGTTGATCACCTGCTTCGTAGTAACGCTTATCAAGGAATGAAAATGTTTGTCAATCCAGATAACGGAGAGAGATCTGGATTGGTGGAGTTGGTGAGGAACCAGAGAGCTGATGGGGGTCAAAGGTCATGCTCAGGGAGCCACAGTGGTGAGTGGTCAGTTGTAGGATTCATCACTGTGAACCGCTGCCTGAAAAGAGAACATCGCCCAACGTGGGACTCAAACCCACAACCCTGAGATGAAGAGTCTCATGCTCTAGCGACTGAGCTCGTCAGAGACCTTCAGGGACCACGGTTGACTGTGGCTATTTGAAGCTCCATCCACAGTTGCTATGGATACAGGAGCAGAAGCAGAACTCTTTCAGAACCATGACATCATCACAAGAACAGCTGATAGAAGACAGGATGATAAGAATGATAAGAAGATGATAAGAAGTGGAGGAGTTTGTTTTGTCAGACAGAGAAGTGACTCAGGTTTCTGAGTGAGTTCTGTCAGAGCCTCTTCAGCTTGTGTGTCTCATCAGGTCTTTCTGGGCCGTTCACACCTGGTTAACATCTGTTTCAGGTTGTTGGGATTTATGGTTGGTTAGTAGCATTAAATTACTGTAAGTGATAGATTACTGAAAGTAATGAATCACTGGAAGTAATTTATGAAAAATTTAAATTATTAATGGAAGTCAACGGTCATTTACTCCTTAACAACCCCTCAAGTAATTGAGTAATTACTTGAAAGTTAATAAATGATCAAAAATAATTTATTAATAAAAAATTATTAATTTTGATAAATTCATTATTTATTTATTTATTAATAATGAAAAGGGGAGACACCACCAGATAAACTGGAAACAGCTAATACCAAAATATCAGTCTGGTTTGTAAAAAGGTTTATTTAAGTTAGTTAATATTTCTGTGTAAAAATATAACAATCTTAAATAAAAGGGAAGGTGTGAGATCCAAGCAGAGACTGTTACAAACCAGTGAATTGTCAACAATAAATACACAATAATCACCAAGAATCGTTCAATTCAGCTAATAGGAGTTTATTAACAAAATGTATTAATTCATTAATAATTCTGAAATCATCTCATAAATCAACACGTTCAAGTAGCAAACGACATCTAACATGGAGATCTAATCTATTAAACAGCAAACACTATGTACAAAGAGTGTGTGTGTGTGTGTCTGTGTGTGGCATGGAGTGATGAGTGGAATGGGTGTAATGACCTTGAATATCCACCAGAGGGAGGCAGAAGTTGGCGGGTCAATTTGGTGACCGTGACGACCACTAGGGGCATGCAACGGCGCTCAGTGGGAGAGCGCAATGGTATGATGTGTCCACCAGGTGGACGTCAAGAGGAAATGCAATGACATAAGCGAACAGTAGAGGCGTTTGACTCGCTCTTTCTGGGGGCCGCAATGGTTGCTTAGCGACCAGCTATACAAGATGGCCGTCACGCGAGTATGCGCGAGGGCGGTCTCAGAACAACATGGTCTCACCTACTCCCGTAAACACTGGTGGACTTTGTCGTCCCGGTTCTGAGCGGCGGAGTTCTAACGGGACATGCAGTTAGAACTCTGGTGATGGATGTGGATGTGGTTTAGCAGCACCAGATAGCAGTTTGGCTGCTAAATGTGACTGTGTGTGTGTGTGTGAGCTTATCTGATCAGATAACAGGAGCGGCGGCGGATTAGTGAAGGAGGGGGAGAGAGAGAAGGGAGTTAAAAAGTTCTGGGCCGGTCCACGTGAGTTAACACGTGGCTCCTTGTGTCTCCGTACGAAGTCCTGCGTCTGGATGGACGTGAATCCGTCTTGGAGACGGTGTGTCTTCACAAGTCGGACTTTTATACCGGCGCATCATGGTCCGGCTCCCTGCTGTGCTCACCATGGCCTTGGCCAATCAGAGCCGGGTTGGCTTCAGAGTTTCCGGGGAGTTTTCTACGGCTGTGGATGGAGTTGGTGGATCCCCCTGGTGGTGAGGTGCAGGGATGCAGCTTCCAGGGAGGGGTTGCCGTGGACCCCCTGGTGGGGGTCACGTGACCAATGGTGAATTTTTCCATTGGCGACCACATGTTCCTTTGTCCTGAGGGGGTGAGCCATGGAGGCCAGGCCCAACACAATGAACCAACACATGAAGAGGAGGAGGAGGAGGAGGGAGAGGAAGAGGAGGAGGAGGAGGAGGAGGTGCAGGCCGAGGAGGAGGAGGAGGAGGAAGAGGAGGAGGAGCAGGCCGAGGATGAGGAGGAGGAGGAAGAGGAATAAAAGGAGGAGGAGGAAGAGGAATAGGAGGAGGAGGAGGAGGAGCAGGCCGAAGAAGAGGAGGAGGAAGAGGAGGAGGAGGAGGAGCAGGAAGAGGATGAGGAGGATGAGGAGGAGGAGGAGGAGGAGGAGCAGGCCGAGGAGGAGGAGGAAGAAGAAGAGGAAGAGGAGGGGGAAGAAGAGGAAGAGGAAGAGGAAGAGGAAGAGGAAGAGGATGAATTTGAATTTGAATTAATTGTAAGGAAAGCCCCTTGAGATGCAACATCTCGTTTCCAAGGGGGACCAAAGGAACATAGAACATAAAACAGTTGACATGCAGTTTCACTAACAGCACAATACATAATAAGTGTAACTCTGGAGAACAATAAAACATTGGACAATCTTGCTCACACAACCCACTCAGGAGCAGGAAGTTCAGTCCACATGGTGGTGGTTCTTCGTCACATCCTGAGGAACCCTGGTTCGATGCTGGACTCTCACAGCTCTTCACACTGCACCACTGACACTCAGTTGATCTTCTGGTGGTTCCTCTGTCGCTCACTGCTGGATGAAGCTCTGCTCTCCTCAGTGGATCTTCAGGACATATAGTGTCTCCGACTTGACATGTACATCAGCCAGAAATCCCGAGAGCTCCCCGTCCACCTGCAGAGAGATGAGAGAGATGAGAGGTGATGAGGAGAGTCTCTGTGGAGCAGCCAGGACTTCAGTCCTGTCCACAGCAGCAGCTCAGAGCTCATGAAGGACCACCACTGTCAGACCAACACAACAAGCCTGAGGCTCCTCTGATTGGCTGACTGTGTCCTCTGCTGTCCAATCCTGAAGCTGCTCAGCGTTCTCCTCTCACAGCCTCACAGAGCAGTCAAACTCTGGATCTTTGTTCTCACACTAACTGTGTTTAGTAGAAACCTGCTGGAAGCAGCATGGACTCACTCCAACATCTACTGACCTGAGAGTCTGCAGGCTGCAGTCTGGACTCTGCTGAAGACCAACCAGCTGCTGCACATCTGGACCCTCAAGGTCGTTGTTACCCAGGTGGAGCTCCTTCAGGTGGGAGGGGTTGGACTTCAGAGCTGAGGCCACAGAAGAACAGCTGATCTCTGACAACCTGCAGTCCTCCAACCTGAATAAAGAGAGAAAGCAGCAGAATGAATGAGGAGAACCAATCAGATGTGTTGATGGAGAAATGAGCAGCTCCACATTACGGTGTCCTGATCAATGAGCTGTTCTGTTGTTGTGGATCTTCATCACACTCATCCTCCACATGTCAGCACAACATTGCCACTCCTCCTCATGTCCACACACATCAGTAACAAGCTGCTGAGCTCAGTCCATCTCTCACTGCAGGATCAGAGTCTCACATCACAGCTGCTCACAAACATTTCTCCTTCTACAACAGTAACAGACAGTCAACTGACCCCAGAGTCTCCAGACTACAGAGTGGACTCTCCAGAAAACCACACAGCTGCTCAACTCCTGAATCCTGCAGCTGGTTCTCACTCAGGTCCAGATGTTTCAGATGTTTCAGGAGGGAGGGGTTGGACTTCAGAGCTGAGGCCACAGAAGAACAGCTGATCTCTGACAACCTGCAGCCCCTCAACCTGAATAAAGAGAGAAAGAAGTGAGATTAGAGGACAAAGTTTGATGTTGAAGTCATTGAGACTGAAGAAGGTTCAGACTGGAAGAGTTTAGAAATGTAAAGTCCAAACAGCTGAAGCCACCAGGAGGAGAAGAGTCTCATCAACATGCTGATCACTAACATGCTGCAGAGCTCAGTCCATCTCTGTCCTCCAACATCTGGATCACAACACACACACACACACACACACACACACACACACTCCTCCTCCTCCCCCTCTTGCTGCTCCTCCTCCTCCTCCTCCTCCTCCTCCTCCTCCTCCTCCCCCTCTTCCTCCTCCTCCTCCAGTGCTATAAGAACCTTTAAATTCAGTGTCTATAATGAAATTCTCTATATTTTTCCATCAGTTCCTGAAAATGAAGTCAGTTTAACTGAAACTTCTGGTGAAAATCCACTGAAACGTCAAAACAAAGTGTCTAAATCCTTTAAAGCTCCTGGCTTGGTGGGACCAGATTGGACCTCTTGGTGGGTTCTGGTCCACGGGCCTTATGTCCTCTGCTGTTATGTGAAAGTCAAACTTAAGGACTGGTGACGTCACACTCCTCCTCCACCCTGTGCTGGAGGCTCCGCCCCTCTGCAGGGATCTTTGGGATCATTATGTTACATTACTGCATGGAAGTGAAGCCAGAGTGTTTTATGAAGTAATCATGGAACCTGATTGGAACTAACTTCACTTCCAGGTCTTGTATGGCGTTCTGACCGCAGGCTGAGGTCTGCATGAGGCAGCAGGGGGCGCTCCGCTATGAGACGCATCATTAATAGAACTTCTTTCTAATGAAGCCAGACTTTAGCTTCATCAGTAACGACTAAACAAACCACATACTACTGGAAAGGAAAGCTTGGATTTGGAGCCATAAAATGATCCTTTTAACGGCTTCATGTGAAAGAAAAGTAGAATCAGAGTGTTTCTGTAGGTTGTCATTGTCCCTCATCACGGTGTGTTAACAGTTAAATATGTGTCCGTGCACAGTGACGTGTCTGCTCAGTACAGGGTGGAGCTCTTACCGCTCCACCCCTCACAGGTTCTACTGGAGTCACAAGAAGTTGGAGGCGCATGGAGCGGTGACGTCAGCGTGAACAGGGCCGCTCGGAGGGGCCTGGAGGCTACAATGACGTCATTCAGCCGCACGGAGCCGTACAGAGCTCGCGGACACGTCAAGAATAAAACAGGCTTTATGGATCAGTGGCGCCACCTGCTGGAATCCTGGACTCACCGTGAGTACAATTCTTTTGAAGGTGTGGAAAAAATTAAAGTTAAAGCCTTGGGCTGCTGTTTCTAGAGCTACAGACTCAGAACTATTCATAGAGCTACACAGAAAAGAATCTCACATGACATCAAGAAGAAATGATTGTTAAAGGAGAACCGTTCCAAATAAAGACAAAGTGTCGCGTCATTCAAAGCACAAAACCTTTAAACTGGACGAGGAGGCGGAGTCTGTGTTTAAAACTTTGACGGCAAATAAAAACAGAACCGCTCCACCACTGAAAGTGATATTGGGGATTATTGAGGAGGAGAGTCTCCTCTGTCATTTAATAGGTTTCTGAAGTCGATAGATATTCGTGCTCAGAGTAGCTAGTGTTTGAAAATCTTATTTTGAAAGGCAAATTGTGGCCTTCCTGTCAGATTTAGGTCAGGGGTCCCAGCATGTGAATTGTCGGGCTCGATGAAACGAACAATTGACTTTTGGTTTGATCTTCACTACGACATTACTACGGGCTGTGGTCGCTGTTTTGGTTTCTCTAAGAGGCGCTAGAGAGTACATTTTGGCTCTCTGGGGGTTAATGAGCGTGCCAAAATTGGTGAGTTTTTGAGCATGTTTAGGGTTTTTTTATACAGGTTTTTATTTTTTTTTTACAAAAAACTAATAAGAAACATTCCAAATACAACAGGGTCCTGGCCTCCAGGTCCAGGCCTCCTTTGGAGGTCCTGGCCTCCAGGCCCAGGCCTCCTATGGAGGTCCTGGTTTTTCTGCTCGGTCCCTCATAATGGTGACTTCAGCTCAAACATCTGCAATTAAAAAAAGATTTTACTGCCAGAGTGCAGAATACCTGCGGATGTTCCAGCCCTTGGTTTGACATGCTGCTCTGATTTTGATTTTTAGTTTAAAAGGCTCAAACAGAGTTGTACTTTTCAGGCGAAAGCAGTAGTGTGTTACTCTAAAAGACCAGCAGAGGGCGCATGGCGATTGAAGGAGCCTAAAAGCTGCACAGAGGCAGCAGCATATTAAATCCTGCAGCCGAGCCAAACCCCAGCTCAAGTGGTCTGCCTCTTTGTTTCCTATTACAGGATGGAATCACACCCCTACATGACACACACTGGGTCAGGGGGGCAACAATGGCAGAGTGAGGGAGAGTTTGGAGCTCCAGCTGGGAGATCAGTGACTCTTCATCCAGGAGAGATCAGCCTGCTTTGAAAGCTGAAGCTCAACATGGAGCGTGTCAGAGGTTGTCAGTGAATTCTCCACTGCAGCACCTTGCTTCTTCTACCAAGCTTTGAAATGTGGAGCTCCACACGGCTCTGCCACAGTCACAGGACTAAAGCCCAGAGAAGAAGTCTCAGTTTCTCATGGAGATCCTCAGTGTGGATCATCTCATATCAGCCTGATGTCTGACCTTTAGTGTCAACACAACTTTCACTGCACACAAACTCAAACATGGAGTCTGACCTCAGAGTCTCCAGACTACAGAGTGGACTCTCCAGAAAACCACACAGCTGCTCAACTCCTGAATCCTGCAGCTGGTTCTCACTCAGGTCCAGATGTTTCAGATGTTTCAGGAGGGAGGGGTTGGACTTCAGAGCTGAGGCCACAGAAGAACAGCTGATCTCTGACAAACTGAAGCCCTCCAACCTGAATAAAGAGAGAAAGAAGTGAGATTAGAGGACAAAGTTTGATGTTGAAGTCATTGAGACTGAAGAAGGTTCAGACTGGAAGAGTTTAGAAATGTAAAGTCCAAACAGCTGAAGCCTCCAGGAGGAGAAGAGTCTCATCAACATGCTGATCACTAACATGCTGCAGAGCTCAGTCCATCTCTGTCCTCCAACATCTGGATCACAACACACACACACACACACACACACACACACACACACACACACACACACACACACACACACACACACACACACACACACACACACACACACACACACACACACACACACACACACACACACACACACACACACACACACACACACACACACACACAGTTATTGTGTTTTTATTCTTTCCTAAATATTTTAAACTCTAAAAGTTTTTCTTTAATGTTGAACAAGTGTGAATATTTCATTCCAAACTCTTCTATACTGAACTCCAAACCTTTCAACATTTGTTTCCTGAATATTTTATAACTTTGGGGTATATCTCAGTGTAGCTGTTGGTAAAATAAAGGGTTAAACATAGAACTATACAACATAGAACTAGTGTTGTCACGATACCAACATTCTGGTAACGATATCGATACCACCATGTAGTTCGATACGTTTCCAAATAAACAGAGAACACAAAAAATGTCATTAGATACAGCCTGTCTTAAGTACGACCAATGTCTTTAAATGGTTTGTCACTATGCAGTAATCTTTGACAACCTGCAGCCCCTCAACCTGAATAAAGAGAGAAAGTTTCCAGATGTGAGTCAGTAGTTTGGAGATAAACTCAATCACCCTCTTTACTGGTTTCATCTCCATTTAGTCTCAATCTGAAGATTTGGTTTTACATTTGATAATAATTTCTATGATTTCTTCCTTACTAATGAAATGTCTCTGGGTCTTTCTCTTTACACTCTTTAATAGATTCCATGTGTCTTTAATAGGATTCTGCTTTTCTTACATTTCACCACTTTTATTCATATTTATTTAAATCATTTCTTAGTTGTAGTTAACTTATTTTTGTATTTCACATATTTATGTGCCACTTCTTTAGTTTAGTGTTTTATAGATTCTCTGTATCCTGTATTTTTCCTTTTGACAGAATCTTTTAATCCTTCTTTGATCAATAGATGATCTTTGTTATTGTTTTCTTTGTTTAACATTTCTTCCTAATTCTGCATTTCTTACAGCTTTATTCACATTGTTGTCTAGATATTCTGATTCCCAGTCACTTGTAATAAATAGCTCTTTTCCACCAGCTCCTACTCAGCCTTACTCCACTTGACCCTACTGGCCTTGCCTCTACTCCACTCAGCCTCACTTGTTTTCCATTACAATAGAACGACCACGGCGTGGGCGGAGTCATCGGAGCTTTCTCCGTCATGCACAAGTAATCACCCCGATGTGATGCTTCACTGTCCGGTGTTTCGGTTTCACTGGTGCTGCTGTTAACTGGTGACTTCTGCCACAAGCTGTTAGTAGCTACTGATGTTAAAATAAGAACAACAAACCATACGATACTTTAAATTCTAATGGAAATGTGGTTAAACAGCGTTCACCAGGACAGCTGCAGACTTTGGTCCGTTTTTGTTTTTTATTGTGTTCAGGTTTAAAAAATGGCGGGTGAATGAGCAGCCTGCCGTCTCCTCGTCTTCGCTCGCTTGGAACCTCAGTGTACTACGGTGTACCATGAAAGTACCTGGTAGCAGGGACCATCATGTAGTGGGAAAGTGTCAAAGGTGAGTAGAGTCAGGTGGAGTAAGGCTGAGGAGGTGGAGCAGCACCTTAACCTATTTAAGGTGCTGCTCTGGTGAGGACAGGTAACTTGTTTAGAACGTATTCAGGAGCAACACTGATCAGGTCCAATCAGCAGTTTTTCCTTTGGACATGTCAAAGTATTTATTTGATATCCACAGTCCAATTGTTGATTCCTGTCCTCAATGACTCGCCCAATACTGAGTTCCTCTACCACAATAAATGTTTCCTCCTACTGCCACTCTCCCTGGCCCGGTTCACAAACTGTGTCTGCACACCTGGCATCCATTAGGTGGAGGCTTTAGAACCTCCACCTTGCCCTAGCTCTGTACTCTGGACTGTCTGTATTACAATCTGTTGTCCTGATTGTTTTGTAAACAGTTGATGTTGTTGGGAACACTGGTTGTACATCAGGCAGTTTGACTGTTGATTATGATGAGTAACAGTGATATGAACACTTTTTTCAGTAATGAGTAATCTAACGCGTTACTATTTCAAAACCAGTGATGAGATTAAAGTTACTTCTCCAAGTCGTAACCTTGTGTTACTATTAATATTGTAGCATTACTATTGTAGCAATAATATTGTAGCATTACCATTGTAGTGATACTATTGTAGCATTACTGTTGTAGTGTTACTATTGTAGCGTGACTATTGTAGTGTTACCAATGTAGCATTACTATTGTAGCATTACTATTGTAGCGTTACTATTGTATCGTAACTATTGTAGCATTACTATTGTAGCGTTACTCTTGTAGCGTTACTATTGTAGCATTACTATTGGAGCGTTACTCTTGTAGCGTTACTCTTGTACCGTTACTATTGTGGCGTTACTATTGTAGCGTTACTATTGTAGTGTTACACTTGTAGCATTACTATTGTAGCAATACTATTGTAGCATTACTATTGTAGCGTTATTACTGTAGAATTACTATTGTAGTGTTACCATTGTAGCATTACTATTGTAGCATTACTATTGTCGCGTTACTATTGTAGCGTTACTATTGTAGCGTTACTATTGTAGCGTTATTACTGTAGAATTACTATTGTGGAGTTACCATTGTAGCATTACTATTGTAGCATTACTATTGTAGCATTACTATTGGAGCGTTATTACTGTAGAATTACTATTGTGGTGTCACCATTGTAGCATTACTATTGCAGCAATACTATTGTAGCATTACTATTGAAGCATTACTATTGTAGCGTTATTACTGTAGAATTACTATTGTAGTGTTACCATTGTAGCATTACTATTGTAGCAATACTATTGTAGCATTACTATTGAAGCATTACTATTGTAGCATTACTATTGTAGCGTTATTTAATAGAACTTCTTTCTAATGAAGCCAGACTTTAGCTTCATCAGTAACGACTAAACAAACCACATACTACTGGAAAGGAAAGCTTGGATTTGGAGCCATAAAATGATCCTTTTAACGGCTTCATGTGAAAGAAAAGTAGAATCAGAGTGTTTCTGTAGGTTGTCATTGTCCCTCATCACGGTGTGTTAACAGTTAAATATGTGTCTGTGCACAGTGACGTGTCTGCTCAGTACAGGGTGGAGCTCTTACCGCTCCACACCTCACAGGTTCTACTGGAGTCACAAGAAGTTGGAGGCGCATGGAGCGGTGACGTCAGCGTGAACAGGGCCTCTCGGAGGGGCCTGGAGGCTACAATGACGTCATTCAGCCGCACGGAGCCGTACAGAGCTCGCGGACACGTCAAGAATAAAACAGGCTTTATGGATCAGTGACGCCACCTGCTGGAATCCTGGACTCACCGTGAGTACAATTCTTTTGAAGGTGTGGAAAAAATTAAAGTTAAAGCCTTGGGCTGCTGTTTCTAGAGCTACAGACCAGAACTAATCATAGAGCTACACAGAAAAGAATCTCACATGAACATACCTCTCTCCCTCGTCACATTTGCATGTTTACAAACTCTTCACAAGAGGGCAGTGTTGCACCACAAGTCTGTGTGTGTGTGTGTGTGTGTGTGTGTGTGTGTGTGTGTGTGTGTGTGTGTGTGTGTGTGTGTGTGTGTGTGTGTGTGTGTGTGTGTTCCGTCTGCAGCCAGCAGCCCTGAGAGAGAATCAGCACTGCCGATGTGGACATCAAGAAGAAATGATTGTTAAAGGAGAACCGTTTCAAATAAAGACAAAGTGTCGCGTCATTCAAAGCACAAAACCTTTAAACTGGAGGAGGAGGCGGAGTCTGTGTTCAAAACTTTGACGGCAAATAAAAACAGAACCGCTCCACCACTGAAAGTGATATTGGGGATTATTGAGGAGGAGAGTCTCCTCTGTCATTTAATAGGTTTCTGAAGTCGATAGATATTCGTGCTCAGAGTAGCTAGTGTTTGAAAATCTTATTTTGAAAGGCAAATTGTGGCCTTCCTGTCAGATTTAGGACACGGGTCCCAGCGTGTGAATTGTCGGGCTCGCTGAAACGAACAATTGACTTTTGGTTTGATCTTTCTACGACATTCCTACGGGCTGTGGTCGCTGTTTTGGTTTCTCTAGGAGGCGCTAGAGAGTACATTTTGGCTCTCTGGGGGTTAATGAGCGTGCCAAATTTGGTGAGTTTTTGAGCATGTTTAGGGTTTTTTTATCCAGGTTTTTATTATTTTTTTTACAAAAAACTAATAAGAAACATTCCAAATACAACAGGGTCCTGGCCTCCAGGTCCAGGCCTCCTTTGGAGGTCCTGGCCTCCAGGCCCAGGCCTCCTCTGGAGGTCCTGGTCTTTCTGCTCGGTCCCTCATAATGGTGACTTCAGCTCAAACATCTGCAATTAAAAAAAGATTTTACTGCCAGAGTGCAGAATACCCGCGGATGTTCCAGCCCTTGGTTTGGCATGCTGCTCTGATTTTGATTTTTAGTTTAAAAGGCTCAAACAGAGTAGTACTTTTCAGGTGAAAGCAGCAGTGTGTTACTCTAAAAGGCCAGCAGAGGGCGCATGGCGATTGAAGGAGCCTAAAAGCTGCACAGAGGCAGCAGCATATTAAATCCTGCAGCCGAGCCAAACCCCAGCTCAAGTGGTCTGCCTCTTTGTTTCCTATTACAGGATGGAATCACACCCCTACATGACACACACTGGGTCAGGGGGGCAACAATGGCAGAGTGAGGGAGAGTTTGGAGCTCCAGCTGGGAGATCAGTGACTCTTCATCCAGGAGAGATCAGCCTGCTTTGAAAGCTGAAGCTCAACATGGAGCGTGTCAGAGGTTGACGGAGAATTCTCCACTGCAGCACCTTGCTTCTTCTACCAAGCTTTGAAATGTGGAGCTCCACACGGCTCTGCCACAGTCACAGGACTAAAGCCCAGAGAAGAAGTCTCAGTTTCTCATGGAGATCCTCAGTGTGGATCATCTCATATCAGCCTGATGTCTGACCTTTAGTGTCAACACAACTTTCACTGCACACAAACTCAAACATGGAGTCTGACCTCAGAGTCTCCAGACTACAGAGTGGACTCTCCAGAAAACCACACAGCTGCTCAACTCCTGAATCCTGCAGCTGGTTCCAACTCAGGTCCAGATGTTTCAGATGTTTCAGGAGGGAGGGGTTGGACTTCAGAGCTGAGGCCACAGAAGAACAGCTGATCTCTGACAAACTGCAGTTCATCAACCTGAATAAAGAGAGAAAGAAGTGAGATTAGAGGACAAAGTTTGATGTTGAAGTCATTGAGACTGAAGAAGGTTCAGACTGGAAGAGTTTAGAAATGTAAAGTCCAAACAGCTGAAGCCACCAGGAGGAGAAGAGTCTCATCAACATGCTGATCACTAACATGCTGCAGAGCTCAGTCCATCTCTGTCCTCCAACATCTGGATCACAACACACACACACACACACACACACACACACACACACACACACACACACACACACACACACACTCACACACTCACACACTCACACACACACACACACACACACACACACACACACACACACACACACAGTTATTGTGTTTTTATTCTTTCCTAAATATTTTAAACTCTAAAAGTTTTTCTTTAATGTTGAACAAGTGTAAATATTTCATTCCAAACTCTTCTATACTGAACTCCAAACCTTTCAACATTTGTTTCCTGAATATTTTATAACTTTGGGGTATATCTCAGTGTAGCTGTTGGTAAAATAAAGGGTTAAACATAGAACTATACAACATAGAACTAGTGTTGTCACGATACCAACATTCTGGTATCGATACCGATACCACCATGTAGTTCGATACGTTTCCAAATAAACAGAGAACACAAAAAATGTCATTAGATACAGCCTGTCTTAAGTACGACCAATGTCTTTAAATGGTTTGTCACTATGCAGTAATCTTTGACAACCTGCAGCCCCTCAACCTGAATAAAGAGAGAAAGTTTCCAGATGTGAGTCAGTAGTTTGGAGATAAACTCAATCACCCTCTTTACTGGTTTCATCTCCATTTAGTCTCAATCTGAAGATTTGGTTTTACATTTGATAATAATTTCTATGATTTCTTCCTTTCTAATGAAATGTCTCTGGGTCTTTCTCTTTACACTCTTTAATAGATTCCATGTGTCTTTAATAGGATTCTGCTTTTCTTACATTTCACCACTTTTATTTATATTTATTTAAATCATTTCTTAGTTGTAGTTAACTTATTTTTGTATTTCACATATTTATTTGCCACTTCTTTAGTTTAGTGTTTTATAGATTCTCTGTATCCTGTATTTTTCCTTTTGACAGAATCTTTTAATCCTTCTTTGATCAATAGATGATCTTTGTTATTGTTTTCTTTGTTTAACATTTCTTCCTAATTCTGCATTTCTTACAGCTTTATTCACATTGTTGTCTAGATATTCTGATTCCCAGTCACTTGTAATAAATAGCTCTTTTCCACCAGCTCCTACTCAGCCTTACTCCACTTGACCCTACTGGCCTTGCCTCTACTCCACTCAGCCTCACTTGTTTTCCATTACAATAGAACGACCACGGCGTGGGCGGAGTCATCGGAGCTTTCTCCGTCATGCACAAGTAATCACCCCGATGTGATGCTTCACTGTCCGGTGTTTCGGTTTCACTGGTGCTCCTGTTAACTGGTGACTTCTGCCACAAGCTGTTAGTAGCTACTGATGTTAAAATAAGAAAAACAAACCATACGATACTTTAAATTCTAATAGAAATGTGGTTAAACAGCGTTCACCAGGACAGCTGCAGACTTTGGTCCTTTTTTGTTTTTCATTGTGTTCAGGTTTAAAAAATGGCGGGTGAATGAGCAGCCTGCCGTCTTCTCATCTTCGCTCGCTTGGAACCTCAGTGTACTACGGTGTACCATGAAAGTACCTGGTAGCAGGGACCATCATGTAGTGGGCAAGTGTCAAAAGTGAGTAGAGTCAAGTGGAGTAAGGCTGAGGAGGTGGAGCAGCACCTTAACCTATTTAAGGTGCTGCTCTGGTGAGGACAGGTAACTTGTTTAGAACGTATTCAGGAGCAACACTGATCAGGTCCAATCAGCAGTTTTTCCTTTGGACATGTCAAAGTATTTACTTGATGTCCACAGTCCAATTGTTGATTCCTGTCCTCAATGACTCGCCCAATACTGAGTTCCTCTACCACAATAAATGTTTCCTCCTACTGCCACTCTCCCTGGCCCGGTTCACAAACTGTGTCTGCACACCTGGCATCCATTAGGTGGAGGCTTTAGAACCTCCACCTTGCCCTAGCTCTGTACTCTGGACTGTCTGTATTACAATCTGTTGTCCTGATTGTTTTGTAAACAGTTGATGTTGTTGGGAACACTGGTTGTACATCAGGCAATTTGACTGTTGATGATGATGAGTAACAGTGATATGAACACTTTATTCAGTAATGAGTAATCTAACGAGTTACTATTTCCAAACCAGTCATCAGATTAAAGTTACTTCTTATATTAAGTCCATGAGCGTTACTATTACAACGTTACTAATTTAGCATTACTAATGTAGTGTTACGAATGTAGCGTTACGAATGTAGCGTTACTACGGTAGCGTTACTAATGTAGTGTTACTATTGTAGCATTACTATTGTAGCGTTACTATTGTAGCGTTACTATTGTAGCGTTACTATTGTAGCAATACTATTGTAGCGTTACTATTGTTTTGTTACTATTGTAGCAATACGATTGTAGCAATACGATTGTAGCGTTAGTACTATAGTGTTACTATTGTAACTTTATTATTGTAGTGTTACTATTGTAGCATTACTATTGTAGCATTACTATTGTAGCATTATTATTGTAGCGTTACCATTGTAGCGTTACTATTGTAGCGTTACTATTGTAGCGTTACTATTGTAGCGTTACTACTGTAGTGTTACAATTGTAGCGTTACTATTGTAGCATTACTATTGTAGTGTTACACTTGTAGCATTACTATTGTAGCAATACTATTGTAGCATTACTATTGTAGCGTTATTACTGTAGAATTACTATTGTAGTGTTACCATTGTAGCATTACTATTGTAGCATTACGATTGTCGCGTTACTATTGTAGCATTACTATTGTAACATTACTATTGTAGCGTTATTACTGTAGAATTACTATTGTGGTGTTACTATTGTAACTTTGTTATTGTAGTTTTACAATTGTAGCATTACTATTGTAGCCTTACTATTGTAGCATTACTATTGTAGCGTTACTATTGTAGCATTACTATTGTAGAGTTACTATTGTAGTGTTACTATTGTAGTGTTACAATTGTAGCATTACAATTGAAGCGGAAATACTGTAGCGTTACTACTGTAGCGGTACTACTTAGCATTACTACTGTAGCGTTACTATTGTAGCCTTACTATTGCAGTCTTACTATTGTAGCGTTAATATTGTAGTGTTACTATTGTAGCATTACTATTCTAGCGTTACTATTGCAACGTTACCACAGTAGAATTACTATTGTAATGTTACTATTATAGCCTTACTATTGCAGTGTTACTATTGTAACTTTATTATTGTAGTTTTACAATTGTAGCATTACTATTGTAGCCTTACTATTGTAGCATTACTATTGTAGCGTTACTATTGTAGCATTACTATTGTAGAGTTACTATTGTAGTGTTACTATTGTAGTGTTACTACTGTAGTGTTACTATTGTAGCATTACTATTGAAGCGGTAATACTGTAGCGTTACTACTGTAGCGGTACTACTTAGCATTACTACTGTAGCGTTACTATTGTAGCCTTACTATTGCAGTCTTACTATTGTAGCGTTAATATTGTAGTGTTACTATTGTAACTTTATTATTGTAGCGTTACTATTGTAGCAATACTATTGTAGCATTACTATTGTAGCGTTACCATTGTAGCGTTACTATTGTAGCGTTACTATTGTAGCGTTACTACTGTAGTGTTCCTATTGTAGCATTACTATTCTAGCGTTACTATTGTAACGTTACCACAGTAGAATTACTATTGTAATGTTACTATTATAGCCTTACTATTGCAGTGTTACTATTATAACTTTATTATTGTAGTTTTACAATTGTAGCATTACTATTGTAGCCTTACTATTGTAGCATTACTATTGTAGCGTTACTATTGTAGCATTACTATTGTAGAGTTACTATTGTAGTGTTACTATTGTAGTGTTACTACTGTAGTGTTACAATTGTAGCATTACAATTGAAGCGGTAATACTGTAGCGTTACTACTGTAGCGGTACTACTTAGCATTACTACTGTAGCGTTACTATTGTAGCCTTACTATTGCAGTCTTACTATTGTAGCGTTAATATTGTAGTGTTACTATTGTAGCATTACTGTTGCAGCATTAATTTTGTATCGTTGCTATTGTAGCATTACTATTGTAGCATTACTACTGGAGCGTTTCTATTGTAGCAATACTATTGTAGCAATACTTTTGTAGCATTACTTTTGTAGCATTACTATTGTTTTGTTACTACTGTAGCATTACCACTGTAGCATTACTAATGTAGCGCTACTATGGTAGCGTTACTATTGTAATGTTACTACTGTAGTGTAACTGTTTTAGCGTTACTATTGTAGCTTTACGATTGTAGCATTACTTTTGTAACGTTACTATTTTAGCATTACTATTGTTTTGTTACTACTGTAGCATTACCACTGTAGCGTTATTAATGTAGCGTTACTATTGTAGTGTTACTATTGTAGCGTTACTACTGTAGCTTTACTATTGTAGCGTTACTACTGTAGCGATACTATAGTAGTGTTACTATTGTAGCATTACTATTGTAGCATTACTATTGTAGCGTTACTATTGTAGCATTACTATTGCAGCATTACTATTGTAGCATTAGTAGGGTAGCATTACTATTGTAGCATTACTATTGTAGCGTTACTACTGTAGCGATACAATAGTAGCGTTAATATTGTAGTGTTACTATTGCAGCATTACTATTGCAGCATTACTATTGTAGCATTACTATTGTAGCATTACTATTGTGGCATTACTATTATAGCATTACTACTGTAGCATTACTATTGTGGCGTCCAGCAGGATGAGTTCTTCTCTACAAAGACACTTTATTATTAAACAGAAGCGGCTGCTCGTTCTCTCCTCCAAACTAACAGACACACACAGAGCATGCTGTCTGACCTGACCCACCCCCTTCTCCACTCTCAGCCAATCACAGACCAACTCGCTCTAACGGTGCGTTCAGGTGACACAAAATAATTGGAACCAAGAAATGTCAACACTAAACTATATCATTGCAACAAGAACTGCAGAGATGTTGAACTCTTTTTGTATTTTTTTTTCTTTTTCTTTTTCAATCAATCAATCAGATACTTTATTTGTTCCAGAGGGGGGTAATTAATAGGTTGCATAGTGCAGATAGATAGATAGATAAATATATAAATAGATAAATAGTGCAACAACAGACTACAACTACATCACCACGTAAATAACTAGCTGCAATAGTAACAATCTGATAATAAAAGCGTGAGTCAGATATAAATACAACAAAGAATGAAGGTCAAAGGTTAAATATGTATCAGCAGGTGCAGGAGGCAGTGGTCAGCAGAGCTTTTGGCAAAACCGGTTGTCATTTCTATGTTCAGAGGATGGGGTGTTGTCGACAGCTGTTGAAAGTAACTAAAACGTTACTTGTAATCTAACTTAGTTACTTTAAAAAACAAGTAATCAGTAAAATAACTAGTAATCAGTAATTTGATTACTTTTTCAAGGTAACTGTGTCAACACTGATTAGTGATGATCAAAGAGTCATGGATCATGAACAAAAAATGGAATCTGATGTGCATCAGAAAACCTCGGGGCACCACCTGTTTAACAGGAAATGATGACAATTTATATCAGTCTCATCAAGATAGACTGTAAAAAACTATTCATTGGAATTTGAAGTCATAGTTAAATTAATATCAATTAACACAATTAATCATAAAGGATGAAGAATTTCAGAGTTCCTGACATAGAAGAGGTCGACATTTCATCCACCCTTGTACACATTAATAAGACAGCAAGTAGTGACAGTAGGATTCCTAAGATTATATTCATTTAAAATGAGAAGAAGAAAACTACACAGGTTCTGTGTGAGGGTCAGAAAGTAAAGACAGTGGTTCATGAAGCTTCATCTGGCCATCACTAGAATAAACTATTCTATTCTATTTTGTCCCGTCGCTGTGCTTCACTCCACTGATTTGACTGGTTGCTTCATAAGAAGTACTGGTCACTGTGAGGCTCTCGCCTCTGCTCTCTCATCCTCCTCTCTTTCCTTGGTGGATCCTCAGCCTCCTAAGTGATGATATTTTCATCCAGCCACAGGAGCACACCTGAAGTGAGTGTCCTGCTGCTGCTGGGCTTGTCTCATGTGTGGTGTTCTTGCTCGTAGTCGTGTCGGTGTCAGAGTCTGAGGCAGAACTCTGTGACATGGAGCATCACAAACACAGTGAGTGGAGGAAGTAAAGCTGCTGCTCTCCACCTGAACTTACACTGGAACTTTACTTTGTAGTTTTACTTCCTGATTAATAGAGGAGAAAACATCAAGAGGCTGCAGTGTTCTACTGAGATGTTTTACTGATGTTCTAGAGATGTGAGCAGGAGAACAGAGAGTGGTGGATATTAATGATCAATAATGTCAGAACCTGAGAGCTTCCAGTTTACAGTGAGGACTCTCCAGTCCAGCCGACAGCAGCTTCACTCCTGAATCCTGCAGGTTGTTGTTACTCAGGTCCAGATGTGTCAGACTGGAGGACTGAGAGCTGAGGACTGAGGACAGAGCTCCACAGCTTCTCTCTGACAGACCACAGCTGCTCAACCTGAAGAAGAAGCAACAATGAAAACCAGTTCAATGTTTGTCATGGACTCAGTTCTACATATTTGTTCATGAACCACCTACACAGCTTTGTTGGAGGCTTTGACCACTGGCAGCAGCTTCAGAAGAGCCTTCTCTGAAGCAGAGTATTTCTTCAGGTCAAACTCCTTCACATCTTCTTCTGATGACAGTAAGATGAAGACCAGAGCTGACCACTGAGCAGGAGACAGTCTATCAGTGGAGAGACGTCCTGATCTCAGGGACTGTTGGATCTCCTCCACCAGAGAACCATCGTTCAGTTCATTCAGACAGTGGAACAGATTGATGCTTCTCTCTGCAGACAGATTCTCACTCAGCTTCTCCTTGATGTACTGGACTGTTTCCTGATTGGTCTGTGAGCTACTTCCTGTCTGTGTCAGCAGACCTCGGAGGAGACTCTGGTTGGTCTGCAGTGAAAGACCCAGGAGGAAGCGGAGGAACAGGTCCAGGTGTCCATTTGGACTCTTCAAGGCCTCGTCCACTGCTCTCTGATGGAGACGGTGGAGATTGTTCTTCATCAGGACTGTTGACCACCAGGAGGTTTGTTGTTGTTTATCCAGGAGGTTGATTCCAGAGCTGATGAAGGTCTGATGGACATGAAGAGCAGCCAGAAACTCCTGAAGGCTCAGATGGATGAAGCAGAAGACCTTGTCCTGGTACAGGCCTTGCTCCTCTTTAAAGACCTGTGTGAACATTCCAGAGTACAGTGAGGCTGCTCTGAGATCCAGGCCACACTCTGTCAGGTCGGAGTCATAGAAGATCAGATTTCCTTTCTGCAGCTCATCAAAAGCCAGTTTTCCCAGAGACTCCACCATCTCCCTGCTCTCTGGACTCCAGTGTGGATCTGTGGCAGCTCCTCCATCATACTTGACCTTCTTGACTTTGGCCTGGACCACCAGGTGGTGGATGTACATCTGAGTCATGGTCTTGGGCAGCTCTCCTCCCTCTCTGCTCTTCAACACCTCCTCCAGAACTGTAGCAGTGATCCAGCAGAAGACTGGGATGTGGCACATGATGTGGAGGCTTCGTGAGGTCTTGATGTGGGAGATGATCCTGCTGGCCTGCTGCTCCTCTCTGAACCTCCTCCTGAAGTACTCCTCCTTCTGTGGGTCAGTGAACCCTCGGACCTCCGTCACCATGCCGACACAGTCAGGAGGGATGTGATTGGCTGCTGCAGGTCGTGTGGTGATCCAGAGGCGAGCAGAGGGAAGCAGGTTCCCCCTGATGAGGTTTGTCAGCAGCACATCCACTGAGGTGGACTCTGTAACATCAGTTAGGATCTCAGGGTGCTGGAAGTCCAGAGGGAGTCGACACTCATCCAGACCGTCAAAGATGAAGACCACCTGGAGGTCTTCAAAGCTGCAGAGTCCTGCTTCTTTGGTTGGAGTGAAGAAGTGATGAACAAGTCCCACCAAGCTGAACTTCTTCTCCTTCAGCACATTCAGCTCTCTGAAGGTGAATGGAAATGTGAAGTGGACGTCCTGGTTGCTTTGGTCTTCAGCCCAGTCCAGAGTGAACTTCTGTGTCAGGACTGTTTTCCCAATGCCAGCCACTCCCTTTGTCAGCACTGTTCTGATTGGTGGAGATCTTCCAGGTGAGGCTTTAAAGAGGTCTCCTGGTCTGATGCTGCTTTCTGCTCTGGCTGCTCTCCTGGATGCTGTTTCAATCTGTCTGACCTCATGTTCCTCATTGACCTCTGCAGTCCCTCCCTCTGTGATGTGGAGCTCTGTGTAGATCTGCTTCAGGAGGGTGGACTCTCCTGCTTTAGAGAGCCCCTCAAACACAACCTGGAACCTCTCCTTCAGGGCACATTTCACCTTCTGTTGGCAGACTCCAGCAGAAGCTCCTGAAAAGAAGAAAGCAGGAATGAGTTGAGTGTGTTTGACATTGAATGTGAAGATGACAGTGTGTTAGTGGAGATGTTTCTCCTCCATCAGCTCCATCCAGCTCCTCAGTGGAGACCAAACAGCCTCTGATCTGATGCAGATGTTTGCATCACAGGAGCAGCAGAGTTCAGGAACTCTCTTTGTGTCTCCTCTTCTCTGCTGCTTGTTTTGGACTTTCTGCCTGTTTCACACTTTCTGTGTCTGACCTGGAAATGACCTGTGTTCTCTGGATGGACTCTGTTTCTGACTGCTTTCTGCTCCAGCTGAGAACATTTCAGCTTCATCTCCATCCTGTGAAATGAGATCAAATCCTCTTACTGCTCCTCAGACGCTCAGCCAGCTCCTCCTGCTTCATCCTCCTCAGGAAGTCCAGGGTGATCCTCAGAAATGACTCTCTGCTGCTCCTCTGCTCTTCATCCTCATCCTCCCTCTCACTCTCTGAGCATGCTGGGTAATCTGGACTCAGGAGCTTCTTCATCTTCTTCAGCTCCTTCTTCATGAAAGTCACCATGTTGTCCTCCAGCAGCTGGAACAGAGAAACATCTGGAGTTGACTTTGAGCTGAAACTGAAGCCAGATTGAGATGTGAGTGTAAATCCAGTGCAGAGAGCAGGATGGACAACATGTGAAGCCAAATCACACTTCATGTGGGATCTCCAGCAGAAGCAGCTTCAAGCATCAGTGAAGCCTGGAAGCTGGATGAAGGTTGGACTGTTTCACTTTGGACCTGAATGGATCTAATAAGCTGAGTGTCTGTTTCATGTTTCAGCTGGAAGTCACAGCAGCTTCTTCTGTCTCATGATGTGACAGTAAAGTGTTGAATGGAGACGTGTTCTCACCATAAATGTGGAGTCCAGATGTCTTTGATGCTGAGGGGCGGAGCCACCAGGGAGAAGCTGGGAGCTCTGCTGGCTCACGCTGCAGAAACATGTTGACTTTGTTAAAGCTGCTGTGTGGTGTGATGAGGAATCCTGAGACAAACACTGATTCTCACCCCTCATCACCACTTCCTGCTCCACATTTAAAGGTAAAGGGTTCCCCCATAGAGTGGTCACTCTTCATGGACACACAGCTGGATGGAAACCCAGAGTCAGAGCTAAAAACAAACACAACATGAGGAACAGACTTACTGGAACAATGGAAGATACATGGAAGAACTGAGACTTTGATTCTCTAAGTCAGACTTTGTGAAAATACTGTGAGGATATTTAATAGTTATAAACTGTAGTTCCACATTTAAAGTTACTCTACCAGAAAAACAATCTTCAAAATGTACTTCCCATAAAACATCTCCCTTCTGCAGAGAGAATAAACCAAAACACCAAAACAAGACCATCAACACTCATTTGGACTCATTTCCAACCTGCAGTTTCCCAAATCGATCCACCAAAGTTGATGTTTACAAACCAAACATCAAACTGTGTTGATGTTTCCTAACTGACATCATCTTGGGAAATCTGCCACAAGGGTTTCTGGGATATCAAAGATGGCGTCGCAGAAGCTGAAGCAAAATGATGAATATTGGACCGATTCAGCCCAAAATAAAAGACTGGACTTTCTCAGAGAAAGAGGATTAGAACCTCCAGAATATTCTTAAAGGTTGTGAAACTGATCATTAATCAGCAAGAGGTCAACACACTGGTATGTTCCTTTAAATTTAAATGCTGGAATTATGTGTTTGTGTGAGTGTCATGACCAATTCCATTCAGAAAGGTAATAATGTATCAGAGATCAACATCAACAACTGAAACTGGATCCTACATGTTTCATGTTTCCCAAATGGATTCTGGTCGAATAACTTTAAAGTTAAAAATCATTCAGTTCAAATCTTTTACATCCCCCCCATCCCCCTCTCCTCTGGTGTTCCCCAGGGCTCTGTACTTGGTCCCACCTTCTTCATTGTCCATCTCCTCCACTTGTCCATATTTCTCATAAATACATCATGAAGTTTCTTTGCTATGCAGACGACACTCAGCTCTACGTCTCCACCAAACCAACTTCACCCTCCCACCCACCTCCATCAGTGACTAATTACAGGACATCAAGTCCTGGTTCTTCTTCTAATTGATCAAACTCAGCAGTGATAAAGAAGTTCTCCTCATATGATTCAGGTCCATTAAAGCTCCTAGTTAGTCCTCCATCATGGACAGCTCCTCTGGTTCCCCTCCAGTCAGGGTGAGGAGTCTGGGTGTCTTCCTCGACAGCACTCTGTTATATCCAACCCACATCAATAGAATGACTGAGTCAGCATATTTCCACCCTGGTAACATCAAGCACTGTTGCTCCTCCCTCTCACCCAGCAGCACCTCCACACTGCTCCACACCCTGGTCACCTCCACCTGTTTCCTTCTCTCTGCTCTCCCTCTCAAATCCTCCAGAAACTCCACCTGCTGTCAAATTCTTCTGTATGAATCATCATCAGAACACCTTCCATCCTTCACATGACCCTGCTTCTCCAGAAACTCCACTGACTTCAGTTCAACAGCTTCACTTCACAATTCTTTTCCAGACATTCAAGTTCCTGATGAAGCTCCTCCCTCTGTACCTCATTGATCTCCTCTGTCCCTCACCCTCCTCCTTCACGCCTCACCAACGTCCACAGTACTTCTCTGACCTCCTCTCTCAGCCTCACTGACCTCCAGCCTGGATGAACATCAGGAGGTCCAGAGCCTTCAGCCAGCAACTCTGGAACTTCTTCTCAACCAACATCCAAATCATCCAATCACTGACAACTTTCAAATCTTGTCTTCAAACTTTGAAACCAGCAGATTCATCATCAAAATAGGACTTTTGAAAGAGTGGAGGATCAGACTTTGCTGCTCAGTTTGTAGTTTGGACTCTTGTACTAAAATACTGGAAGTGAATCTTAGAGTGAGCACAACTTCTCTCACTCTGGTTTGGAGGAAATAAAAGAAAAGAAAGAGTTTCTTACTTTGTGTCTGAAGGTCCAGGTTCAGCACTGAAGTTTATTGGATGACTTTTGGACCAGTCACTCTTCATAGACAAGCTGCTGGATACTGAAGACCCTGCTGTGTGTCTGAGCTTCTCACCTCTACACACACACACACACACACACACACACACACACACACACACACACACACACACACACACACACACACACACACACACACACACACACACACACACACACACACACACACACACACACACACACACACACACACACACACACACACACACACACACACACACACACACACACACACACACACACACACACACACACACACACACACACACACACACACACACACACACAGTCAGAATATTGTATTAGATCACCAGATCACACTTGGTTCTTCTCATTTCATTTCCTGTTTTCAACAAAATAACTTTAATGTTATTTTCTTCTGGAAAAGTTTTCAGGAATTGATCAGTAAAAATATGTTTGATGAAAGAACTTCAATAAGCTTCATGTCATTTCCAATCTGCCATTAAAGTTCCTGGAAAAGTAGTAGCATCTGATCTTGACTCTGACTTTTCCCACAATAATCTGTATGAACAGTTCCAGTCTGGTTTCCCTCAATGAAGCTCAGAAACAGAACCTCTCATCAGAATCACCATCAACCACCTGACTCTGGACTTTTACCCTCCCCCTCCTCCTCCTCCTCCTCCTCGAATCACCAACTCCATGTAACCCTCCTCTACAGACTGACGTCCATCAGACTGTCCATCACATCACTGGATTGGTTCCATTCAATTCCGTTTGATTTAATTTGATTCAATTCAATTCATAGAGAACCACAATAATCTCAAGGTACTTCTACAGAGAAAAAACTCAACTGTTCCACCACAGCAAGTAAAAGTAACAGTAGAAAGAAAAAACATTTGAACGGGAAGAAAAGTGTAGAACCAGACTCAGAGGAGGAGACTTTCTATAGAACCAGACTCAGAGGAGACTTTCTGTTCTTCTGGTTGAAGGTTCAAAGATATAAAGTTATGAAGTGAGAGGACAGGGACAGAGAGCGACAAGCAACATACAGATTTGTCTTTAGTTGCATTGAGTTCATTCAGGTCAAATCTTTTACATCCCCCCATCCCCCTCTCCTCTGGTGTTCCCCAGGGCTCTGTACTTGGTCCCACCTTCTTCATTGTCCATCTTCTCCACATGTCCATATTTCTCATAAATACCTCATGAAGTTTCTTTGTTATGCAGACGACACTCAGCTCTACGTCTCCACCAAACCACCTTCACCCTCCCACCCACCTCCATCAGTGACTATCTACAGGACATCAAGTCCTGGTTCTTCTTCTCATTGATCAAACTCAGCAGTGATAAAGAAGTTCTCCTCATATGATTCAGGTCCATTAAAGGTCCTAGTTAGTCCTCCATCATGGACAGCTCCTCTGGTTCCCCTCCAGTCAGGGTGAGGAGTGTGGGTGTCTTCCTCGACAGCACTCTGTTATTTCCAACCCACATCAATAGAATGACTGAGTCAGCATATTTCCACCCTGGTAACATCAAGCTCTGTTGCTCCTCCCTCTCACCCAGCAGCACCTCCACACTGCTCCACACCCTGGTCACCTCCACCTGTTTCCTTCTCTCTGCTCTCCCTCTCAAATCCTCCAGAAACTCCATCTGCTGTCAAATTCTTCTGTATGAATCATCATCAGAACACCTTCCATCCTTCACATGACACTGCTTCTCCAGAAACTCCACTGACTTCAGTTCAACAGCTTCACTTCACAATTCTTTTCCAGAGATTCAAGTTCCTGATGAAGCTCCTCCCTCTGTACCTCATTGATCTCCTCTGTCCCTCACCCTCCTCCTTCACGTCTCACCAACATCCACAGTACTTCTCTGACCTCCTCTCTCAGCCTCACTGACCTCCAGCCTGGATGAACATCAGGAGGTCCAGAGCCTTCAGCCAGCAACTCTGGAACTTCTTCTCAACCAACATCCAAATCATCCAATCACTGACAACTTTCAAATCTTCTCTTCAAACTTTGAAACCAGCAGATTCATCATCAAAATAGGATTTTTGAAAGAGTGTAGGATCAGACTTTGCTGGTCAGTTTGCAGTTTGGACTCTTGTACTAAAATACTGGAAGTGAATCTTAGAGTGAGCACAACTTCTCTCACTCTGGTTTTGAGGAAATAAAAGAAAAGAAAGAGTTTCTTACTTTGTGTCTGAAGGTCCAGGTTCAGCTCTGAAGTCTGGTTGAAGATGTTTGGACCAGTCACTCTTCATAGACAAGCTGCTGGATACTGAAGACCCTGCTGTGTGTCTGAGCTTCTCACCTCTACACACACACACACACACACACACACACACACACACACACACACACACACACACACACACACACACACACACACACACACACACACACACACACACACACACACACACACACACACACACACACACACACACACACACACACACACACACACACACACACACACACACACACACACACACACACACACACACACACACACACACACACACACACACACACACACACACACACACACACACACACACACACACACACACACACACACACACACACAGTCAAAATGTTGTATTAGATCACCAGATCACACTTGGTTCTTATCATTTCATTTCCTGTTTTCAACAAAAGAACTTTAATGTTATTTTCTTCTGGAAAAGTTTTCAGGAATTGATCAGTAAAAATATGTTTGATGAAAGAACTTCAATAACCTTCATGTCATTTCCAATCTGCCTTTTGTTTCAAAGTTCCTGGAAAAGTAGGAGCATCTGATCTGGACTCTGACTTTTCCCACAATAATCTGTATTCTGAATTTCTCCTCTTACAGATTAAACTTGGATAAGAAAGACCCACAAAGCAACATCAAGTGAGCGGCTCTGCGGTGAAGCCTGGAAGAGCATTAAAATAGAGGAAACCCGGCGAGCGCCTGCTGACGTCATGAGTTCACAACTTCAGCCAGTCATTGCCTGCAAAGGCTTTTCAACAAGTGTGAGAGATGAAGGATTGATTCTCTCTTATTTCATTGGTTCAGTGACTTTTGAGCCTCTGACATGAAGGGATTGTGTTCAAATCCTTTAGTTCCTCACATTGTTATGGGATGTTTTAGTTGAAGCCACTGAATTAAAGCTGAAGTCTGGAGGGTTTCATTTCTATTTCCTGTGGTAATATACAGAACAAAATGAGACAAACTTTGTCTCAGGACAAATCTTTGTGGACCAAACTGTAAGTTAGTGATGTGGGACGTTTGGACTTCAGTGTCATGTGGAGACGTCCACTTCCTTTAAACTCCCTGTTGGAAAGGTGACACTGCTCTGACCTTGGATCAGGTTAAGAGGAGTTAGAAACTCTGACCTGAAAGACAACACATGATCTTCTAGTCTTTGTCCTTTCCACTGCTTGTCCTTGTGTCTTTCATGATCACATTGGGACTGATCATGGGGACGGTGGAATGTCTCTGCACCTCATGTCCTTTACTGCAGCTCTTTTTCTGCTGCCTGTTGAAATCACTTCAGCTCACTTTGGATGACTTGAAATCACTGAACCTTGAGACGTGTCAATACAGCAGAGCCACTTTTACTACATTTCATCTTTCTATGGAGTTTACATTTAGTGTCCATTCTTCTGTTTGTTGTTTGACTGAATGCAGGAGGGGGGACGTCTCTTACCTGTCCACACACTCTGGTGGGTCTTCTTCATCCACGTCCCACATGTTGAGTCAGACAGAGAGAAACACACCAACCTGCTCAACACACACACACACACACACACACACACACACACACACACACACACACACACACACACACACACACACACACACACACACACACACACACACACACACACACACACACACACACACACACACACACACACACACACACACACACACACACACACACACACACACACACACACACACACACACACACACACACACACACACACACACACACACACACACACACACACACACACACACACACACACACGTTTCTATGTATTGTGGGGACCGATCTTTAAATCCTCATTTGTGGGGACACCCTTTTCTGTAGGTTCTGCAAGCCTGAAAAAAATCAGGTGAAACATCAAAAATGGGGGCAGGCTATACACACCTTTGTATTTTTAAAAAACACAAGTTTTTTTGATGAGCTGTTCTGTTGGAGACTTTAGGGGACATCCTGTCAATCGGGTTAAGATGCATTTAGGGGACCTGATTTACATATAATTAGAATATTTTACACATTTGTTACTTATGGGGACCCATTATGATAAATTTGATCCAATGTTTATTACTGACTGACATATTTGCAGTAATGCTTATTACCCTTTGAATAAAAAAAACAACATTAAATTATGGACCTCCTTCAACACCAACGGAAGCAAAACGACTGCCTATGAAATTTTCATGAGATTCCGAAGTATATTTTAATGTGCTCAATACATTTTATTTTTTATTTGACTGACATGAGTTTTCTTCATGGGGATAAAACAAAAGAAAAACTTAAGCTATACTGTCTCTGATTTACAAATTTTCTTTATCAACTCTTTTTGAGCTAAAAATTTTAAAAGCAAGTCATTTAGTCTATTTTTGTTTTGGTGTATGAAGCAACATACACTTTAGTGGTCACAAACAATAATCACCAACTCCATGTTTGATCCAAAAACTGGTAAAAAAAACCCCATTTATTTCTGAACACAACACATTCTGTGCAAAAACTAAAAAACCTAAACTGAAATTAAATTACTTTTAAATTCTTTACAGTGGAAAGAACACTTTGCAAAACAAAAAAGGACCTTACCGTCTCACCTGTAGTTGAAAAGAAATGCAGCAAAAGCAAAAAATAGTTATTGCATGATCTTGCTGGAATTGAAAATAAAATACATTTTAAACTTTAAACTATAATTAAAAATCCAAAGGGTTTGTTCAACTTAAGACAAACACAATTCGTTTTTCAGACTACATTCTCTGCATTTCTCTTTTGAGAGCCGTTATGCGATTGTACACATAAAATTTAAGGCGTCGCCAGTCTCGTTTCACAAGAGCTTCTGACTCAGCCTTCAGACATTTCTCACAGTCACTTTTTGAAGGTACAGTGCCAGACTGAATGAATTTCATCATTTGTCTTTCAACTGCTTTTATCTCTGCTTTCTGCCATGGTGCTCGCTTGATCGGAGTTTTCCCTGCAAAAAAAGGAAAGAAATATGAGCAACAGCTAAAAAATGCATTTTCAAATTTAGACGAGAGAGCTTGTTTTGACAATTTTCTCAAATTGTGTTTCACCACTATGGTCTGCGAGTAACTAAAATAAAGAAAAATCAGAGCAAGACAATGTATAAATGATGGAAGTATCTAATAGTCAGTTTTTTGATATCCTTTGAAGTCCAATTGTAGTTAAGATTTAAAAAAAGATTTAGAAGTAGTTGAGAGTAGTTAATCGTAGTTAAGATAAAAATGAAGTTACCTTTTGCAGGATTTGTTACAGAGGTGACTTCACTAGATTCTCCATCTTCATCCATTATTGGTCGTTTGTGTTTTTTGGCAGCAGGAGGATCCCGATCCTGAGACGTAGATACACTCTCCACCAATGATTCTGTAAAACAAAAAAGCATGCAATCAAAGCCTATCCAACAATATTCTCCATCGATAATCATTCACTTCAATGTTTCAAAAAGAACCAATAACAGTTGTCAGGCCTCTGCCTTGGCAAAGTAAAAAAGCTTTTAAATATTTAGTGTAATTATAATGCAGTAAATGATATTGAGTTCATTTAACTGTGCGTATGTGATTATTACTTTTAGAATTTTTTCTTTACAATGATCTTTAGGATGGGGCACTCAATCTGTGTGATAAGAAAAAAGTAATTGCAAATTATCAAGAAAAGAGATGTGTTGAAGATTCTAATAATATGGGCTCAAATTTGGTGGTCCGATACAGTATCAAGAGTGATAAAGGCTGTACATCCATCCATCCAAACTACAGGTCTTGACTGGGGTAAGCAAGTCTAGTATAACAGTAAGGGCACAATTACAATTTTCAGTGACAGTTCATCAATATGACAGAATAGATACTGTACAGAAAGCATATAAGGAATATGACAGACATGAGAAGAGTGACAGCATTCCATTTCTCCGCAGGGTGGCAGGTGTCACTCTTGGTGATAGAGTGAGGAGCTCAGCCATTCGCCCTGCATGTTTTCCATGTCTCCCTGCTTCCACGCAGCTGATTGCAATGAGCAGCTCATTGTCTGGCTTTGTGCTGAATGTGGTGATGAACCATCAGGACATTCAGGGGAGGGAGACCTCTGCTTTCAAGGTTTACCAGGCACGTCCAATTGGGAGGAGGCCCCGAGGCTGGCCCAGGACTCTCTGGAGAGATTATATCTCTGGTTTGGCCTGTGAGCGGCTCGGGGTTCCCCCAGAAGAGCTGGAGGAAGTTGCAGGGACAGGGATGTCTGGGCTTCCCTGTCGCTATACTGCCCCTGTAACCCCAAATGGACTAAGCGAGAAAGAAGATGGATAGATGTGTCCTGTGGCAGCCAAATGAGGTGTTAAATGCACACATCCATGCATCACTGTTAGTGCGTGTGTCAACAAATTCCAAGTGCAAAACCCCTTCTTTGCAAGAAAATTGGAAACAAATAACAGTATTCAGCAACTGGCCAGTGGCCGAGCACTGGTTTGAGTCTCTACAGGAGAAGATGGCTCACTGGAGGGTCACAACAGAGCATCATAACATATTCGTAGAGTCAAGGCCCCTGCATCCTCCCTTTTTGAACCAATAAGAACAAGAAGATAATTCGGCAGTGATGTCAGCCAGCTACTGAAAAAAAAAAGCTTTTTTGGTAGGACTGTTCATAATCCGATAAGCTGCCGAACTCGCAGGCCACGCCCGCTCACAGCAGTCACACATCTGTGAAGCACCGTTTTAACTATTTATCGTCTCCAATGCTTTCAGAAATGCATTTCGCTGAACTGTTACAGTAAAAGAGTTTTTGTCCGAGGGCGATGTTGGTCCGGTTTTAACTACAGCAGCTGACAGCTGTTCGTGGTGCGTTCAGGTGCATCACGTAAGCTTGCACTCCGACATTTTAACGACCTGTGGTGCTTACACAGTAGTTATGTTACAATCTAAATATGATTAAAATATGACTGATAGTCATGAGCGAGCTGGAACATGCATGCGCAGCACACGGTAGTGCAGAAGTTCCGGCAGTGCGGCACCTACACAGTTCAGCCAGGACGGTTGGAACAGCCGGAATAGATTTCTAGGAAATGACGTCATTATGTTCTGCAGGACCCTGCACTGCCTAACTTTCTTCTTGGTCAATAAAGGCCAATTCATACTCCATAAGAACAATATCTGTCCTTGGATCTCAGTGTCTGCTGCTGCTAATGACTAAAGGGATTAAATGTCTAATCAACACAAACTGCATACTTCTGAAAAAGGATGTTGAGAAAATCATGAACACAAACTACTTCATTATAGCAATGTACTCTAACAAATTGCAAATGTTGGAGGTATAACCAAAATTACCTTGAGAAGACTGAGTTACAGTGGTGTCTTTAGAAGCATCTCCATCCCCTGTAGGCAGTTCACATGCCTCGTTTGCCGATGGGTCTTCGTCCACTGCAGTAGATGTTACAGTCTCCACTGCTGATGGTTCTGTTTAGTACATGACCACATACATTTGAATAAATACCATACCATTATGTTTCAAATCTGCCATTACAAATAAAACGGTGGAAGATGAACATTCAATTAAATCACAATTAAGCAAGAACGCTCCACAGCTGCTGGTTAGGTGTTCACCATCCTGTTCTTGTACACAAGCCCATGTTAAACAAAATGAGTGTGGGCCGACTATTTCCATGCTTCTGGACAGTCTTGCCTAATCTTATTACTGATGGACCCAATGTACCACACAAAAAAGTGCAACTTTTTGAAATGTCACTGCCTTAAAATTGTTAGCAATCTTTATAAGTTGAAAAGGTTATCATGCATTTTCAGACACCCGAGACTGAAAATATATGATAGCCTTTGCCCATCCAGATGGGTCCATATCGGCCTCTGGCCCATGGACGTTAAGTTTTGCAGTGGGCTGGTGTAGGAAAAATAACCTGTACCACAGTGTGAGGCAGACTGAGGAGCTTGTTGTGGATTTTAGGAAGAGAACCTTGAAATGGGCACTTTTTGTAATTCATTTGCCAATACATGCCTTCTACTGTTGAAAGATCTTCATGGTCCTGCCACACATCTTGTTCAGTACACACAACTTCTTCTGCGGGCACAAAAAAAGGTAGCATCAATTAAAAAACAAAAACCTCTATACAAAAACAGAGTAAAGTAAATGTTATACACACCATTTGGCTCAATCGTGATTTCATCCAGGTTTTTTCCTTGAAATTCTGACAGTCTGCCCTGCTCAAGGGCCATCAGAACCTTGCTGATCTTGGCAAGTTGAAGGGTTTTTTCAGGAAGCCGGTAAAACTCCCGATGGATCCGAATGTCATGACCGAGAAAGTTGGCCAATTGGTCCATCTCCGTGTCGGTCATATTCAGAACTGTTGAAAGGGTTGCTGCATGTTTGCGTAACTTTGTTGATGTAAGGGAGTTTGGAAAATCTGCTCCGCATCTCTTGGCAAAGGTACGAATGCTGTCAGCGCCACGAAAATGAGACAAGGCAGCAGGCCTGGCAAACATATACTCGTTGTCTTCGAGAACACCACATTCATTTCGGTGCTTGACAAGAATGTCCAAGGCAGTCAACATTTTGGGCGTTAGAAGTATTGGTACTGGTCTGCCTCGCTTTCCTCTGATGATAATTCTTTCGAAGTGTCGACATAATTTTTTTTCCACTTCAGAAAGTGCCCAGTCCAAATCTTGATGGGGATCAGATCTGTCTCTTGATAAGTATGCAGAAAGAGGCATCCTTGCCACCTCTCCTTCTCTGCGTCTGTTAAAGAGTATGATTTGTGCGAGGCAGACATTTGCCAGTTCTGCCCAGGACTTTCTGGTAGGACATTCTGAGAGTGCATTAGTGCTCTCATCTTGCATTTCAGAGAGATATTTGTGCATTTTTTGAACATCTTTCGTGAATGGCATCAGATTTGGGGCATTCCATTTTGCTTCAGCGATATTTCTCAATGCTGTTGCGGATACCAATGCATTCCATTTTTCACTGTGAACTTCTTGAAACTCAGAGGCTTGCCGAACTAACTCTTGGTCATCATTAATGAGCCCATCAACTTTCAAAAGTTTGCTGACTTTTACAAGAGCGTTCCCGAGTTTTGTTGCTAGTGAGGGGATCTTAAACTTGTTAGTCGTTTTTTCAAATCCACACGTCACCTTGACGGCATTTATCACAGAAAAATAGTTTTGAGGATTGATTAAATCCCTCATTGTTTTTAGTTCAGTGTGGCATTTTCTGGCATTACCCAACAGTCGGCCCAGTTCACGCATCTTTTCTCTGGTGCCCTGTTGATTCTTAGCAGACAGACCACCTTTATTGAGCATGTGCTGCCCAAATTCGTGAATCACTGGGTCGTTTCTGACGATCTCCGTTACAGGATCATAGTGCATGTCACTGATGACCTTCCATAGCATCTCGCTCATATGAGGAGGCACAGGTCCAGTGTACATACACAAAGATTGAACACGAGTCATTCCTGGTTTTGTTTTTTTTGATTCAGGCTTCAGTTTACAAACACGTACATGTCGCCATAACACCTTTCTTGAATAGAGCCCTTGGCAATAAGCACAGTGCATAAAATCGCTTCCTTGAACATCTTTTGGGGGACGTTTTGATGGAACAAGTGTTCCTTTCCCTGACTTCAGTACAGAGGTGTTATGAGCAAAGTTGCCTTTGTTGCGGAGAAAATCTAATTGGCTTTTTCGTTCCTTTGAACCTTTTGGGAAGCTAAATGCTTTAGCAACTTCGACTTTATCTTTGTGTGCACTTTCAAGATGCCTTCCAATTTTGGAGCATGGCTTTTTGCAATAGAGACAATGATTTCTTTTATTATATACTCTTTTACCTTTACTTTTCAGGTAAGCAGGAACAACTACATTGCTGTCATGCGTAGCCTGGCTTGAAGTGGGTGTTTCCTCAACAGTAATGTCAGAATCACTGCTGTCTTGTGTTGGATTGTCGCACACAGAAACAGTTTCCTGTCCAGAGACGCTAATCACATCATCAAACAGGAGATTCCGTTTTTTGCTGGCAGGAGCATCACTGTCCAACTGACAATCTTGAATAGTATTGACGTCACTGCGATTGACATTTGAGTCTTGTATTGCATTGTCAGACACAGAAACCGGTTCTGGGGCAGAGAAGTGTTCCACACCATGATCCAAGATCCATTTCCATTTTTTGATAGGGGTAGCATTATTGCTTAATTCAGAATCATCTTCAGTTTGAGAAGCTGGAACATAGAGTTCTTCACTGTCGCACTCAGAGAGAGATGAACTGTCAAAAAGTTCAGTGTTTTCCAATGATGTGTCTATTATCTAGTAAGAAAAGTCAGATAAGAGTTATGAGACGTGAAAATAATCAGACAATGAAAGTGCAGAGCTGAAGCCAGTAGGAAACTTACAAGGATGCTTTTGGTCCGTCGTAGTTTTGGGATGAAATCTTGACTTCCATGCTTTAAAATCTATGAAGAAAAATACCAATCAAGAGAATAAAGAATAATGATGATTGGATGTTAATGTCACTCTTGCTGACAAACCATTAAATAAGACAGTCCTAAATAAACTGTTAAGATTTTGGTAAAACCAAAGTAAGTTCCTCTAAAAAGAATCAGCAATTTCTATGAAGCTTTCTTGAGATGTCCAGGTTTGGGGAAAAGATAATCATTCTTGAACTTTCCTATACTAAGATATCATGAAATGTAAAACATTTCACACATTAGACTAGGTACTGCCCTGCAACAATCAAGACATCAGACTCTATTATTTTTAATTAAAGTGAAAAGTCAAACAAAATCATAGTCATTTAACTGGAATCGCTTCGCTTCATATGATTAACGTTTCTTACCAAATGTTAAAACTACCAAAAGAAAGTTTGTGAAATCATTTGTAATAGACAAGTGAACAAACTGGACCGTACACAAGAGAAAAAGCTGGTCAACCTATAGTAAATATCTCACATTGATTGACAAGCTATTAAAAGAGCTTCAGACACACACCAAGTTATCATGCAGCATGGGGACATTTCACACATCAAGGTATCATGCTACATGAGGACATTTCACACACCAAGTTTTCGGAAAATGCAAACTATTACTCAAATACACACAAATAGCTTTATGTTAAAGGTGTTTTGTGGGGACTTCCGTTATTGTTCCAATTTGTAGAAAGTAATAGACCAACCAACACAGTTGGTACACTTTCACATTTGTGACTAATGTCGACAACTCTTCTGTCTTTCTGGTGCTGTATTTCAAATCGTGCTGTCTTCTTCCAACACAACATAAATGGCTTGAAATAGCTCGTTATGATGACCCTTGGTCCGTGCACACAAGAGAAAAAGCACCAAAATAGCCATCATCAACTTTTACATTTTACATTAAGTGAAGAAATCAACGTACCTCCTTTTGAGCAGGACCTGCCTCTGTCCCGCTCTCCTCCAAGATTTGGTCAGGGGTTTTTTCAGGCCTCTCCTCATTCCCACCTTCAGTCAACTGTGAGAACACGTAAAAAAGACAAACTTGCAATTATAACTCCATTATTGTAGAATGTCCCCCTTAACCTACATGGTCTAGACTAGAGGTGGCTCTCCTGGTCCAAGAGTCTCACAAGCAAACACATTTTCAATGTCTTCCCACTCAAAACAACTGAACTCAAAGAAATTGGACATCCAGAAACTTTAGACAAGGCCAACTAACCAGCCAATCAATGCTCTGAAGTGTGCTGGAGCTGGGAGACACACCACACACACACACACACACACACACACACACACACACGCACAGTAAAAACCATGCAAAACGGTCATCCTCCAGGATCAGGGACCCACATCTTTTCATCAAGACACATTTCAATACCAAAAACATTTGCCAACACTCTGCTCCCCTGGTAACAACACACTACCAATATCCAGTTGCGGAGCAGTATTTTAAAACTGGTCAACCTATAGTAAATATCTCACTCTGATTGACAAGCTATTAAAAGAGCTTCAGACACACAGCAAGTTATCATGAAGCATGGGGACATTTCACACACCAAGTTTTCGGAAAATGCAAACTATTACTCAAATACACACAAATAGTGTTATGTTAAAGGTGTTTTGTGGGGACTTCCGTTATTGTTCCAATTTGTAGAAAGTAATAGACCAACCAACACAGTTGGTACACTTTCACATGTGTGACTAATGTCGACAACTCTTCCGTCTTTCTGGTGCTGTATTTCAAATTGTGCTGTCTTCTTCCAACACAACATAAATGGCTTGAAATAGCTCGTTATGATGACCCTTGGTCCGTGCACACAAGAGAAAAAGCACCAAAATAGCCATCAACAACTTTTACATTTGACATTAAGTGAAGAAATCAACGTACCTCCTTTTGAGCAGGACCTGCCTCTGTCCCGCTCTCCTCCAAGATTTGGTCAGGGGTTTTTTCAGGCCTCTCCTCATTCCCACCTTCAGTCAACTGTGAGAACACGTAAAAAAGACAAACTTGCAATTATAACTCCATTATTGTAGAATGTCCCCCTTAACCTACATGGTCTAGACTAGAGGTGGCTCTCCTGGTCCAAGAGTCTCACAAGCAAACACATTTTCAATGTCTTCCCACTCAAAACAACTGAACTCAAAGAAATTGGACATCCAGAAACTTTAGACAAGGCCAACTAACCAGCCAATCAATGCTCTGAAGTGTGCTGGAGCTGGGAGACACACCACACACACACACACACACACACACACACACACACACGCATAGTAAAAACCATGTAAAACGGTCATCCTCCAGGATCAGGGACCCACATCTTTTCATCAAGACACATTTCAATACCAAAAACATTTGCCAACACTCTGCTCCCCTGGTAACAACACACTACCAATATCCAGTTGCGGAGCAGTATTTTAAAACTGGTCAACCTATAGTAAATATCTCACTCTGATTGACAAGCTATTAAAAGAGCTTCAGACACACAGCAAGTTATCATGCAGCATGGGGACATTTCACACATCAAGGTATCATGCTACATGAGGACATTTCACACACCAAGTTTTCGGAAAATGCAAACTATTACTCAAATACACACAAATAGCTTTATGTTAAAGGTGTTTTGTGGGGACTTCCGTTATTGTTCCAATTTGTAGAAAGTAATAGACCAACCAACACAGTTGGTACACTTTCACATGTGTGACTAATGTCGACAACTCTTCCGTCTTTCTGGTGCTGCATTTCAAATTGTGCTGTCTTCTTCCAACACAACATAAATGGCTTGAAATAGCTCGTCATGATGACCCTTGGTCCGTGCACACAAGAGAAAAAGCACCAAAATAGCCATCAACAACTTTTATATTTGACATTAAGTGAAGAAATCAACGTACCTCCTTTTGAGCAGGACCTGCCTCTGTCCCGCTCTCCTCCAAGATTTGGTCAGGGGTTTTTTCAGGCCTCTCCTCATTCCCACCTTCAGTCAACTGTGAGAACACGTAAAAAAGACAAACTTGCAATTATAACTCCATTATTGTAGAATGTCCCCCTTAACCTACATGGTCTAGACTAGAGGTGGCTCTCTTGGTCCAAGAGTCTCACAAGCAAACACATTTTCAATGTCTTCCCACTCAAAACAACTGAACTCAAAGAAATTGGACATCCAGAAACTTTAGACAAGGCCAACTAACCAGCCAATCAATGCTCTGAAGTGTGCTGGAGCTGGGAGACACACCACATACACACACACACACACACACACACACGCACAGTAAAAACCATGCAAAACGGTCATCCTCCAGGATCAGGGACCCACATCTTTTCATCAAGACACATTTCAATACCAAAAACATTTGCCAACACTCTGCTCCCCTGGTAACAACACACTACCAATATCCAGTTGCGGAGCAGTATTTTAAAACTGGTCAACCTATAGTAAATATCTCACTCTGATTGACAAGCTATTAAAAGAGCTTCAGACACACAGCAAGTTATCATGCAGCATGGGGACATTTCACACATCAAGGTATCATGCTACATGAGGACATTTCACACACCAAGTTTTCGGAAAATGCAAACTATTACTCAAATACACACAAATAGTGTTATGTTAAAGGTGTTTTGTGGGGACTTCCGTTATTGTTCCAATTTGTAGAAAGTAATAGACCAACCAACACAGTTGGTACACTTTCACATTTGTGACTAATGTCGACAACTCTTCCGTCTTTCTGGTGCTGTATTTCAAATTGTGCTGTCTTCTTCCAACACAACATAAATGGCTTGAAATAGCTCGTTATGATGACCCTTGGTCCGTGCACACAAGAGAAAAAGCACCAAAATAGCCATCAACAACTTTTACATTTGACATTAAGTGAAGAAATCAACGTACCTCCTTTTGAGCAGGACCTGCCTCTGTCCCGCTCTCCTCCAAGATTTGGTCAGGGGTTTTTTCAGGTCTCTCCTCATTGCAGCCTTCAGTCAACTGTGACCACAACACATGAACACAAGAAGACAAGCATGCAATTATCATTTTATATGTGTACACAAAACAGAAGAATCAAAAATGCTTGCATGTATAAAGTTGGAACACTTTTGTATACAAATGAAAGCACAACCAGTTTCAAAACTTTTATATTCAGTTTTTTCAATAGCAAGCAGAGAAACATACTTGTGTGCGCCATGGGCAGTCTCCTCCATAATTGTAAGTAATTTCCTCATCCTCCTTTATGTCTCTCAGAGCAAACAGACATAGGTGTGGGCTTCCTCCAACATCAATTTTTTTCATTTTACAGTTTGGCCTCAGATGGTCATCATTTACCAGGCGACCAAAGGAACCATCTTCTCTTGACGCGTCAATGCTTCAAAGACAGTTAAAGAAAGAGGAAAAAATTACTTGTTTTCATTCGCCTCCCCCTTGGTTCTTCATGGCACAATAGTTCGCCACCCTGTTCGCATTGAATGTATGATCGTTTAAAAAAAATAAAAATTACACAAAGAATTGAAACAGTATTGAACCTTGTCTTGTGACTCTGTTGAAAATGGAGAGCTTACCAATATCTGATGCCTGTAGCACATTATGTTTAACACATTGCTTCCAATGGCTGATAAATCATCTATGGAATATTATTACTAATATGTATGTCTGTCTAACCTACAGATTAGTTCACTATTGTATCCAAGTACAAAGACAAAAAAAAAAAAAACTATCAATAAACTGAAGCTTGAATTCTTACCACCACATTTTCCCTTTCCACTTAAAGGAAAAAAAAAATACATCACACGAGGGATGGTAAAGATGTCTTCTCCTTTGTGCTTCATCTTCGGGAATCAAATCTCCCTTGTATTCTACTATAAAATCCCCTTTCAGAACTGAACTTTTTGCAAACAAACCACGCCCTGCAAAACAAAATGAAAAAGTTTTCAGTTAAAACTGGAAACTAGGTTCATCGTATTGACAGTAATTGCATTGGTCCATGGTAATATGTTTCAAAGATCGAAGTCAAGTTTAAATGATAGTGTTTTACTAAGCTTACTGACTTGCATGGTGCTAAAATGAAGGCACGTTATATAAAAGGATATATAATAACAGATTTATATAACTTCTGTGCCCTGCCGTTATGTCTAATTTTCAAACTTTTAGTACAGTAGTCATGAGAGTCTACCCTACATCGATGGACAGGTATCCCTTACTAGTCACAAGTTACAACCTTACAAGCTGGATAACAATATTAGGTATTTTCTGGAGGGAACGAAACCAATACAACCTAAATGATTAAAACTTGAGATCACATGTGATGTCCATGTGTTTTTATTCTAAACAGTAGAAATGATCTATAAAGACTGATTTTATAGCCATACCGTTGACAAAATCTATGTAGCGGATATCAAAAATCCATGTTTTGTCCGTCTTTGACTGCACGTGTTGACAAGCATCTTTTAAGGGGCTTGTCCTTAGTGGCATTTCAAGCTGCAGGAAAAAGTAATAAAATACAAAATAAGGAATCAAATGGTAATTTTATGAGTATACAGGACAAAGTATCAGCAAATGCAAAACAAAACCCAAATGTTTATTTGAACTGAACCAAAATAAATGTTGAGATTCTAATCTCAAGTTCGATTTTAGCTTGATCTAACCTGTAGTCAAGTATTATATACATTATCTGTCATAAACAGAGCACAGCTAAAGTACATTATAGCCATAAAATGGTAGTCAAATAGCTCGTGGTAACTAGAATAATTACTTTACAGTAAAGTCTGGATGTTTTGTAATAAGATTACAATCCTTTATTACATTTGACAACATTAATTAGTTTAATTGTTGTTCTATATATATATATATATACACATACACACACGTTTTTGACTTTTTAAAGCAATTATCATTGTTTGAAATTAAAACAAACATTGTATTTTTACCGATATCACATACATTTTTTAAATTAGTGATTAAGCCCTATGCTAAAATTTTTACCCAGGCCCAAGCAGTTTCTAGGCCAGGGGTTGGCAATCCTGGTCCTCAATGGCCACAGTCCCACACAGTTTGAACATGTCCTCACTTAAACACAGCTGATACTAATGATCAGACTTTCTGCAGAGCTTCGTCATGAAACACTCATTAAACTTAGGTGTGTTGGAGCAAGTAAACATGGCAAACATGCAGGACTGCAGACCTCAGGGACTAGGAATGAATGCCCACCACTGCTCTATGAACACTCCTGGACACAGAGCTATCAGCCCGCAGTTAAAAGTCTTAAAATTAATACAAAAAAAAAAAAAAACACAATTCAAAATAATTGATATCTTACACTAATGTCACGGGCTGATCTTAGTTAACCTCAAGCAAATAAAGTAACAAACATGGTAAATTCCCAAATGTACAACCTATAATGCTGGTGGCCAAAAAGCTCCCAGCAAGCTGACAAGGTGAATCACACATGTTGCAGCTGCATGCTTGCTTCATGCTGCACCTCCCCCTCCCCCATGCAGTGCCAAGCTGCTCATTTGCAGCCTTGAACCAATTATCCTCAAAACAAGTGTTAAAGTTTCCATTATTATCCAAATGCTGTAAACATACCTCTTATTTTCCACTCATGATTTACAATTTTTGACAGTGACTGGAAAAAAAAAATAATTTTAATTACCTGGCCTTTAAGTTGTTAGCAAACAGTTGCAAACTACTTTAAACATGATGCCAGAG